>NC_083771.1:27705733-28025733 GCF_963514075.1 Conger conger
ATGCACAAAAGGAGCCTCATCCGTGATCTCAAAGTACCGAATACTGCTGTCTCCCTGGAAACCCACCGAGGACCAGCCAATCAGAATAAAGCACATTCATTTCCTTACAAATCTTCTTAAAAACAGCCCATCAGGAGCGAACCGAAACAAAGGAGACCCTCAAAGTGAGCTCTCACTGGAACGTCCCAAGAGTAACCAGGACAACCGGTGGTGTGTGGGTGCGAGGGGTGTGTGTGAGAGTTCTGGGGGGCTCGAAACGCACTCTCACCTTCCCACACAGGTACACGACGCTCGTGTCAGGGTCGTAGAACGGCAACAGAACTCCGTTACTGGTGTCCATCTCATGAACAGAAATGGGCTCCTCCATGTTTTTCTGCAGGAAGCACAAGCACACACGTGCACATACACGTGCAGTGAGAAGGTGGCAGAACGCATTGCATGGGGCAGTCCTGCAGTATTCAGAAGAATCGTTCACCAATATTTTAACCAATATTCAGTAGAAAATAGTTTATTCATATTTTGTTTTGGTAAATAATATTTCACAGAACAATTTCAGGGCGTTAGTTGTGTGTAAGGCATAGGGCAGGGGTACTCAAATCTAGACCAGAGTCAAGTGTGTAGGGTATAGTGTGTAGGGTACAGGGATCAGACCAGAGTCAAGTGTGAAGGGGGTAAGGTGACTTACAGGGTCCCAGAGGGCCAGCTGACGCTCACTCATGCGGCTGAAGCCAGTGGTGAAGACGTTTCCATCTGCCAGGAAGATTGCTCTCATTGGCCTCGCCCCTTCATGAGCTTTGTCCTTCTCCTGCATCACAAACATTAAACACACATTACACACATGGACGCATGCATGCGCACGCACACGCACGCACACACACACACACACAGACTAGGGGTGTGAACGGTTGAATGGTTAACCGAAACTGATTTGTAAACGGTTACGAAGAATTAATAACCGATATATTTTCTGGATGTGAAATTGTAAGCTCAAAATAAATGTACGTTCATCACCAGGCGGTTCGAAACTAGCAATCGACAAGCTTCAGTATTTCGAGTAAGCAATTGGCCATTTCAGGGGATTTAAAATGCAAAAAAGGAATTGAATGCTACAAAGTTATCAAATAATTTCTGTAGCTGTTGGTTGACTTATGGCTTATCGTAACGTTATATCGTTTCTTAAGGTTCACAGAGCATCCGTGTTTATTCGTTGACACGCGAGTTCAAACTAACGGAAAACTGAACGTAGCTTTCCTCTATGCTGTATCTACATAAAAATAAACAAAGCAATACATAATTGGACAAATGTTGCACAAAATATTACATTCAATCCACAAGCTACAGTCATACAAGCAAGCAATTTGCAGACATTTCAGAGAGTTAAGGATGCAAACACCGCATGGCATTGCATGCTACAGTACTACAGTTGTCAAATAATTTCCGTGTGTTTCAAATCTGTAGTTGTTAGTTCACTTATGGCTTATTCTATGACGTTTCTTCATCCGTGTTTATGACGAGACTTAGCCATAACTTCACTGCTTAGCCAAAGCATTACTGTTTAAACTACACTGGATGGATAGCAGCTACTTCATGAGACTGCGCTTAATCTGACCTGTCTTCTATTGTTCCAGTGACCTTCAGCATTCACGCATTGTACATTGCCTTGGATAAAAGCGTCTACCAAATAAAATGTAATGTAATTGCAGCTTTTCAAGCCATTTAAGTGAAAAGTGTTACATGCGGTACTGACAAAACTTATTCAACCTAAAACATTTTTGAATACTTTTTTTAAATACACTTAAACTTTTAGCGTAGTGGTTAAGGTATATGACTGGGACCCGCAAGGTCGGTGGTCCGATCCCCTGTGTAGCCACAATAAGATCCGCACAGCTGTTGGGCCCTTGAGCAAGGCCCTTAACCCTGCATTGCTCCAGGGGAGGATTGTCTCCTGCTTAGTCTAATGAACTGTACGCTGCTCTGGATAAGAGCGTCTGCCAAATGGCATTAATGTAATACAATGTAAATACAAGTTGTATTTTCGTGTGGAGAGTGGGGTGACTGGCATATATGGAAATGGAAGCCCTTTAAATGTATGTAGTGGAATTAAATGATTTTTTTATTTATGAAACACTTTGCACAGAAGACTGACACCAAGACAAAAAATACAGAAAAAATAAGGGAAATACCACCCATAAGCACCTGAATAGGTATGAACAAAGGTTAGGGTTCATAAACAAGATAAAATGTCTGTGATTGTGTTGGACTGACCGAGCACTGTGCCACACATACTATACATAAACACAGGAACATTATGCACACACAACGTTCACATAGACATTATACAGCACACACACACACACACACACACACACTCAGTTCACACAGACACTATACAGCAC
This sequence comes from Conger conger, assembly GCF_963514075.1. Lineage (NCBI taxonomy): Eukaryota > Metazoa > Chordata > Actinopteri > Anguilliformes > Congridae > Conger > Conger conger. The sequence goes on from NC_083771.1 coordinate 27,708,130, forward strand.
ACACACACCGTTCACACAGACATTATACAGCATACACCGTTCACACAGACATTATACAGCCCACACACACACCATTCACAGACATTATACAGCACACACACCGTTCACACAGACATTATACAGCACACACACACACACCATTCACACAGACATTATACAGCACACACAACGTTCACACAGACATTATACAGCACACACCGTTCACACAGACATTATACAGCACACACAACGTTCACACAGACATTATACAGCACACACAACGTTCACACAGACATTATACAGCACACACCGTTCACACAGACATTATACAGCACACACACCGTTCACACAGACATTATACAGGACACACACACCGTTCACACAGACATTATACCGCACACACACACACACCGTTCACACAGTACTGGGGGGGTCTCGGCAGCACTCACCGCGATGACGCGCTCTTTGCGCGGGTCGATGATGCGCACTCTCTTGTCCTTGGAGGCAGTGCAGATCAGGCTGCCATTGCGGTTCCAGCAGGCGCTGTAGATCAGGTCGGGGTGCAGATCCTCCAGCTGGATCACAGCCTCACCCGTCCCCACGTTCCAGATAATAATCATGTTATCGCAGCCTACACACACACACACACACACACACACACACACACACATAGGGTCATCTGACTTGGGCTTCCAGCAGAGACCGAAGTGTGAGTAGTAACGGTGAGACACACACTGCGTCACCAAGAAATCTTGTGTTGCATTGTGGTGCCACCGTGATGCATCAACCCCTTATTATTATGTAGCCCTCTTAGCTATAGCTACCCTGCTGAAACTATACAAGCGCAGAACTGGGGTACATGTGAAAGCGTTTTATCCAATAAGGGGTTGATACAATACAATGACACCGGAACTGGAAATAGGGTGATGCAAGATTTCTTGGTGAAGCAGTTCTTTTCACAACTTAATTAAGCCTTTAAGGTGTAAAATCACAAATATGTGATGAGAATGTTCTGTACTGAACATTCAAATGCTGATCTAACAATCAATACTGGCAATTGAATGCAATGGATTTCTAAATAACTGTTGAGGTCTGTAAAGGGTCATGAATGAGGACAGAGAGTCAGTCCTCCAGTGCACAGGGGGCGCCACCCACCGGCGCTCAGGAGCACGTTCCGGGCCGTGGGGTGCCACGTGACGATGCCCACTCTCTTGGAGTGTCCCTCTAACACTACTGCTGGCTCCGACAGGGGGTTGGCCAGCCCGTTTTCCGGAATCTGCCACACCTGCCAAAAACAGAGAAACAGTAGTCACAACCACACTTCCCCCCTCACCTCTTCCTGGCAAGAACCATGCCCCTCCCCTGTGTGTGTCAAAAACCACATTGCTGAGGTTCACTCATGCTCATATTTATGACGGTATCTAACCCTGACCGTACCATGACCGTGCAGTCCTCTGACCCGCTGGCGATGACCTGGTCGTTATGCGGACACCAGTCGATATCCAGCACAGGCCCTGTGTGACCGCACACAGTGGGGTAGGCTTTGTCGATGCGACCCGTCTGCAGAAACCAACAACAGCGAACAGCACTGGGATTAGAACACAGAAACAGCACTGGGATTAAAACTCAGAATCGGCACAGGGATTCAACTGCAGAATCTCTACTGGCATTGGAACAGAAACCGCGTAGGGATTACACAACGAGAAACACACACCATTAAGCCAACTGCCCAAAAAGCACATCTGCTAGCGCACACAATCCCAAATGTCTGCCCCCATTAAAGTGCCATTGACCCTCTTATGGAGCAGCGCTAACCTGGCACTGATGTTAAAACTGGGTAACTAGCAGTGTGTCAGGAGTGGCTGCAGACGACCACTCTGAGGAGTGTACATCCTGCAGAAGGTTCTGCGCTTCCTGCTCCTCAAGCACAAGCTCCTGCTTAACCGAACATAACCACATTCTATCCAGTTTTACCGAACATGACCACACTCTATCCAGTTTTAACAGAACATGACCACATTCTATCCTGTTTTAACCAAACATGACCACATTCTATCCAGTTTTAACAGAACACGACCACATTCTATCCAGTTTTAACCGAACATGACCACGTTTCACCAGAAGAGGTGAGGGCGGCCTGCAGCGTAGTGGTTAAGGTACATGAGTGGGACCTGCAAGGTTGGTGGTTTGATCCCCCCGGTGTAGCCACAATGAGATCTGCACCGCTGTGGGGCCCTTGAGCAAGGCCCTTAACCCTGCATTGCTTCTGTTTAGTCTAATCAACTGTAAATCACTTTTGGATAAAAGCGTCAGCCAAATGACATGTAACGTAACTGTACATAGTGTATCAGGTACAGCACAAGAGTCCACAACATCACTATCTGCCATCTCATGGGCAACCCCAGAATCTTTTTGTTTATATTTAAAGGCAGAGTGGACAGTCCACCCTCATATTTCTTTTTTGGCTCATTCAGACAGAGAGAAAGCTGAGAGGGTAACAGAGAGAAGCCATCACAGCTTAGAAAGGTGCCATGGCAACAGGTAATGATGGGGGGGAGGGGCTTGTATATGACCACAGGCTGTGCCGCACGTCTCGCCCCCAACTCCAGCACCTTCTAACCACCCCAGCGCCTGACCCCTGACCTGAGAGGAGCCCCCAGTGTGACCCTGGTGGGCGGGGCTGACCTTCTGCAGGGGCAGGACGAGGAAGGCTCCTCCCCCACTGGCCTCGATGATGAGGGCCACGAATTTGGGGTTGACGGCGCAGAAGGAGCTGTCCCACGTGACCCGCGACACCCTGATGTCGTCGTAGCACTGGTCGTTCTTCACCGCCTGGCCAAACACATGGCGGAACTTGCTCTGCCTCACCACGCGCCGGAACATGTCTGCAGAGGCGAGACGGAGAAGGTTGAGAAAGGAGAGGAAAGAGGAGAGAAGAGTAGCAAAGGAGAGAGAGAGGTTAGAGGTGCAAGATGTTGACTACAGATGCACGCCGACAGCATCCAGCAAAAGGTGCACAGAAAACACTCACTCACCCCCCTCCTTCATACACCCACACACACACATTCTGAGCACACCCTCCTTTGTGACACAGTGACAGAAGCCCCTGAACCATGACCTCTGACCCTATAACCTCCGACCTCACATCACAGCGCATTCCCGCCTTTCTCCTCTGATCACAATGGAGGTGGCAGCATAACGTTTTCCAAGGCTAGCCGTCACAAGCTCTATTCGTGCCATTCAGTTTTTTGCTTTCCTTGCAATACGTTACAGCGGTCACTAGAGGGTACACACAGTAGGGATGAGCAGTCAAAAATGAATGGGACCCAAAGGGGCACACGATTAGAAATCACTATAATAATTGTGGTGCACCAGGGCTAGTCACCTCATTCTGAATTTACTGTTCTATGGAGGATTATTCAAACCAGAATTAAAATTGAATGGAAAAAAAATAAGTATGCAGGATTTCAAACCGGAATTTTAATTAAAATTGAAAATGGAAAACTTCTCAATTGTCACAAAGTTTAAATGTTCATTTTCAGCTGAATAGTCCCATAGACCCCACTACTCTACACAGAACTGGCAAATAGCAAAGGCCCATGCCATATGTACGAAAACATTAATGGTCGAAAGGCAACGTATGGTTAATGCAAAAAATAATATATTGGGTATAAAATAACACACACAAAATGACACCAACAGCTACCGACCTATACATTAGGGACTAAGTAACACCCCACACGCATGTTCATGCAGGAAACCCATATAGTCCTCTTCGAGATACAGGATGGGAACACTGTGTACAGTACAGGCTAGCCCCGCCATCGACCATTGGTACATGACGCTTAAACATAACGAACACACTGAATTAATCAGAAATTAATCAATTCTTTCCAATCATGCCGCAGCCCCGCGTTCCACTAAACAAGAGCAGTCCAAAACAGCCCCGCTGGTCGTCCAAGGGTCATATTGATTCCTACTAGCCTTCATTTCAGCACTGCCAGTGGGCGTGACTTTACGCGGCGATTTACAGTTATAGTGATTCGCATCTAACACATAAGGCAAACTCATCATGTTTTACGAACCGTGAACCGTCTATTTATGCACCTCATTTGGTCGGAGTCAATTTCGTCAACCACTGGAAGCTGGTTATGGCGTCATCAACCCAATTAATACATAGTCTGCGAAAAACACGTGAACCAAATGTCGAAATGTCGAACATTTTTTACTGCCACTTGTAACCGCGAACGCTAATTGGTTCAGTGACGACAATACGTTGGCTCTGGCCAAATAGCGAACAATGAATGATTACTGATCGCCTGTGCTATTCAAGTGCAGATAATAAAATTAGGAAGACCGCTACTTCCAGATGCTACCGCTAGTATAGCTAAGTGCTAATAATCAGATGTATCCCAGCGATTGCAGAAACAGAACTAGCAGTATTTCGCCAGATAGTGGTATGGTGAGAGACCAAATCTAGTGCAACTAACAGTAGCCATTGCGAGCACGCTATTTAACGCCGTTTAATGCGCTCTGAAATCTACCCAAAGAATAACGTTCGTCCAGAGCAAAGGCAAATGATGCCATCTCGAGTTTTGGTGGCGAGCAAACAAAGGAGGACACTTTGCAACTAATCTAACGTTAGCTTGCCAGTTTATCGCCCACCCAGTGGACCAACCCAGTGAATAGCTATGAGATTATCAGTCGGTATTTCCCCCCCCCCACAATGGATTTCACTGTTGAGATAAACACATGCTGCTGTGGTTATATATGTATATAGCCAAGTTCTATATTTATATTTCGCTAGCCGAAAATTAAATGGAATGGGTAGTCACGTCAAACTAGCTTACTTAAACTAACAAGCAGGGTGCAGGCTACGAAACCAATTTCATGAAATCAGTAGCAAGCAAGCTGGCTAGAACGTTATGGTTGAACACAGGGAAATCTCTGGCAAGTATATCGGGTTAGCCAGGCTCAGCCAGGGGGCTAACATCGCATGAATCCAGATGTCTAACGTTCTCTAGCCCCTCAGTAACGTTACTTAGTTTCCCTCTGTATCGTCATTCATTCAGTCTGAAAGGGAGTAGCCAAGTCAGCTTATGTTAGCTGGATGGTTACTGTTCTGTTCCAAACGCTTCACACAATAATAACGGTACACGTTGAATCAACGATATTACATTGAAAACGTCTAGTTTTCGATCTAAGATGCAGCGATGCACGGATTACCACATCAATTGAATCTACATTGAGCATCTCTATATTATCCGTTCCCATTTCAAAATATTGAACCAGCCAACTAATGGTCATTTCCAATGATCCCACGTTAATTACTATTCCTTCCTATTAGTCCTTACCTTCTTTGTATTTGTATTAATTAACCCTGGCCAAGTTACAAATTAATAAAAACATTTAACGTTGACACGCTAGTTTGGTAATTCCCTTGTATCCGTTATTCCGTTTGTTAGCTACCACCCTTCCCGATAACCCGTTTCCCTCCCACTCCCCAGGTCCAATGGACCGGAAGCAACGCCCAGTCCCATCCACGCCTCCTGAAAATATTGCCGAATCAAATTCGGAATAATTCTGAGCGACGTTTTAGACAACCATTCACAGCACTAACAAATGACCGAGTTGGAAGATCTGCATAATTATCTGGGCACGGGACACATCCGTCAAGGAACGCGGGTCCAGAAATTGTGTTTTTTTATATATAGGCCTATTAATGGCGCTGATTATTCTAGTCATTATTTAACTAAACAGTAACTGAATAAAAATAGACTAAGATAGATCCAACTGATCTCATTACATACAATATCCAACAGTTCATGAATTGCTACTCTCTTCCTTCAGAAATTAATCTTAATGATTCAACTATTAATCAGAATTTCCACTCCACTGCCTATATAAAATCATCAACGCACTCTAAACATATTCACAGACGTCCATATCACAGTCTTTTAGTACATATTCTGGTCATTATTTATTCATGTTATATAAATATGCTGGCCAGCCATTCTGAAGGAAGCTTCATTAGTCCAAAAATGAGTGGAGTTTAGTGTTGCCAATCACTGACATGTTAAAACCAATCCACAACTTGTCTTGTGCATGTGTGTACACCAGCGCTACTCAACTCCACATCCTGCGGATTGCAGTGTCTGCAGGCATTTGCTTCAACCACTTCAACCATGCGCTACACCACCTGATCTCACAAACTATTTTACCTTCTTGGTTCAGATAATAAGCGAATTAGTAAAATCAGGTGGTGTAGCGAACCAGCAAGCAAAAGCCTAGAGACCCTGCGGCCAGCAGGATACGGAGTTCACTACTGCGGGTCAACACCATCGCTGTTTGTGCGTAAATATTCAACCCCACAGGAGCAGCTGGGAACCCTGCACATAGAAAACATGCAGCATGACAGGGACAGGCAGGAAAGAGAGAGGGTTCATGAGCAGTATAACAATTCAAATAATAAGTAAATATTCATAAAAAGCCTAAGCTGTTTTAGCAAGCTTGTATGGCACATGGCATGTTTGCATAAATCATTTTTTTATCTTTTGTAAAACGGTTTTTCATAGTGTTACACCAACCATATATTTCTCCAAAATCAGTGGTACGCTTGTCCATTTAATGAGGAAGTTGTTTTAATGGTTAAAAATACAAATTATTGTGGCATATTCTAATTCTTGTCTCACAGAAAACGAACAGGAATTGCTGACTGATTTGTCTTTTGCTTGCTTTGCATGTATGGCTCCAGCCCTCAGGTTACATAACACATTCCACAATTAATATGAGGAAAAAGTCAGCAGATGAATCTATTTAGTGCAAGAATGTCATTGAGGATACATGTCCAAAGCTCTGTTCATTGTTCATTTGCAGTAATCTTTGCCATTCACAAAAGCAGCATGATTTTACTGGTACTGTCTCTGGCAAGGCCAATGAAGTCTATCCATCCATACATTATCTTAACCCGCTTATCCTGAACAGGGTCACAGGGGGGCTGGAGCCTATCCCAGCATACATTGGGCGAAAGGGAGGAATACACCCTGGACAGGTCGCCAGTCCATCGCAGGGCACACACATCATTCACTCACACACTCATACCCACGGGCAATTTAGACTCTCCAATCAGCCTAACCTGCATGTCTTTGGACTGTGGGAGGAAACCGGAGTACCCAGAGGAAACCCACACAAACACGGGGAGAACATGCAAACTCCTCACAGAGAGGCCCCGGCCGACGGGGATTCGAACCCAGGACCTCCTTGCTGTGAGGCGGCAGTGCTACCCACTGCACGATCCGTGCCGCCCAATATTACATAAGACCAATCAAACAAAATTATTTATAATACAGAAATGTTGACCTTCTGAAAAGTATGTTCATTCATGCAGTCAATACTTGGTTGGGCAATCATGGGGAAGACTGCTGACTTGACAGAAGACACTCATTGACACCCTCCACAAGGAGGGTAAGCCACAGAAGGTCATTGCTGAAAGGGCTGGCTATTCACTGAGTGCTGTATGAAAGCATATTCATGGAAAGTAGAAATTTTTTGAGATGCATCTGTATAAGAACAGACAGGGTGGATTATGAGAATGGAGAGTTCATAAGAACTCCATTACGAGAATGGAGAGTTCATACGAACTCCATTACGAGAATGGAGAGTTCATAAGAGCAGACTGCACATTTACAGTGTAGCTGTGATGGCAGGTACATGGGGCATACGGCCGCATATCATGCAGAGGGATTCAAATGAGCTGCGATAGCGTTCGCGATGTGTGTGACATTTACACACACTCTCTGGACAGCAGCAGTACAGTCTGAATTTAAGCCTGTCTAAATTATATTACATTAATGGCAGTTGGCAGACGCTCTTATCCAGAGCGACGTACAGTTGATTAGACTAAGCAGGAGACAATCCTCCCCTGGAGAAATGTAGGGTTCAGGGCCTTGCTCAAGGTCCAAAGGCTGTGCGGATATTATTGTGGCTACACCGGGGATCAAACCACCGACCTTGCGGGTCCCAGTCATCCACCTTAATGCTACAGGCTGAGTAAATGAACACATGGCAGTCTAACAGTGGGATCCTGCAGCGGCATAAATAAACAAGGGTCAACTTTACAGTATTGGATTCTAATACTTTGCAAGTCAATTCACTGAAACTTTAATATCGATGTTTATGCAATTATAAGGTATTTCACAAGTTTATCAACTGCTGACTGCTATTCATTTCACTTCATGTGACAGATTAATAACAACTGGTGATCGTGGAAGAACTAGACTGCCTACGTATTTCCTCACACCTTATTGCAAATCGCAGCCCTCCGCCCAGTGATATTCTACACCAGTGGTGTCAAACTCCAGTCCTGGGGGGCCGCTGTGTCTGCTGGTATTTGTGGTTTCCTTTCAATCAGCAGACAATTAAGGCCTTGAGAACAAGGTGTTTGGACTCTTTAGCCAATGAAAGACTTAATTTGTCACTGGCGCTGAAACATACCAAAAACCAGCACACACAACAGCCCTCCAAGACTGGAGTTTGACACCGCTTTTCTACACTGGCAGCCTAAAGTAGTCGTGTTCTTTATGACTGAAGTGTTGCTTATAGGCCAGCTGCATAGCAAGCTACTACCACCAGGCGGTACTGTTTCAATCTTTTTTATTTTATAAAAGTTGTTTCACGTGTTCGGGGTCTGCATGGTTCTTGCACACAATACAAATCTGTGACACTAATTTGCCCTGTGTGTACCACTTCATCAATGTAAAAAAAAAGGTTAGTTTGAGGAAGTACTCTTAAGGACTGTAATAACACCATAACTCTGCCCTTAAGACTACTTGTACTACACATGTAATACAAATGGTCATGACACAGGTAATGTTCCACATAAATTCATTCACACTCAAGTCAAATACATTGCTATAACCCAACACATGTGGCAGTTATACTGACAGTGTACCCATCATTACATCATTCTTTTGCTTCTGTAACTATGGAATACATTTACTGCTCTGTGAACTGAACTCATCGGAATGGACTTACTTTTTTTGGGTGCGGGCTCAGGCAGGTTTTCAGGGACTCGTTTGGGAACATCAAAGGTCTTTTTCATCAGAGCCACCGTCACTGCCTGGCTCCCCTCCATCATTCTGCGCACTGCGCACTGGGACTCCCTGGCTGAGCTCTGGTTCTGGTTCTGATTCTGCTCCTGGATCTGGGAGCGGCCCCTCTCCTGCAGCACTCTCTCCTTTATGAGCTCTGCGATTGGTCTGGGTGGTACCTCTGAGGAGGTCAGCTGGTTCCGGTCCAGAAGCCTGGCCCACATGCTCTCGCCCACCGCTCCACACAGGGGCTCCGGCTCGGCCCTCAAGGGCCACACCTCGGGCTCCGGTTCCTGGTGCTGCTTGCCCAGGGAGAGTGGGTGGGGCTCTGGAGCAGCTGTACCCCGCTCTATTCCCAGCAAGAAGGGGCAAAACTTTGGTTTCTTAGGGACCGGCGGGGGTGGTCCTTTGGGCTTCATGGAGTCCCTCACAGGAGGGGGTGTGTGGAGGTGGGGCTCCTGCTCGGGACGGATGAAGGGGTTCTTGGGTTTCTTGGGGACGGGTGGAGGGGGTCCCTTGGGTTTATTCCTGCTTGGCAGGGGCCCCAGGGCAGAGATATCGCCACAGCCAGCCGTGGTCAACCTCTTTCTCTCCGTGCTTTCAGCACGGGCCTGGTCTCCGTGTTGGTGGAGCTCTGTGTGGGTGCGCTTCGTGTGTAGACGAGGCTCAGAGTAGAGGTAGTCCGCATGCAGGATGGGGTTGAATACGCTCCTCTGTGCTGCACATCCTGGACTTGAAGTGGGGTTTGAGTGGACAGCGGGTGGTGCAGATATTGCGGTAGTGAAGAAAGGATTCTCTCTTTCCACGTGTGTGTGCATGATCTCTTCTCTCCTCCTCAGCAGGGGGGAGGGCATGTCTGGTGGGGGAGAGGGTGCGCTTGGTAGCGGGTAGTGTGTGAAAAGCCAGGGTCTGGCTGGTGCGGGAGAGGATGTGGTCGGCGAAGGCGAGGACATGTTTGGCAGGGGAGAGGATGTGGCTGATTCAGATGTTGGCAGGTTATTCCCCGTTTCTGAGTCTTTGGGAAGGTGTTTGTCTAGAGTCCCAAGGTTTGGAGTCGATACTGGGGTGAGAGTCTCCTCACCTGTGGCTGAGTAGGCTGAATGAGTGACATGTTTCTCCACCACCTCATTGGCCAATGGGAGCTCCCGCAGCATTTCTCTTTGAGTGGGATCGTCCATATCTATCTGCAGTGCGTCTCTGTGCTGTGGTTCTCGTTGATGTGGATGACTGTGCTGTAGACCGTGGTGCTGTAGATCCCTGTGTTGTAGATATCTGTGCTCTAGATCTTGGTGCTGTAGATCCCTGTGTTCTCGATCGCTGTGCTGTAGATTGGTGTAATGTAGATCCCTGTACTGTACATCTCTCGGCTGTGGATTGGTGTAGGGTAAATTGCTGTGCTCTAGATCACTGTGCTGTAGATTTCTGTGCTCTAGATCTTGGTGCAGTAGATCCCTGTGATGTAGATCACTGTTCTGTAGATTTCTGTGCTCTAGATCCTGGTGCAGTAGATCTCTGTGTTGTAGATCTATGTGCTCTAGATCTTGGTGCAGTAGATCCCTGTGATGTAGATCACTGTTCTGTAGATTTCTGTGCTTTGGATCCTGGTGCAATAGATCCCTGTGTTGTAGATCTATGTGCTCTAGATCATGGTGCTGTAGATTCCTCACAGTCTCTCTGTGGGATGGACTCCTTCGTCCAGACCCTGTACCGTCATCTGAATTGGCAGCTGCTCCAGTCCTTGCTCCAGTCATGACCCAAGAAGCCCCTGGTTTAAAAACGTCCCGGCCAGAGAAGCTTTCATCCTGTTTCACTTCCGAAAGGGAGGTGCCCTGATCCCCAGTCTGGACTGCAGCCGGCTCTGGGTCAGAAGGGGCAGCAGAACCCTCGCTGGCTGTTTCAGAAACAGTCCAGATGCCCCTCTCAGAGGGGTGCTGCAGGCTGAGGGAGCCAGGCGTCACCCCCTCCTCCAACGGCGCCCATCTCCCTTCCCCCAGTGCTTTTTTTAACGCTGACGGAATGGGCTGGCAGGGGTAGACTGACCCTTGTTCGGCGCGGGGACCCGGAGGCCAGCCGATGTGAGCTGAGTGGAGGTGCATCTCTTCGCCCTCGTGGCCCGGCGTGAGGAGCAAGCAGACACCATCCGCCTCTTCCTGGCCCCTCCCTCGCTGGGCCATCCCGCCGTAAGCGCTGCAGTCCGTGCTCCTGTCGCAGCGTGAGGCTGTCTGCGCGCTGGACGCTGGGCTTTGGCTATTATGGAGCTGCGCCGTCGTTAGAAGACCCGCCTCCTCCACTTTGGTTGTAGCTCTTGCCCCTCCCTTTGTGACATAGGGGCAGGGGCTCTCTCTGCTCATGTTGCTCTGCCAGACAGGTGCTGTCCTGCTGTCCTGCTCTTTGACCCCGTTGCCCTGGTAACAGTAGTCCTGACACCCGTTGGTTGCCGTGCCGCCGCTGCCGCCTGGTTCCTCCAGGTCCTTGAACTGTCGGCGGGTGTCCTCACTACCCCGCGGTGCCCGGGCGGGGCCGGCCTTCACCCCTTGCCCTGACGCCTTGTCCTGTCTCTGGCCCATTCTCATCTGTACAGCAGAGGTCAGAGGTCAGAGGTCAAAGATCAGCCTTTCTGTAAATTCTGACAAGCTTCCTGTTTGATAAATATCTGATCTCTCTGAAACAACCTTGTTGATCTAACAAAAAACTGCCCTGGTTTTTCTCCCTGGTCTTCTCACTGTCCCCCTCTCTCCTCTCTCTCTCTCGCTCTCTCTCTCTCTCTGTCACTCTCTCTGTGGAATGTTGTTAGAGTCTATAATTAACGTTGAAGGAGGGTGAGTGCTGTGAGTCAGAGGCTGGAAAGGGAAAGGGTGATAAATTATCAGGTAAAAATGGCAGGGTGAGGCAGGGACCTACACACGTACACCCCTTTTGTTTTTTCCCATAAAGGAAGCATAAATGTCTAACCATGTCTGGGAGAGTAGCTCACCTTCTCCTTTAAACTCAGGACCTGTAGCCCACAGTATTCTGAGTGTATTTTGAGGAGACATTCACTGTATATTATTGGGTAATGACTCCAGTAAAGCAGATTAGACACGAGTGTTGAAATCTCTCCGTGGCTGTTTGCGTTTCCTCTCTAGATGCTTCTGTTAGGGACAGAGGCTGAAAATCTTTTATTTAACCAATAATCAAAAGATGAGTCAGACTTTAGACAAGTATTTCCATACATTTCCTGTAAACAAATGTGTCTATTTGCCATTGAAGGTTTCGGATCCGTCTGTCTAAAAAACAAGCCACCACAGCCTGGCAATCTGGCAACCTTAAGCTCTGTTCCCAATTTATGGCTGGCCCATGGGGTAGGGAGGATTTAAGGGGATTTCAGAGGACAAACATGGAGGGCACTGGTGTCCCATGACCTGCTCTTTGGACCGATTATTTGTTTGCTTGTTTTGGTAACAGTGTTGTGTAAGACCTCCATAATAAAACTGGAGTCAGGCAGCTTTTCCTTACTCCGCTTGTCTGTCTGTATCTATCTCTGTCTGTCACTCCATTTGTCCCCCTTTGTCCCTGCGCCACCCCCTTGTCTGTTTGTTTGTCTCTATTTGTGACCTGCTCTATCAAAATCAGTATTTTGAGTTTTAGAAACGACCCGAAAGAGGAGAATTTAAACTTTCTAACGATACCAAAGCTATCTTTCTACCTCAGATATCAAGGGAGTTTTCGCATTTTCAGTTCCACCAAACCATGTTTTGGAGAAAAATGGCTTCAAAGTTTTGTCTCGAGACTTAAAGGCCCGGACACACCAAACCGATGGTCGGCCGTCGGACGTCGGTGGCGCCCTGTCGGCCGAGTCTTTCCGGTGTGTCCCGCACGCCGACACGGCGTGTTTTGGAGGGCTCCGACGCCGATTCATGTTGAATCGGCGTCTGAGCCCCCAGAGCCGTCGATGAGAGAGAGCTCTCTGATTGGCTGTCCAGCTAGCGAATCAGTGCACGAGAAGAGAAACGGAAGCGACGAAAGCAAGCCATTCCAAAGTTACTATCACTACCAGACATAATTTTCGATTAGTATTACTAAATAGCGAGAGAACAAGGAAATTGCTGCAAACTGTTTGTTGTGAGCGAGACAATGGCTGCTTCTAGGTCCTCACGCAGGCGCAGAACGTACGTGCAACTCGGCCGTCGGCGGACCGTCGTTGCGGTGTGTTCGGCACAGCCAACATTAACGACGCATATCGACGCGAGGCGATCTTTGTCGGCGCTCCGCGGCCGACCGTCGGTTTGGTGTGTCCGGGCCTTAAGGGAGACTACCGATACTGGGCTAGAAAAACTCTATACCTATACGCTAGATGCTATACCTTGTCAACTCATGTATAAACCCGTTAAAATATATTTCTATTCTGGACATTTACTCTTGACATTAAGACATACTGACCATGAAAGCAAATGCATGAACATGTAGCCAAAAATTGCACAACTCCGGTGTTACGTTCACTTTGAAATGCGTTTAAAAGATTAAGAAATATATTTGGCATTAAGACATGTAGATTATGAATTATGATTCGGATTACGATAGAGGGGTCACAAATGTTTATGCTTGTCTCTGTTTATAGTTTACTCTATTTCAACCCTTTGAGGAACAGTAAGTCACTGTTCTAGACACGGCGTTCAGCAGTGAATGTTAAAACATCAGCAGTTCAGTTAAGAACATTCTATTCACATATTTCTGATCTTACACCTTGGGGTTAAGTTCCACGCATCTCTTGCTAAGTGATTGACTTCATATTTATGGTCCATTGACATGAAGGGGATACACCACATGACACATCACACAAGTGTTATCATGCGCGTGCACACTCTTGTCCCCACAGTGACAGCACACATTATCCTGATGAGGTACGGGGTGCAAGGTTAAACATGGCTGCCAAGCACTCCCAAACTCAGCACCCTGTTACACACACACACACACACACACACACACACACGCACAGCCAGCTGCTCCCCTCCCCCTGCGTAGAGAGCACAGACATTATCAGCAGCGTGTGACTTTCCCAGGAAGAATCTCGCAACACCACCCCGAGACTCTGTGTACAGCATTCTACTCCAAAGATGTTTGTGTAACTTTTTCCAAATGCAATGGTAAATATAATGATGACAAACACATATGAGATAACCTGTGCCGGCAAAGTTTTACTGGCAGCTTCTGCTCAGGAGTGCCGGGGACCAAATACATACATTGTTTTTTTGCATCTCATTTTCCACATTTTATGTTGAGACTAAAACAGCAGAAAAAGCTTTGTAGTACTATGATGTAGTACTCTTTATCCCTCTTTCTCTCTCCCTCCTTCTCTCCATCCATCCTGGTTGAAGTGTGTGTTTGTGTGTGTGTGTGTGTGTGTTGTCAGGTTCCACCTGATGCAGAAGAGTCTGGTTAACTCACCACCGTCAGTGTGAACTCTGAAGCCTGCCGGCAGCTGTACGCCGGTCACTGGATGCTCTTCTCTGGGTGTTGGTCGTTGGGTGCTGGCCTCTACAGCTCTCTCAGGACAGAACATTGGTCGCACCAGCAGCAGCAGCAGGCTGGCTGTCTCCTCCCACAGCTAATTTCCCTAACACAATGAGGGCCTTTCTCAGGCCAGTGTTTATCATTAGCACCATGGTCTCAGGACAGCGTTTCCATCCCACACAGATAAACAGTCCACCTGTGAGACCAGGGCACACAGCACTCTGAGCTCAGAGCCTGCAGTCCCACAACATCACTCCAAAACACATCTTTCCCTTTCCTCTTCTCATAATTACACTCAATTTCATTCTCTCTCTGATGCTATATTACCCTAGCTCTTGTTCAGAGAGTAACTCTCAGGAGAATAAAGTACCTTGGACAGAGGGATGTTGAAAACAGCCAGAAGAGAGAATGAACATAAGAAATAAATGGATAAAGTAAGAGAGAAAAACTAAGAAGGTTGAGCCTCTCATATGAAGTGTCCCAAATGACACAGAGGAGACACACTTAGTATGCCAGGTCTCCATGGAAATGCTCAAACAAGTTTCATTCTGGGAGCGGGGTAATAAAGCTACAATTAGATCAGATGCCATACAACTGGACTGGCACTCAAACTCGACGTCGCCCTCTCACTTTGCAGACAGCTGCTCTCCTTGCTCTAGCCCTGATGCATCTGCCCATGTGTGGCATGTGCGGCCCAGCCTATTACTGGAATGATGCCATTGCCTCCACCTTTCTTAAATATGTGCGATTCCATTGGCCGATCCTTCCTTGGCTCCGCCCACAGATGCAGGCTGTTTTGCTTGGGCTTGAAGCAGAATCACAAGATACTTATGAAGCAAACAGGAGAGACTGGACATTGTGCAAGCCTGCAGCTGCACAACGCCAGCCCTTCAGCCGTACAAAGTGACACACAACCCCTACAGCCTCCGCAAACACACCGCATCAAACCCCGTCCCCTTACAGTCTGTGTGGACTGCTGAGTCAGTGTTGTTACAGTACTCAAAATGGCCTTTCACAGGCTTTTTTCACCTTTGTAGGGTAGTTTGTAGGGCAGGGATCTGGCCCTTGAATCCAAAATCTGCCATGTTTTTTTTTTCCTCCCAGGTAATGTCTTCACACCTGAGGCCCAGGTAAAGGAAGGTTCTCAGCCCTTTGAGGACTGTGATTTGAGGAACAGGGTTGTCGGGTACATGACATCATGTTTGCTATAACACTGTAATAGTACACTTTTTAAATACTGCATCATTGTATACACACTGCAATATAGTTTATCATGGTATTTATTGTACGGTTGAAATATGTAAAGCCTCTCTGGATAAGGGCAATTACAAATGTAAAGTGTGTTTTTATCTTTATTACAGTTTGGCAGATCTGATATGCCTCTCTCCAATGCTCACTCTTCACTCTTCCTCACTCTATTGCTGTATCTGAGTGAGCGATGAAACAGTCTCTATGCTGTTTATTCTAAAATACTAAAATAATCTACAAAGATCTGTGTTATGGCATCACATATATATGTTCTTGTAGCATAACTGACCTGTTTATAAATGCCTGAGGTGAAGATTTTGTATCCCTGGCGTCCTCGAGAGACTCCACCGTGTGGCCACGATCGGAGCTGCAGTTCTGAGTTTATGGTCCTCTGGATTCCATTTTGCTGAAGTCTTGCGACTTTTAGAACCTGGCCCTGGATTTCAGATGGGGTCATGTGGGAACGGGAAAAAAAATGGGATCAGGAGCATTTCTTATTGGAAAGAAAATGAACCAAATGTCCTTGAAAATGGTATACCACTGACAGCGCAGCATGAGTGTATATTCCAAATGTTATAGTAAATTTGCAGTGCAAGTGTAGGTTTTCAATGTTAGTAGTAAATGTCTGCAGTGTTATTGTATATCAGCAGAGTTCATGTATTCTTGCAGAGTAAGTGTAAATTTGCAGTGCTATTGTTTACAAAGGATTCATCACAATTTGCTTCAAAGTTTACCCAGGCCTGAACCCCCACAAAGCCAGCCAGACACACAGAGACAAGGAAAACCTCCCTGGAAGACTTGGAAGAACATTTTCTGACTTGAACCCAATTAAGATGCTGTGGCAGGCCATGGTTGAAAACCTACCAATTTGTCTGAATTAAAGCAGTTTTGCAAATCAAAGTGGGATAAATGTCCTTTATATTGACATGAAAGACTGGCATCATACTATAGGAAGGGTTTGGTTGCAGTTATTGCTGCTGAAGGTAGTGCAACCAGATATTAAGTTTAAGGGGAGCAATTAAGCCTCACATGGGTAATATGAGTGTTTGATTACTTTTTTCCATAATAAAAGAAAAAGGCCTAAATATGTTTTGTATTTACTCAGGTTTCCTTTGTTTAAAATTACATTTTGAGGAAATCAGAAAGTGGGCAAATATTTTTTCATGCCACTGCAGCCCAAATGAAAGACAAAATCTTGTCGTTTTTTATTTAAAAACTTGAGTGAATTTGGCGGAAACTTGTGCTTCAAAGAAGACTTCCTGTGACTAGGTTTCGACTTCAGTGTGACATGCACAAGATGTGTACAGGTAGAAATTTTGGGCAGAAAACAATAAAAACTTACTTTTCTCCAGTTGCTCAAAAGAAGTTGCAAGAAAATAATGAAACAGGAGAAGTTACTAACCTTTATGATGGCGATGTGAGTGTTCTATTTTAATTATACACATTATATCATCATGCAATTATATTTGGGTTTTTTTAACAGCGTGGGGAAGTACCATGCAGGCTATTGTGCAATGTACAGTAGCCTAAATAGCTGGTTATTTTATGCAGTAGTGGAGTTTGCTCCGGGCATGGGACTTGTGAAAGCGGTAGCGAAAGACAACGATGCCAGTATCATCGTAATAGCGCGCAAAATTATGCATCATTTTATCATTTTTTCGTGCAGCCTTCAAGCGCAATTACACTTCTTTCCAACCACCTCGTTTTTATCCAATCATTGGTTGACTTCCCCTTTCTAAACTGCTCTGCCGCCGGATCACTTGTATATCCCGGATGTACACACCAAATTCGATAGCAAGCATGGAAAACGTTCTAGTTTGTTGTGAAAGATACTTTAGTTCGCTATATTTGTACAGATGTGTATATGGCATTTAAATGCGTACCGTACCTTGGACGAAATAAGGCACTTGAGTTTCCCAACATGTTTTTAAATCCGTCCGCAACTGCATGTTTGAATATAAGCTCTAAACTCAGCAGAGGTAGTACACTACAGCTCACGAGCTTTCTTTTCACTCGCTGTATTACTAAATACACCAAGATATCTACGACAGCGAAGAGGAGGAAGCCTGCGAGCGGAGAGCCACCCGGATCTCCGCTGCTGAGTTCGGAGCAGCTGGACCGGATCGAACGGAACAGGAAAGACGCTCTCCAGAGGCTAGCTGCTCGCAACGTACCACCCGGATTCGGGGAGAGCTGGCACAAAGCGCTGGGTGAAGAGTTTGCAAAGCCCTATTTCACGAGGGTAAATGTGTCTTCAGTGCCCTGCTGTCATAATGCATGGATTCTTGTGTAGGCAGCAAATACCTATACATAAAAAGATGGCCAATATACCTCGACTTCTGTCAAACGTCCTGTGTCTAAAGTGTATTTTCCGTTCTGCAGGTTATGAGCTTTGTTACAGAGGAAAGAGAGCGGTACACTGTCTATCCTGCTCCGCAACAGGTGTTCTCCTGGACTCAGATGTGCCCTATCCACAAAGTCAGTTCTGAAAATACCGCTCCCAAACCAACACACAGAAACTCTTTGCTCACCGTAACACATAACTAAATACATATGAAAATAGTTTGGAATCATCATGTTCCTTAAAATGTAACTTTGTCAGAGTCCTGTGAGCTTCTCCAAGGACGTAAAATAATTAGTGAACTCAGGTGGTGTAGTGCACAGTTGGAGCAAATGCCTGCAGACACTAGAACCTGGAGTTCAGTAGCAGCTGGATGATTTCATACTGCATTAAAAGTGTCGACTTTTATTTATTAGTGTCTAGATTTTCTTACTGTTACAGTTATGGTTGGGTTAAAAACCAGCATACACAGTAGGTTCTCAGGCCTGAGTTTGTAAACACCTGTTTTAGAACTGCTGGTAACCATGCCATGAGATTGTAAGTCTGTACTGAACTGTTTGATTAGTTACTAAAGAGACAGCTATTCGACCGGTATTCGGGTGTTACTCAGGTGATATCTGGATGTGATGCTCAGGTGAAGGTGGTGATTTTGGGACAGGACCCATACCATGGCCCATGTCAAGCTCATGGGTTGTCCTTTAGTGTACAGAGACCCACCCTGCCTCCTCCCAGGTAAGACCATCACAACCACCCCCATTTCCCATCCTGGTGGATCAATTTTTACACTTTGAAGTAGGCTTTGGTTATGACCGTGTGAGCGTGCCTGCATAATGTGTTGTTTCATGGCTTTTACTGTATACTAATACTATACTACAGTTTGGAATGGGCTGTGATTGTGTGTGTGGTTGTGTGTGCTGCAGTTTGGCTGTGATTGTGTGGGCTGCAGTTTGGCTGTGATTGTGTGGGCTGCTGTTTGGACTGGGCTGTGCTTGTGTGTGTGATTGTGTGCGCTGCAGTTTGGACTGGGCTGTGATTGTGTGTATGGTTGTGTACTGCGGTTTGGACCGGGCTGTGATTGTGTGTGTATGTGCTGAGGTTTGGACTGGGCTGTGATTGTGTGTATGGTTGTGTGTACTGCGGTTTGGACCGGGCTGTGATTGTGTGTGTGTGTGCTGCGGTTTGGACCGGGCTTTGATTGTGTGTGTGTGTGTGTGCGCTGCGGTTTGGACCGGGCTGTGATTGTGTGTGTGGTTGTGTGTACTGCGGTTTGGACCGGGCTGTGATTGTGATTGTGTGTGTGTGTGTGTGTGTGTGTGTGCTGCGGTTTGGACTGGGCTGTGATTGTGTGTATGGTTGTGTGTACTGCGGTTTGGACCGGGCTGTGATTGTGTGTGTGGTTGTGTGTGCTGCAGTTTGGAGAATGTGTTCAAAGAGCTGATGGAGGACGTGGAAGGCTTCCAGCACCCTGGATACGGAGACCTGAGTGGCTGGGCACAGCAAGGTAGTGACTCGCCTGTCCTCCTGTGCCCTCTACAGCAGCCATTTTCTTGGACATCTTTCATTTCAACCCGAATTCCAGCAAACACGATGGTAGATCTCCAATAGCAGGGTTGGGCAGCGACTTGCGTGTGTGTTTGTGCTCCATTCTGTGTGATGTGTGTGCGTGTGTGACGGTTGCAGTGTGTCCACTACGCAGGTGTCCTGCTGCTGAATGCGGTTCTCACAGTCAGAGCGCATCAGCCAAACTCCCATCAGGAGCGTGGCTGGGAGACCTTCACTGATGCTGTGGTCAGCTGGCTCAGCGCCAACCTTGACGGCCTTGTCTTTCTCCTCTGGGGTGGCCAGGCCCAAAGGAAAGGGGCGGTCATTGACCGGGTGGGTAAGCTGACCCCAAACACACACTTCCAGTAACCAGTCTTCTTATGCTTACAGAAACAATCTGACCAAAACACACTGTTACACTGCTATAGCAAACGGCAATGAGCGGGTTTCAAACTTTAAAGGAACTGTTCAGCTAAAAATTTAATTAAGGTATATTTCCACCCGTATCTGTCCATGTATTTTTCTAAATCTTTGCTGTAGTTCACTCTGGCAAAGCAGACTGTACTGGTCATGTGGCTTCAAAGTGCTAAAAAAAAAAAGATTATTATTATTATGATTATTATTATTATTATTCAGACTCATAATGGCTTCTTTGGCTGTCTTTGGCACAGCGCCGGACTCCAAATGCAATTAAAAGCCTAGAATCAAGACTAGACATTGAAAGCTTTCTTATACTTGCACTAACTACTGACTAATCACCTGACTAATCAGAAATAGCTGAGAAGCCAACTGTCCAATTACCTTTTGCCCACTACAATGGGGGGGGGGAACTATGTATAGAAAAGGATGTCATTCCTACACGGATCATCCAATACGGATGTAGATACCCTAAAATTAAAATTAACGTGCATGTTTGTTGTTTCACTTTAAATTCAATGTCCTGGAGTACAGAGCCAAAAGGATAGAAATTGTCAGTGTCCGAATACTTAAGACTGCATTGTGTTGGAAATGGTTTATATTATTATTGAAGGTACGATAGGTAATTTCGGTCTTCTGTATACTTTTAAACCCAAATTTAAGGACTTGGCAGAGGGTGAGTCAACATGTCACTGAGCCTTTTTCAATGATAGGAAGGCATTTACAATGGTCTTGTTACAATGTTTTAGCACAAATATCTTACCTATTGTACCTTTAAGTCAGTCTCTATATATATGCATGAGTATTTCAGTTATTTATATAAGCATGTATAATGTTGTGTTGGTGACATCATTATGTAAGTACTGTGTCATCGTTTGTTCCAGAAGCGGCATCATGTTCTGCAGACATCCCACCCGTCCCCCATGTCTGTGCACCGGGGCTTCTTCGGCTGCAAGCATTTCTCCAAAACCAACTGCCTGCTGGAAAAATCTGGGAAGACCCCAATAGACTGGACCATACTCTGATTGCAGGATCGCCCACTCTCATCCTGACCCCAGTCTGACTGCACTGACGTAGATTGACCACATTGTGATAGGGCTTCATTAACCCCATAATCGGTGGAACTACCCATTGCTGTTCTCTGACATTTATGTAGGGGAGATCTTAGACTTAGAAATGTATCTCTTGTACTGAAACACACCAAAAACCAGGCCCTCCAGGACTGAAGTTTGACACCTGTGGCCTAGAAGCTATACATTTCTTGTCCATTAAAATGTTTTGTTTGTGCTGAACTGAAGGACATTCACATGAACAGGCACCCCCCATTAACAATGGGGTTTAAAAAAAAAAAACGATATGTATTTTGAATTGGGATTTTAGCTGGTCAACTCAGCTAAAAAGTTGACTCATCAGGACTGGACATACATTTGTACAATCTATAATGAAGTCACTTCTGACCATTTTGTTTGTGTATTCAACTGTAGCAAGAGATGTTTAATTTTGTATGCGTATATTATGCTTTCCAAAGCAAGAGATTATTTAAAAATGCAGCCTTTTTTTGTTGTCTATTGACGATTACATGACTGAATCAGACATTTGTTTGTATTACACTTTCCTAAAGAGTAAAAAAAAACTAGTAAACTGTATCCAGACTCGCCCAATTGCTGTTTTACCATAAGCTAGTGTACTTTGGATATCATTTCATAAATTGACAAATAAAGTTGAAATAATAGAAATGTTATTTTATTTGCAATACAATTTCCTAGTTCCTACATGGTTAATGATAATAAAAATATACAATAAAACAGTGTACGATAAATCCAGTGTCAGACCTTTGATAATTAAAGTGTATTTACAACAAAAACTAAGTCGGCATCTATACATACAGCAAACCTCTAATGCAGGGGTGTCAAACTCCAGTCCTGGAGGGCCACAGTGTCTGCTGTTTTTTTGGTGTGTTTCAGCACAAGAGATACATTTCAAAGTCTTTCATTGGCTAAAGAGTCCACACACCTTGTTCAGGTCTTAATTGGCTGCTGATTGAAAGGAAACCACAAATACCAGACACTGCAGCCCTCCAGGACTGGAGTTTGACACCCCTGCTCTAATAGATTGGGGGCCAAAGCTGAATACCCTGCTGTTTAGTTCAGGCCCCCAGCACATGTGTGCTCATGTGTAGAGACTGGGGAACAGTACTGCAAGTATAATCGTGTTCCTTATGACATAAAAGGCCGGTTTCACAGACACAGATTAAGCTTAGTCCTGGACCAAATTGAGTTTTGTGTGGAGAATCTCCATTTAGTCTATGACTAAATCTGTGTCTGTGAAACTGGCCCTAAGACATTTACCAGGGTCAAATAACTATTTAACCTGTCAACAATCGCATTAACTTTGTCGCCATCTAATGGTAAAGTGTGTAATCACATAGTGAGGGGACATTTACCGTACAGTATGTTTAAGAGGTAACGTTTACACGTACAGGCTATGTATGTACACTCACCAGCCACTTTATTAGGTACACATATCTAGTACAAAGTAGTACAGTTTTACCTCCAGTCACAACCTGAATACTACTGGATTCAATAAGGTGCTGGAAAAATACCTTAGGGGTTTTTTTGGTCTATGCTGACTTGATGACATCACGCAGTTCCTGCAAATAGTTTGGCGCCACATTTATGCAGCTGACCTCCTATTCCAACTCATCCCAAAGGTGCTGGATTGAGATTTGAGGACTGGGAGTAAACTGAAGTCACTGTCATGTTCATGGAGAACCAGCTTGACGTGTGTTTTCTGTCATGGTGCATTACCTTCCTGGAAATATAAATAAAACAAAATGCAACTCAGTCGGTTTAATGTGTGCCCAGAAAACATGCCCCACACTATTATACCACCACCACCACCACCACCAGCCTGCACCATTGATACAAAGCAGGACGGATCCATGGATTCCTGCCGTTATCTGCATGCTGCAGCAGAAATCAAGATTTGTCAGACGAGGCAATGTTTTGGTGATAACATGCCCATTGTCACCTCAAGTCAAATTTCTCAGCTGACAGAAGTGGATCCCGGCGTTGTCTGCTGCTGTAGCCTATTCACTTCAAGGCTCAACATGTTGTGCAATAAGAATTGCCCTCCTGCACACCACTGTTGTAAAAAAATAAAAAATAAATAACTTGAGCATTTCTGACCTTTTTGTTAACTTGAACAAGTCTGTCTGTTCTCCATTTGTTATTCTAAAAACAGTTTGGGCCGTTTCAGGGCATGTTCCATTATTCTTTCTGAGCTGTATCTGAAAAGCATGTGTCCAATGAGAATGGGGATGTAGACGGTTTTGTCTGTAAACAGGAGGAAAGCAAGGAAATAGATCTCGTTTAGTATGACAAAATTAGAGAAATCAAAGGGCCTTTCTGTGTGGAGTTTGCATTTAGCAATTTTTCGGCTTTTTCCCTCTCCCAGTCTCCCTCCATATCATGTGTACAAATTGTTTTTTATCGTGGGAACATTTACACATTGTACATTTACAGATCCTAATAAATAAATAACTGACACTTTTAACCAAAGTGACTTACAGTTGACTAGACAAAACGGGACAATCCTCCCCTGGAGCAATGCAGGGTTAAGGGCCTTGCGCAAAGGCCCAACGGCTGTGTGTATCTTATCGTGGAGACAATGGCGCTTGAATATCCTCATGAAAGTCCTCCTCGTCACTAGGTTCACACTTCACTGTGCAGGTCAAAACACTGTCTGGGCTGGGGGGCGTTTGCTGCAAATGCAGGGCAGAGGGCGCCGGTGAAAAACCAAAACTTATTAATGCTACAACTATTAAATGTTTTTATTTTATTTTTTTAATGGCATTTGGCAGATGCTCTTATCCAGAGCGACGTACAGTTGATTAGACTAAGCAGGAGATAATCCTCCCCTGGAGCAATGCAGGGTTAAGGGCCTTGCTCAAGGGCCCAACGGCTGTGTGGATCTTATTGTGGCTACACCGGGGATCAAACCAGCGACCTTGTGGGTCCCAGTCATGTACCTTAACCAAGCTACAGGCCGCCGGTTTTTATTTATTTATTTATTTATTTTTTACCAAACTCCAATCACTGCTCTAGGTCCAAATACTTACCTCATGAGCGTTGAAGTAGGAGGCTCCACTCAAAGCCACTGTAGAAGACAACTGCAAATTGTCAGCAGGAATTTTGCCAATGAAGGGCTGGCTGTTCCAATGTCCCTTATGTAGGCAGTGATGGCAGGTCTAATAAAAAACGAATGATGAACGAACGGTGCATTGAAACACAAGTAATGGGTTTTCAAGTGGAAGGGTGTCGAATTTGGCTAGGTGAGAATGATTACCTGAATGATTGACAAAAAGGTCCCCGTCACATACTTTTCTATTGTGCAGGTCTGGAGGCACATACGGCATGCCTTGAACAGGTCCATGAGGTTGTCTTCATAGACTAGGTACTTAGCAGTGTTGGACGGGGGTTGAAAATTACTAAAAGGGAGAGAGAGAGGGAGAGAAAAATAACGAGAGAGAGAAGACTAGTGAGAATTGTCTACAATTGATACGCGGCTGTAAAAAAACTTGTGCTACAGGGAAATATTCCGGCAATATAAAACTGACTAGCAACACGGTAAATTAAGGACTAGTCTTTAATACGTTGCCCTACATTCAGACCTACCTGTGACTGCCATCCGCCATTACAGAAGCCTCTGGAAAAGTGGAGTCCCTGGAATCGTCCAGCTGGCTGAGGGAAGATGCTGGACTACATTCGAAGCGTGGCTTTTTCACAGGATTTGACGCGAATGGGGGACTTGGACACAGGCCCAAATCCTCTGTCGAGCAGGAGATAGAGGTCCCCCGGGGTCTTACTTGGATTGCTGCACCACAAAAAATAAAAAAAGAAGCCTACTTATTTGGTAAAGGTGAATTATGAAAACACCATGGTTCCATCTTTCCTGAATCCATACCAGTAACAATTACTGTGTCACTCAAGAAAAAGCCCTCATTGTAACCTAATGGTTATCGGGGGTCTTTTTTACATTACATTACATCAATGGCATTTGGCAGATGCTCAAGTACAATTTCAACTGCTACCTGTACAACAAAGATAAGGACTAGGGCCTATTTGATCATCAAATTTTTTTGACATAGTAATACTGAAACACGTATGAATGTATATGAATATACTGCTTACCGAGCCAAACAAAACTAGAAAAGGTATCATCCTAACGACACAAGTAAATAACACAGGTGAAGACAACAGCTAAGGTTTACAGGGAGGTAGGGAGGGACGAGGAGAGGTGTAGCTTGAAGCGGTGCGTCTTCAGTCTGCGCTTTTCTGCTCACAGACATACCTTTGCTCCGCCTTCTCGGCTTGTTGGGTGCGCAAACGCCAACTTGCGTTGAGGCGACTTTCATTTTCGGCGCTTCATATTGACAGCCTACATCCCTCGTCGATGGCTAGAAAAATACAGTGGTTCATGTATAAATGTAATATAAATGTAAACACTTAAACGAAAGTTGCCAAGTGCTTCTCAAGAGACAGAAATTTAAAACAAAATTAAATAAAACATTAAGAAAGATAAATAAAACACAAATACAAATTCACAAAGAAAATTGTGGTCTGAAGTGAAGAGGGCTGGTCCATAACCACAAACCCAAGGATATTAATGATTCTGAAAGGTTCACTATGACTTATAGCAGTCATCTTTGCCAGGGGTGTTTGCGCAAAGTATTAAGGGATGCCAATAATTGTGAACCCTTATTGGAGAAAACTTCTTTTTTTTTACGTAAGACCATGTTATGGTTGATTCTGTTGAATCATTAGTAAAGCACACTAATTTACCAATGTTGGAAAATAATGCTTATATCAATAACTATATTATTTTTAAGTTTATAGTATATTTTGCATATATTTATCAATAATTATTGTTTAAATATAAGCATATTTATCAATAATGCATATATTTATCAATACTTCTGGAGCCCACTGTGTGTACATATATATCTATATATCCATCCATCCATCCATTATCTGAACCCGCTTATCCTGATCAGGGTCGCAGGGGGCTGGAGCCTATCCCAGCATACATTGGGCGAAAGGCAGGAATACACCCTGGACAGGTCGTCTATCGCAGGGCACACACACCATTCACTCACACACTCATACCTACGGGCAATTTAGACTCTCCAATCAGCCTAACGTGCATGTCTTTGGACTGTGGGAGGAAACCGGAGTACCCGGAGGAAACCCACGCAGACACGGGGAGAACATGCAAACTCCGCACAGAGAGGCCCCGGCCGACGGGGATTCGAACCCAGGACCTCCTTGCTGTGAGGCGGCAGTGCTACCCACTGCACCATCCGTGCAGTGTCACTAAGAAGTCACTAAGTATTTGTGTGGTGCCATTTCTAATCTTTTCGTTATATATATATACATACAGAGAAGTCACTAAGTATTTGTGTGGTGCCATTTCTAATCTTTTCGTTCTGTACTCCAACACAGGAGTAATAAAATAAATGAAATAAAATCATTAATACTGTCGCCTTTAATTTGAGGGTATTTACATCCATATGGGGTGATCTGCGTAGGAATTTACATCCCTTTTTATACATAGTAGGGGACCAAAACTAATCGGACAGTTTCTCAGCTTTTTCTGATTAGTTAGGTATACTCAAACGCTTCCTTAAAGCAGGTATGAGAATGGTTTAATGTAGTCGTGAATCTAGGCTTTTAATATTTTTTATTATTTTTATTTTTTTTACATTCATACACACACTCACACCGACGGCGATTCATTCACCCATTCATACACACACTCACACACCGACGGCGACTGGCCGCCACGCAAGGCGCCGACCAGCTCGTCACAAGCATTTGTATTGGGGGTTGGGTGTCTTGCTCAGGGACACTTCGACACAGCCCGGCCGGGGGATCGAACCGGAAATCCTCCGACTGCCAGACGACTGCTCTTACTGCCTGAGCCAAGTCGCCCCATCTAGGCTTTTAATTGCCTACGCCCACTCGTACACGATGACATAAAATCTAGTTTTCCAGGAAGTGGATGGAAAAAAGAACATTCCAGTATTACAATTTTATATATATTTTTGCGATATATGACGTGTTCGTATGGTTATGAAGAAATTACTAAATTGAGAAAAAGGTGCATTTTAATTTCAACTAGCCTTTAAATTTGACTAGCAAGATAACATTACAACATTAGGTCAATCATCTGGTTATTCGCGTCATTTCCCTAAACTATATTGAGTTTATTAAAAAATATCGACTCATGCCCTCCGCAGACTCTCTTCTTTAGGTGCTGTCTCCTTGCCTGTTGGTTTGTTTTATAAAGTACAGATACATATCAGAGCTGTACTCTGCAGTCTGCCTCTCAGTATTATAAAAACAAATGACAAGCTTGCAGAATGAATGCTCAAGCTGAACACCCACACGCAAGCATGCACGTGCGCGCTCCAAACCTGACTGTTACGATTAACAATGCATTCTGTTCTTTCCCACCAACCATGGTGCAATTTAAAGGTATGAATTGAATGAATAGAAACAAGGTTGTAAATTCTCAAGAGTTCGTGCTAATAGACATAACACTAAGCTTGGAACACTGTAGGATTAGCCTCCGGTGCATAGCTGTTGATGTAGCCCATGGTCCTAACACTCTGAGTTTAGCCGAATAAGTCTTAATTTCCAAACACTATAACACTATGCATAAATGGAGAGTGGCTAGTTACATCATTGTCTCTGTCAACAGGGCATTGTTTGTGTGCAGGAGAGAGTAATTGCACATGGCTGTGATTGAAGATTCCTGGATGCTGTCAGCCACAATGCACACGAAAGAGATTTGATTTACACAAATCTATGAGTAGACCTCAGATCCCACAGCTGTATTCATAACACACTCCACAACAAACAACAATCATCTACCCTCTTTCTATAACAGGGCTCACGTTGCATTCCAAATATGCACACAGAAACTCCAATCCCACCGATTCCGTACAGACACACCCCACTTACTTTTGTTGATGATGACTGCTGTCCAACGGTGTAAATCGACGGTATTGCGGTATCCGTTAGTGACAGATGTGCTGCGAAGCCCATCTTGTGCTGGGAGATATTTACGAAGTTATCCTCGGTGAAATGTCTTGCACACAACTGCGAACTCTCACTAATACCCGACTCCTCAAAATGGGTAAAATTCAACCACTGTGATCGCAACCACGGGTTTTTGGGGAAAGGGAACAGTGTTTGAGGGGGAGGACAACCGAACACACAACGTCGAACCATTTTTGCAGGGCTCTTCTTCTTCTTCTTTGTTTTTGTTTTTTATTCGTAGGTTACGTCTGTAGGCCACATACTGCCACCCACTGGATCACTTACATAGTGCTCGCCAATTGCTGTTATATCTTAGTATAGAGTTGAGTATACCTTTAACCCTCATGTGGTGTTGGCCTCTTCTCACACTACTTTCATCTCCAATTTGCTCTCACAGCTCTCCACATACATGTACATGAATACTTACACCTATGCACACATATTGTATGTTCTTGTTGCCTTTCTATGAATCAGCAGCATATTTCATGGATTGGACACACAGCCCTCTCCACTGTGTTGTAGACATATTGCTGAAGGAAAATGTCCCAAGCCTAGTGACCCACCTGCACCCCATATGCACAAAAACCAACTACCGCCCCTCCCTACTCCTAGTCCGTAAGGATTCCCTCCACATATTTCATCACCTCTCAGTCACATGCACACACATTCACACACAGATGCATGCAAGAACACATACACACACAAATTCACACACTCGATATGATCAGAAGAAGACTATCAGAGGATACAAAAACACAGATCACATGCAGCAAGTGTAATAAATAAGACTACATTTGTAATACACACACTGAAATTCTATCCATCATGTGGAGTGTAGACATGCACACACAGTTTTCTGCAGGTGTGTATGCACATACAAGCGCACATAGAGAGATCTATTTCATAACTGTTACATTTGGTTCTTGTTTTGTGTTTAGCTCAAAACAATACACATAGTCATGAAAACCTTGTTTCATTTAAGATAAACATGATTCATGCAACCCATGTCTTCAGTATCGTCCCTGAAACTTTTTCACAAAAATGAATGGCACTATAATTGTTAAATGTGGGTAATTAGCAAGCATTAATCATATATTTTATTTATATTGTTTGGGAATGAGATAAATACAATATTTCTTAAGTATTTTGACATAATTTTTATTTATGTATTGCTTTAAAATCTCAATAATGTTCATTTTCATGGCGAACAATACCAACAGGTCCAAAAAAACGAGGGTTAAGAAATTCCAGTAGATACTTTAGTTGATTGCCACTTATCTGCGACTGTTCTAGTACACTGGAAAGAGTAAATCTGGCACAATTCTCATTCACCAGTTCTCTCCTCCGTTCGCTTTTCTCTGTCACATGGCATTCAAACACAAGTTCCACTGTTTCAGTCATAAGACACACAGAGCAGTTTTCCGCTGCATTTCTCCCAACCCTAATCTTAGAATGGTTAAGCCATGTAAGGCCCAATCATCGCACCACAACTCCATTGCACCTACTACCTACTCAAACACCTACTTGTGTTTGATCTGCACTTTGTTGTACGTCGCTCTGGATAAGAGCAGTCTGCTAAATGCCTTGTAATGTAATGTAATGTACTACCCCACACACTGCTTGCTGTTCCCTTCTGTCTGTTGTAGGCTATTCTGTATGGATAGCTCCCTTTATACTCCTCATCCCATAAAGCCTGCCACTGTGATTGCACTGCCTGCTGAATCAAAGCCTTCATCTCCGTCTTCCCCAACTTCATTGTAGGCTCAGCCCTTCAAATAGTGTGCTATCTCTGTAGGTTCTATTGAGGTCACAGAACTTTAACAAGCTGTTCATTTGTTTTCTTTGCCTTCCATGTTCAGAGGGATTATTTACCCTCTTAAATTAAACATCAACAGCAAATAATTATTTTATTGTAAAATAAAATGCATAAAAATGATATATTTTCGAAAGATTATTGAGGGACCAAAACAATAATTATTTTCCAAACTACTACACGTAATTAAATGTGTAGTTTAAAATGACCGATTATTATCTTTGGTTGTTAAACCAGCGTGGGTTACTACATAGAAATCAATAAACAAAATTTGCACTCACAGCTATACTTCCGGGTGCTTCACCGCCAGGTCCTCCCACCATCTGCCTTTTTCACGGCTTTCAACAAATCAAATTTGCCGATGGAGCGCGTAGACAAATGGGAAACGAGATTTGCGCTTTGAGCTAAAACAGGAAACAACAACATCGTTTAGTTCTTCTGCAAATGTATCCAGAACGATTAGCACGTAAACATTTCTTAGTTTGTTAGTTATTTATTTGTTTGCCTGAAGTGCATTGTATCCGAAACCGACCGAGTGAGTATATTAATACTAACTGCTGTAGTTAACGTTAGCGGACTCGTGTGTGTGTGTGTGTTTGTGTGTGTGTACACATGGGCTAGCCAGCAAGTGGACACGCGTTTTCGTAATTTTGTAACTAGCTAAATAGTTTGTATTGTTGCCTTAAGCCTTATGTTTTCTGCTGGCATAAAAGTTATAAACTGGCAGAGTTGAAAGGGTCTATACTGGGGTCGATATGGGGTTAGCGATATGCGAACCTCGCCATTGTTTAGTAGGCTATCTGAGCTTTGCCCCATTATGTGTCAACTAACGTTATATCAGAGACAATGTTAGAATTCGATGGGGAGGGACCAGAAATCATTTCGAATAGATTATGTTGGCTATAGGTGCAGGCATATGAGAGGGTTCCACTGGTGTTTTGGTGTCAGGAGTACGGCCATGTGGGGGGGGTGGGGGGGGGGGGGGAATCACGAAGTATGAGTAAATAATAGCAAGAGACGGAAGATGGAAAATGAAGTGGAACGGACGAGAGCGAAGAACAAAAAGTCATATGCAGAATCAACAAAGAGTATGAGTAGAAAGGGAGAATGGGGCGGAAAAGACAGTAGAAAGTTGAGACACTGGAAAAACAACAATGGGGGATGTCACAAATTATGAAAAAGGATCAATTAAGGTTTTTGGCGTTTATCGCAATGGTTATAAACTGTGCAGGTGAAATGCAAACAAAGATAGGATTGGGATGGACGCAGCAAGAGAGATCTTGGGCATAAATAATGTGAAGGGATTTTTGAGAGGGTTTGGAGGCAGTTAGACGCTAGGGAAATGTAAAAATGCTAAAGAAAAGACCGTGGGCTATGGAAGAGGAGAGTTAATTTTATTGTTAGGAGAGAAATATAAAGCATTCAGTAGGTGGCGGTAATGCCATTAGATTTCAAACCGCCATAAAAACACTAACTTGCAAGAAGAAAAGGAAGAAGCGGGCAACACATACCAAGGCTAATTTCAGTTCTGCTTGGTTTAAAGTGGTAAAAATGCGAAATAAAGCTTCTCAGTTTGGCAGTATGCAAGATGTGTTTGCGGTCATCCATGTGTGTAGTCAGTCGTGTGCCTCTGTGGTAAGCATTGTGTTCTTGTGTGCAGTCTGCATTGTGCATATGCAATGCACTTGTAAATTGCTTTGGATTAAAAGCATCTGCCAAATGACTAAAATGTCAATGTAAAAAATGTGTATGTGGTTGCTTGCATGCGTGCAGTCAGCAGTGTGTTTGTACTTACCTGCAGTAACAAGCATTTGTACCACAGGGGGCGCAAATGGGGAAGAGATACTACTGTGACTACTGCGACCGCTCCTTCCAGGACAACATGCACAACCGCAAGAAGCACCTGAATGGTGTCCAGCATCACCGAGCCAAGAAGGCCTGGTTCCACTGCTTTAGAGGCAAGCTCATCCCACCATTGTACTTGCCCCACCATCACATTACATTACAGGCATTTGGCAGATGTTCTTAACCAGAGCAACGTACAAGCAAGTCTACGCTAAACCTTTGCTTGCAGTGCGTTTGCCCTGCAGGTGGCTAGAGGGCCCTGTCTGTGTCTCATATTGCTCTGTCCAACAGAGGGCTCTCTGTG
The DNA here is from genome assembly GCF_963514075.1 of Conger conger. Lineage (NCBI taxonomy): Eukaryota > Metazoa > Chordata > Actinopteri > Anguilliformes > Congridae > Conger > Conger conger. The sequence continues at coordinate 27,740,303 of NC_083771.1, forward strand.
TCTCATATTGCTCTGTCCAACAGAAGGCCCTGTCTGTGTCTCATATTGCTCTGTCCAACAGAAGGCCCTGTCTGTGTCTCATATTGCTCTGTCCAACAGAAGGCCCTGTCTGTGTCTCATATTGCTCTGTCCAACAGAGGGCTCTCTCTGTGTCTCATATTGCTCTGTCCAACAGAAGGCCCTGTCTGTGTCTCATATTGCTCTGTCCAACAGAGGGCTCTCTCTGTGTCTCATATTGCTCTGTCCAACAGAGGGCTCTCTCTGTGTCTCATATTGCTCTGTCCAACAGAAGGCCCTGTCTGTGTCTCATATTGCTCTGTCCAACAGAAGGCCCTGTCTGTGTCTCATTGCTCTGTCCAACAGAAGGCCCTGTCTGTGTCTCATATTGCTCTGTCCAACAGAAGGCCCTGTCTGTGTCTCATATTGCTCTGTCCAACAGAAGGCCCTGTCTGTGTCTCATATTGCTCTGTCCAACAGAAGACCCTGTCTGTGTCTCATATTGCTCTGTCCAACAGAAGGCCCTGTCTGTGTCTCATATTGCTCTGTCCAACAGAGGGCTCTCTCTGTGTCTCATATTGCTCTGTCCAACAGAAGGCCCTGTCTGTGTCTCATATTGCTCTGTCCAACAGAAGGCCCTGTCTGTGTCTCATATTGCTCTGTCCAACAGAAGACCCTGTCTGTGTCTCATATTGCTCTGTCCAACAGAAGGCCCTGTCTGTGTCTCATATTGCTCTGTCCAACAGAGGGCTCTCTCTGTGTCTCATATTGCTCTGTCCAACAGAAGGCCCTGTCTGTGTCTCATATTGCTCTGTCCAACAGAAGGCCCTGTCTGTGTCTCATATTGCTCTGTCCAACAGAAGGCCCTGTCTGTGTCTCATATTGCTCTGTCCAACAGAGGGCCCTGTCTGTGTCTCATATTGCTCTGTCCAACAGAAGGCCCTGTCTGTGTCTCATATTGCTCTGTCCAACAGAAGGCCCTGTCTGTGTCTCATATTGCTCTGTCCAACAGAAGGCCCTGTCTGTGTCTCATATTGCTCTGTCCAACAGAAGGCCCTGTCTGTGTCTCATATTGCTCTGTCCAACAGAAGGCCCTGTCTGTGTCTCATATTGCTCTGTCCAACAGAAGGCCCTGTCTGTGTCTCATATTGCTCTGTCCAACAGAAGCCACTGTCTGTGTCTCATATTGCTCTGTCCAACAGAGGGCTCTCTCTGTGTCTCATGCATTTCTGAACTCTTTGTCTCCTTGACAGATGCTGCTGCCATATTGGCTGATGAGAAATCCAAGCAACCCTGCAGGAAGTTTATTCAGACAGGTGTGTGCGTGTGCGTGTGTGTGTGTGTGTGTGTTTATATACACTCAGTGATCACTTCATTAGGTATTTATTCAACTTATTTTTTAGACTCAAGTCTTCTGCTGCTGTTGCCTCGACCGCTTTGAGGTTTAATGCGTTGTGTGTTCAGATACGGTCTTCTGCACACTACTGTTGTAATGTATGGTTATTTGTGTTAATGTCTCCTTTCTGTCAGCTTCGACCCGTCTGGCCCTTCTCCTCTAAACTCTCTCATTAACAAGGCGTTTTCATCTGCAGAACTGCTGCTCACTTGATGTTTTTGTTTTACGCACCATTCTCTGCAAACTATGGAGACTGTTGTGCATGAATATCCCAGGAGATCAGCAGTTTCTGAGATACTAAAACCACCCTATCTGGCACCAACAATCATTCCCCAGTCAAAGTCACATAGATCACTTTTCTTCCCCATTCTGGCATTTCGTCTGAAAAACGGCTGAACCCCTTGACCATGTCTGCATGCTTTTATGCATTTATTTGCTGCTGCATTATTGGCTGGTTAAATATTTGCATTAACAAGCTGGTCTACAGGTCTACATAATAATGCTAACTGAGTGTATGTTTGTGTGTTATGTGACTGTGCGATTGGCTCTTTCAGGGCAATGTGGGTTTGGACCCAGCTGCAGATTCTCTCACATGACTGAGAAGGACATTGCCAATCTGGAACATCAGATAGAAGGTTAGTGAGTTCTAAGCTCCAGCAGGGGGCAGTAGTAGTACAGCAGCGAACCATCCTGTCTTACAGTGTTTGACTAACGCTGTTGTGTGCCTACATCAATAATACATGAGACTACGAGCGTGTGTTTCTCTTTCACTTATGTATCTTATTTAAGTGGCGGAAGGGGAGCTTGTTTTAAAATGTCTTATCGGCTTGTCAAGCATATGTTCAGACATAGCGGTGCATGAACATAGATAAATATTGATCTGGATGGCTGGATAATCCTTTCTGTGGCCAGTACAACCTTGTCTGTGCTCTGAGGTGAGGGCTGTGCTGAGACTCTGTTGATGGTGTCTCCTCACGTACAGATGACAGGCGACGGGCGGAGGAACCAGCAGGTGGACGCGTGTCCCCTGAGCGCAGTGCGGATGAATGGCTTTCCAGGAGAGAGAAGAGACTGGCACTGCACAGCAGCGGGTAAACACTCAACTACCACCAAACACACTGCGCCATAACCACCTAACACACTGCAACATAACCACCTAACACTCTGCACCATAGCCACCTAACACACTGTACTATAGCCACCAAACACACTGCACCATAAGCACCTAACACACTGGACCATAAGCACCTAACACACTGTACTATAGCCACCAAACACACTGTACTATAACCATCTAACACACTACCATAACCACCAACCACACTGTACCATAGCCACCAAACACACTCTACCATAGCCTTCAAACACACTACACCATAACCACCTAACACACTGCACCATAGCCATCATAATCTCCAAACACATTACACATTTGCACCATGAAGACCAAACCCGCTGTACCATAATGACCGAATGCAAAGCACCGTAATGGCAAAACACACTGCACCACAACCACCAAACGCATTTGGTCATAGCCACCAAACACACAACACCAATGTGCTGCAGCACAACCTTGAGTACCACATACAGAACACGCTGAGTGCAGGGTGAGTGGGCGGGTTGAACATGGTCACAGTGAGAAGGTTAGTAAATGCAGATTGAACATGGTCACAGTGAGAAGGTTACTAAATGCAGGTTGAACATGGTCACAGTGAGAAGGTTACTAAATGCAGGTTGAACATGGTCACAGTGAGAAGGTTAGTAAATGCAGGTTGAACATGGTCACAGTGAGAAGGTTACTAAATGCAGGTTGAACATGGTCACAGTGAGAAGGTTACTAAATGCAGGTTGAACATGGTCACAGTGAGAAGGTTAGTAAATGCAGATTGAACATGGTCACAGTGAGAAGGTTAGTAAATGCAGGTTGAACATGGTCACAGTGAGAAGGTTAGTAAATGCAGGTTGAACATGGTCACAGTGAGAAGGTTAGTAAATGCAGGTTGAACATGGTCACAGTGAGAAGGTTAGTAAATGCAGGTTGAACATGGTCACAGTGAGAAGGTTAGTAAATGCAGGTTGAATGCAGTCACAGTCCATGGTCTACCGCCGTCGCAGTTCATACTTGTACAGTAAATCCTCAAATTGCGTCCAGGATTCTATTTGAAGCCGGGCCTCGGATAATAGCCGGGGGCGTGGTCGATTCGGACAAACAAAGGCCGGCCCCCAAATACAAGCCGGGGTAATATTGCCTACCAGTAGGGCTATCAGTCCATGAGCACCAGAAGACATTGTTTCGATTTAACTCATTGAAATTAAAGAGCTCTTCTTAATATTTTATATTGTTGGTTGGTTTAATACTGTTGCCAATGAAAAGTTGTTGTCCTACACCATGGGTCTCCAACACACTGCTCTCAAGCTACCAGTCGCTTGCCGCCCCTTTCTGAGTAGCTTGCCAAAGGCTGAAGCAGTATACATATAAACACAATTGTTGCCGCGAGGCAATTTAATAAAAAGTAAATCAGGCAAAATAAAAAATTAACTCAATTTAGGCTACTTGGCTACGCAATATGGTTTCCATGTATTTACAGCACAGCGAACGTTCAATGAATGAATGAAAGCGGCTGCCTTGGCTCACAATAAACAGACGGGTGGAAATCCCGACACTCTTTCAACTACATAAAACTTAACAGTGAACCATCAAATACCCCCCAGATTTCAGTGCCCATCAGTCCCAACATTTAGCAATAGAATCAAACAGTCCAAAAGTAAATTAAATCCCAAACCAAAGCGAAAATCTTTTGATAGCCTACTGGTATGCTGCTCCAAACGAAACGCATGTCTCACAATAAAACGCACTTTAGGAAAAAAAGATCCTTAACTTGCTGTTATCTACGCTAATTTGTTATTGTTCATGAAGGTGTGTCTGGCAGGTTGTTATTTTATGGATTCTGGACTTGCATGTGATTTATTGTGTTTGAGAATATTTGCAATAAACTAAGTCTGTTAAGACTGACACTATGACTTACCAGATTAGCCTACACTAATTGATTTCTGAACGGTTACAGGAAGTGTTGAACAGTGTTGGCCCACTTTAAGTGTAGCCTTTTACTTTATTTCTAAGAATAAAATTCTACAACAGAAGCCTAATAAGAAATAAAGGCCTGCCTCGAATACAAGCCTGCCCCAAATAAAGGCCTGTGCTTTGTGCAGCCTAAGTAAATAAAAGACCCCAGCCACAATTTGAGGATTTACGGTATATTTGTATTTTGTAGAAGACTGGAGGCGGAAGAGGAGGTGTCTCCCCAGGTCTGCGATGTGCCTCCCCACCTCCTCTCTATCCCCAACCTGCCCCCCTCCCTGTTGCCCCCACCGCCCGCAGGATGGCGGGGTGCTCCCCATACGGACTGGGGTTAAGGGTCACGTAGGCTTCCGCAGGCACAGAGAGACTGGAGGGACTATAGAGATGGGGGAAACTGGGCACAGCTGACTTGAGGGAGGTCCCAAGGAACTGTGGGGACTATAGAGAGCAGGAAAACGGGGAGGACATCCGTTGAAATTTGTTGTGTCCTCCCTCAACCCCAGAGAAAGAATTCTGAGGTTCTCACAGAAACATGTATAATCTGTCTCATGTGAAAAGTTTTGCATTTTGTTCACTTGTTTTAAACACAGCGTGTGATCTGATTTGTGCTGCTTATTCAGGAAGTAAAGCCGCTCTCTATGACTGTTATATGTTTTTTTGTAACATTTTGGTGATGGAGATGGTGCCTAGTTAACCGCCTTGTTTGCTTGCCTGTAATTATAATAAAACAATATTTTTTATAAAATAGAAATGTTTGACATGACTAAAGACAAAAGTATCACGAGTGGAAATTTCACAAATTTCAATATGGGATCATATCTGACCCCAGTCACATTAGGTGATATTCCTGTTTGTCTATTCATGAAAACTTGTCTAAAACTAAAATTGAATAAGATGGCATTAACTATAACATTACTGTCTAGCGTTCAAATCAGAATGGTCATTTTAATACACAAAACTACTGTGTTGCTTGCATGAGGGTTTAAAATGAACTGTATTCAGCCAATCTGGGCACACCTGAGTGCAAGTATATGCTCTGTCCGAGTTTGTAATTTGAATGCTTTTTTACAAATGTTATATTTTGCACCTCCAAAAATAAATACCAATGTTTTTAATGACTATGGGTAGCTAAATTTGCTGCTGTAATGTCTCTCTTTGTGCCTTCCAGCTCTTTCTTGATACACTGATCCTATACAAGTCAGTACTGCAGTATCACTCCACTGTTGCATATTGTGATAAGGAAATGCTGAACACTAATCTTAGGTCTGTCCTGAAATGTTAATCTGCAGTTACATATTCAAATCCCAAAATGCATGGCAGTGATACGTCTGGATGGATGTTGAGGATGATGTCTATGATGGTTAAGGTCAACCGCGCACATTTCCGGGATTATATAAAAATACTTTCTGCCCTCCATCGACAAAGAAAGTTGAACGTTCAAGCAGACATTGGGTATTTTCTCAGATTCTATCAATTTCATTAGGCGACTCTTTTAATATGAAATGTGTATTTAAATGGCGGCCAGTGGAAAATACAGGTGCACAGGAGGCCTCCTGGTTTATTTGGGCTGTCTTACAATTGTCATGATGCAACATGCTCGTACTTCCCATCCCAAATAGGTTACGGGACATTCCACACACGTCCCCCTGAAGGGTGTGAAATGAATTGTAGACAATGGAGTTAGGAAGAGGTCGAGCAGATGGTTTAGTGGCAGCATTTTTTAAACCTGCCGTTTTGGCTGAACCCCAGTGTACAGGTTTAATTGAATGAAAAAGGAGGGATGAATTATCCTTCGTCGGTTAAAAAAATGGGAGATCAAAATGCTGATGGCCGCAACAGCAAACTCCTTACAGTCCTTTTCTCTCCGTTTTCTTTCTATAAACTATTATCATTTTCTTTCTTAAAAAATGTACATGTTGGTTTTATTTATATTATATAATTATGTCCTCTTGAAATAAAATGAAACAAACTGCTCTTCCAAAATTAAAATAAGCAAAAACACCTACTCCACTCACATATTTGTTAGCTCATTGTCACTTTCCTCTGTGCCCCTAGTGTACCATTGCCATAAACATGATTAGTTTCTCTTCCCTTCAAGTTCCTCCGGGCTATTATTGTAGATTGGTGCATCTTGCAGGTGAGGGGGGTGGGTCCCTGAGGCATATAACCTGCACCAATCCTGGGTCAAGCCACACAATTTCAATATTCTGTATCCCGCATTGACAACAAAAGCAGCAGCACAGCAATATTACTTTGGACAACTTTTTGACCTTTGAGAAATGTATTGTCTTGTTTTGATAGTAAGTTTGGAGATAAGCTGCCTAAGTAAAGGAGATCGCTGAGCTAGGCCTGGATTTCCAGGGAAACCCGGAGATTGAGCCACTACTACTTCATTTTTCCACTTTGTAAAGATGAGGAGGCAACTGACACACAATGTTCATAGAACGGCTCACGCTATCTCCCCTGGGCTCTTCGGAGCACAAACAACAGTGCAGTACCTTCCCCGAACTGGGATACTTAACAAATATTTTGAACTATATTTTAGACTGCAATGAGGCTACAGTGAGACTGTACTGAGGCTACAATGAGACTTGTGGAGCTACAGTGAGACTGTAATGAGGCTACAATGAGACTAATGAGGCTACAATGAGACTTGTGGGGCTACAGTGAGACAATTGGGGCTACAGTCAGACTACGTGGACCTAGGATCTAGGTCAAGCAAGTCAAGTTAAACTGTAAAACTTGTAAAAGTTTTGTTTAACATTATTTTAGTCAAAACATCATGTTATTCCTATACTTATGCTTAGTTCATTTGCTGTCTTAGGTGGAAAGGAATTACTAAAATATATATGTCCAATCTCTTGTAAAGTGGATATATCTTTTAGGCCGGCCACATGCCTAGTCACCCATTGAATTCAGTGACATTTCTTCCTTAATTAATTCATCAAAAACCACTACTTGCCTGTTAGACTCCATACCAACAAGACTCTTGAAACAACTGCTACCTGCAATTGGCATGCCTTTATTGAATGTTATCAATGCCTCCCTTTTTTCTGGACATGAACACCAGCCCTTTCACAAGAAGCCCCACTTAGATCCCCATGACCTATCAAATTACAGACCTATTTTTATATACATATCTCTCATTCCTCACAAAGATCCTAGAGAATGCAGATTTATGAAAATAAAGACAGGTTTATGCAAATAAACATAAATGGGAAATGTTCCAGAGATGCAGGGCCCAGAATATATGCCGCCCCCCCCCCCCCTTTTTTCCACTGCCTGTTGTGCAGACCATTTATACAGGCCCGCCTTGTTCTTCTTTTGGTGAAGGTATGTTCTGCATAAGGGAACAAATCGGACTCACTGGAGTTTCAAAGACTCAGCAGTAATCTTCTCTCAATTTGCCTTACCCCCATCCAAAACTCCACTCTATTTTCTCACTAAATTGTCTCTCTGCTCTGCTGCAATAACAAGGAAGCTTCAGTGCTCTACTGCAATAACAAGGAAGCTTCAGTGCTCTACTGCAATAACAAGGAAGCTTCAGTGCTCTACTGCAATAACAAGGAAGCTTCAGTGCTCTACTGCAATAACAAGGAAGCTTCAGTGCTCTACTGCAATAACAAGGAAGCTTCAGTGCTCTGCTGCAATAACAAGGAAGCTTCAGTGCTCTACTGCAATAACAAGGAAGCTTCAGTGCTCTACTGCAATAACAAGGAAGCTTCAGTGCTCTACTGCAATAACAAGGAAGCTTCCTAACAAGACTCTGATTGGCAGACCTATTGGGAGAGTGGTGTAAGCCCTGTCACAGTGTGTGTGTGTTTGTGTGATGTCTATCTGTCTGTCTCCTGAAAGCTGCTGCTGGTTGGTCAGAGACTCGGGACACAGCGATGATTCTGGAGGCACTCTTACACACCCGTCCTGCCCTCTCTCTGTGCTGAGCTGTCAGGACTGATATGTCTGTCATAGAGAGGAAACGTCACAGGCCCCTGATCCTGGCCCTCTCCTGGCCCTGTCCATCCTGCTCAGGCTGCGATAAACCCTCCGAGCCCCCTGGGGGCGCTGTTTCTGACTGTGTGTGGGGGAAAGAGACACTTTTTTCAACAGTCCAGAAACCATGAAAGCCCCCATTACCATGTAGAGCTTCAGTTATTCAGTGGCTGAAGCCATTGGAAACAGTAACATATTTCTTTGGACAAAAAAAATGTTGCTTGCTTGTCACTTTTATTTACATGAAGAATCACCTTTACAACAATTTCCAGCTCATAGAAAGGAGTTCTCAGTCCTGTTTATGCTTATTTTACACAGTGGCTTCTGAAGAGGACTGGACCACCATTCCGATGGTGTTGCAGTAGGTTTACCAGTTATCGTTAAGCTTCAGACACTTAGAGAATACAAAGACAGACAGTTTCAACTGATACACTTTGATCTACATTCCCATATCACTCACAAAATAAAACAGGTGAATCATTCTTAAAACCGTAATACATTTCCCTTTGATTAATGCAACATCATTTTGTACACATTCTACTATTTGTTCTATATTTATTGGTTTCAATGTGGTCATACACAGTAGGTATATATTTAACTTTTTACACAGTAAATACCCAATGGGAAAACCTTATGAGAATAAATAGAATTTTACAGAGGGAATGATGTTATGAACTGGTAACACTTTACTTGATCTACATGCTATAAAATTTAAATAGGCTCTCAATTACATGACACACCTGTCATGACCAATTATGTAGGCTTACTACAGCTTATGACATATGAATAAATAGGGACACCAGTTTATCAACAGCATATGGCCCCAAATGATTTAAACTTGCATTACCGTCACTGCAGATACTTGATTGTTGCAGTCACCTGACTAATTACAACCTGGGCAAATACAAGAAGTATTTGAATGACTGTATGCAACAGTATCCCCCAGATAGACACACACCAACGGAGTTTACAATGAATCCATACAGGCACAAAAAACAATAGACCAAAATTCACAGACATATCCATCTTTGTCTGAAATAAACAAGGTGGGAGAATACCCTTGCCAGTGAAAATGCAGAATTGAGCAATGGACAGATCATCTGGGTTTGATGGATGCATTTTCATGAGCAGACATTGGAAAAAGCTGACAGTCTGAAGTATGTGCACTTTTAAATAGGCATGTAAAAATTGGCGGCATTTGGGGATATTACTGAAAACAAGTTCATCGGAATTAGGCTACCTGCTCAAGGCTATGCTGACTCACATAGGGAAAAGATGGTGACGGATTGACTGAACAGATGGCACAGGCAATTTTATTTGTTCTGCAAGCAAAATAAATTTAATCCAATTTAAAAGTTATTCTTGTCAAAGTGGTCTACCTTGAAGCTATGAGGAAGAGCTCCAGACTCAGTCTCCAGACAAAGCCTGTTGAACTTTGAAGTTGATTTCAGCAATGTAACCGCAATTGTCATTTATAATGCAAGCTACGTGTTGAAAGCATGCACTGACATTTAAGACGTAATGTTCACATTGTGACTCTCAATTGGCTAGTCATTTCCCAAAAGTTGCCAGTCATGGGAGTAGTCGAAGAAAGATTTCCAGGCATTGTCGAAGCAGAAAACTGTGATGCACAGTGCTTCCGAGAGGGCAAAGTTGAGACTTGACTGGATTTCAGGATTTGCCACATTACAAATTATTGGCCCACAAACAATGCACTATACTGACACTCGGGAAGTTTTGGAACAGAAGTCAAATAATGTCAAATATTTTGCAGATGCGAAAAGGAAGAAGCATCTCTTCCCATAGACACATTACTGTTGCATGACTGAACATGATACAATTGAACTAATCTGTTTAACTTTTCAGTCTTATAAACCCACGCCACTGCAAATTATTCATTGTAATGATTACTGTCATTTTACAATCTTTGGGCAGACAATGTAATTGCATTTTTAATGTCTACTGTCTATCACCATGGGGAAAAAAGTTCAAAAATATCTGAGGTTCTATGCACTGAGGGCAGCGCCTGGCAGTTTGGGAACATTGCTGTCAATCATCCTCTGTGCTTAACTGATGCTAATTGATGTCGATCACTGGGGAGGGCAAATGTGATAAGTGACTGATAAGAAAGCTCTATTGAACTCTTGCTGAAGAATGATTGAAATGCAGGGACATGTTCAGAAAGCGTTTTGCTACATTCCGCTACGGTTTCCGGGTTGAATGATATCTTTCCTCCCAACGGTGTGCAATATTTCGCAACAGGCTTTGAGGTGTGTTTGCTCCCTTTGGTGGGTGTGTCGAAGGTGTCACCCAAATCAATAATGATCTTTAGAGCCCAAAAAACCTACAGAATGTCCTTCTCAGACACCATAGTAGCAAACCGAACCTACTTCAGTCAGTCCGCCCATGGTTTGCAATGTTGTTCAACGCGCCACTGTTTCAGTTTAAACAAACCTTTAGCTACAATTTGTCATGGCTGAACATGACCCAAACTGGCTGAATGTGACAAAACTGACCTAGATAAACTGCTGTTTCTAGTCATAGCTAGAGTCACCTGTTTTTAAGCAGCTGGTGCAGGGGGCTTTTAATCTTGCATCATAAATTATATCCTCATGGGGTCCCCTTTAACACTGAATTTGAATAAAAATGAACATGGAGATTAACATGGGGAGGAAGGAAAGGGGAATGTAAAATGAAGCAAAAGTCTTCAAGTGACCAAGTGCACCAGTATCTACCTGGCACAGTGCATACACAGTTTGCAATTTATCCACACTAAAGACATTTTCAGACATTAAAACATTGAAAAACATCAACTATGCTATAGAGAATAATGAATCTGGCAGCATGGTACAGATCAGCAGCATATAGATGTCATCCATGATTTGACTGGTGCCTTTTTGAGTGTCAACCTTCCACTAGAAAAAAACTGTCCCCAGCTCTATGAAGAAAATATAAATCAACCTGTTAAGTCACCTGACAACATGTCTGTGGTCACAGATGAGTCAACAGATGGCACAGACAAATAATTTCTCCAGTTCCCCCAGGGGAGTTGTGAACAGTTTAATCATAAAGATTATACGGGGCCCACATTATTTGTTCATTTCAGGCATATGCTGGCACTCTTATCCTACAATAAGCACACACACACACACACACACACACACACACACACACACTGAGGCTCAGTTAGTTTTTTCAACATTACTCTGGCCAGAATTAAAACTGATTTAGAAAAGCATTGTACTTTTATTTTCCATAGTCATGTCCGCATTTTTTTATATCTTTAATCACCGGTTGCTAGGCAAAACTCTCCACAAGGCCTCTTGAGGTAACAACCAAAGACATGCACATTTAACAAGACAGGAAAGCATGGCCTCCACCCACCTAAGCTGTAAAGCACATCAGCCCAAGTGCACTCTAAAAGAACCTGGGTTTCCTTCAACTGGCCCACAAAGTCCTTCAGGCTGTTATGGTTTATGACCCCGAGCAAGTCTGCATGCTTGACACAACAAAAACTCCCACTGAACTCGGTTTTACGATTTGACAAGGAATGTTATTCCAATCTCTCACCATGCGGAAATATGTATCTCTTCACACCGCCAAGGTTACCTCAGGCAAATGTAGAGGCTTCGCATTTTCATTTAATTTCAGTTAAATAAATCGGTTTTAATGCGTTTAAATAAGCCTATCCTCTGTGAAATCCATGTCATTGTTATTAGATAACCTTCCGTTACATTCTATTCTATTAATATTCCATTATTTTTCTGCCGGTGACATCACTGCATTTTAGGCTACTTCCCACTTATCAAAATTAAACAATATAACAATGTTATAAAAATAGGCTACCGTCACATGTGGCTACTGTCTGTGGTACTAATAATCATTGTGAATGCAGAATGTGTGGGACATTGCTGTCAATCACCGTTAAGTAGCAATTGACTTAATTTGGATGACAGGAAATGTTAAATGTGATAACTGCTCAAGATGTGCAATCAACAAAGGCTGTGCTGACCTCACCACCAAATTAGAAATCTGATGTGGTAAAACCCTCGACAAATGCTATCACAATATCTGCAGTAGTTCGGAATCTCTTTTTTTAGTATTCGTGGTAAATATTATGAGAGTGCTATGGCATGCTTACACATTTATTCTGATGACAGTGACAAGTATGCTAGACTCTATAGCAAATAGTTCAACTAGAGTATTACCATGAGACTGTAACCTATAATGAAGCATTGGGTTAGCTACAACACAAACACCAAGCCCCTCCCTCCACTGCCTTCAGGAAGGTTCACATTATACCCACACATTATATACTTTTATTTAATATAATTTGTGATAAAAGTGAACAAGATAAAAATAGATATTTTATTGTATTACCATAATACACTTTTCCTATTGTTCCTACAACAAAATAAACTGTTATGAAGCAAAGTAGGAAGACTGGCTTTCAGTGCAAAATAAAAATGGTTATTTATCTTAATGCAATGAGTGATTAATTATAATTTTGTCTATACATAAATATTAATCACCAAATTTCACATTAGACCCCATTTTAATTTACTATTACATTTTGAACACCAAGCCCTGATTACATATACACTTGTGTCAAAATAAAACATTTTAAATTATGATATGTTAAACATGTTTAAATGTACTTTTGAAGCATTGGAAACTGAGTCTTTGATATATGACCTATTTCCTTGCCTCATAGACTAGCACTATTTACTCCACAGCATATCACAAAGATGAATTGCTTTATAAATGGATATGAGGTTCTGTTTTTTTTTTTTTTTTTTTGCTTTAATAGCTTTCATTTGCATAATCAGTTTAAATGGAAAACAGACTTTTAAAATGGACCCTGCCCCTTCTGTGATTGTTATTTATAGGTGGTGAAATATGTTTCCTGTCTCTCTGATGAAGACTGGAATGAAAAGGAAACGTTGAACCTGCAGGTAATCCCATTACACCTGTGCATACAGACAAGGACTGCTCACTGGTCTGAGGCGGGATTGGCTCACATGCAGGAAGAGAAAAGCTCACAGCTCTAGAAGGGTAGTAGCTTTGCATCAGGGAAAAGTCCTTATCGAACAACCCTTCCACACATCAGTCATGGCACATTTTAGGTTATTGCGTTAGTGTGATTCCACTATTCTACCTTTGTGGAGACACAACATTGATTTTATGGTATTTCCACAGGGGAAAAATTATACAGCAATTGAATTGAATTGAATTGAATTGAATTGAATTGAATTGAATTGAATTGAATTGAATTGAATTGAATTGAATTGAATTGAATTGAATTGAATTGAATTGAATTGAATTGAATTGAATTGAATTGAATTGAATTTTTTGTCAAACAAAAGCAAATTTACTTCATTCTGGCTTTAAGATCATTGTTTCTTGTTTTGGTTTTCTTGTTCTTTCTTTTTTAAAAACATTATTTATTGAAGATGAAAACAATGATATTTTTAAATAGAATTTGACTCATAGCTTTTATGTGTAAATGATCACATGGCATTGAGGAACACTAACTGTTCTCTTTGTGTGGTCTTACTTCTTCTTCTTCTTCTTCTTCTTCTTCTTCTTCTTCTTCTTCTTCTTCTTCTTCTTCTTATTATTATTATTATTATTATTATGGTTATTAATCATCAGGGGGCCAAACACCAATGCTTCCTTCCACTGTTTTATTTTTTCAGTTCTATTAAATCCACCTGACTGCTTTTTACTAAATTAGGCACATTTGTAGAGGATTACTGCAAATGGCCAAACGGTGATTTTGACCCAGATTGGCCCTTTAGTGGTGCTGAAGCAATAACTCCTGCCCCCTTTGACCTAGAATCAAAATGATTTCCCTCACAGATTCCTCTCATCTTATAGAACAAATCAACCCCTACTTCAAAAAAGGCTGCAATGTTTCACCACTTAGAATAAAAAAAATATTCTCTGATTTGCTTGAGACTGTTGCATGTGCTTGTGAATATCCTGAAATAATATCTACATGTAAATATAAAAGTTGTTATGTATAAACATGTTCCTGCCATGAAAATTCATTTACATGTCTGTATGGCTTTTTACCAAAAATATCACCCCAAGCAGTTTGACATAAAGTGGCGAAACACACAACTTGTGTGTCTATTGACGACTCTCTCCTGAGGACATCCATGAAGAATTGGCCCAATGAAACCAATTCTTTATGGTGATGCTATAAAGCTGAGCATTGTTTTAAAAATCACTAAAGATCATTGTTTTTATTTGGCCATTAGAATCTTGCTACAGCGACTAAACCTCAGTAGGATATATACTTTTCAATTGCCACCAATGTTTTTGTGGCCATTTTGAATTTTGTTTTTCATAATTTGGTGTCAATTGGTGCCATATAGTGGCACTATAGCAGACTGCTTCATTTGATTTTGGGACCTGAAACTAAGATCCCCAAGAACCACCTTCTTAAAAGTCATTCAAAATCCATATCCATCCAGACAGTTTGTCTGATATATGTAAAATGTTGCATAGAAAATCTACAGAACAATTCCTCTAAATTGGATTTTTTAAAAAGTTGCTACACAAATAAATTGTGGTGGCAGTAAGCCAATTACATTGCATGTGGGTGCGGTATATTGCATAAAAGGTATTAATTATAAATGGTTTGACATAATTTTATGAAATTTGGAATGTTTATTCACACATAAATCATGGTGGCAACCATGGTGAAAAAACACCATGGTGCTATACAGTTTCAAATATGAAAAAAGTAATATAAATTAAAACCTAATTAATAATCTACACAAAATAAAGTTTTGGTTTGCATTACATAATTCCCAATTATATTGGTTGGTCAAGATCAGACCAGTAGTTCCTAATTTGACATATGAAGGTGCTATAGATTAATGCTAGAATTGATATACCTTATTGGTTATGACAATGCTTTAAATTAATTGCATCACGAATGTACAATTAATTCACCTAAAAATCATTTCAAATTAACCTTTGACATATGAATTCTTTAAATTCTGAATTATTTTAGTCTTCATTCCTTAAGTGCATATTGTAATCATAGATATGTCACTTTCAATTTGATCACAGAAAGAAGGAATTTTTGAATGATATGTACGTTTTTGGCCATAGACTTCCACCTTGTGGCTGTTTGATATAAACGCATTCTTTATGAAAAACGCTCAATCTTTATGCATTCTTTATGAAAATGTATTCTCCTATTTCCTCCCATATCATATATCCCCTTCTGCAGTTTCAAAGCACTACATGAATTAGTTATATTTTAATCCCTAACACAAAAATGCACTTAACATTTCAGAATCAAAGTCATGTAACAATCAACTCCACTCAACAAGTGCAACGAGTTTTGCATAACCCCAGATTAGTTTAAAGATATTACATTTTTAATATTACTAAATTTATCCCAGTTGACAGTCTGACTTGTGGTGCAAAAAATATATAATTTGCAATCACAATGCAGATGAAATGAGTTCCTTATGACTACAGCTAACAAAAATGATTTCAAAAATAATAATGCTGCCCCTTTCTTTTAAAAACATAAGAGCAACACTAATTTCAGTATTATTAATACACAATTACCGTATCTTGATACTAATTATTGTGACTGATACCGTAATCATTAGAACTGTGATAACATTTTTTCTTAACTGTATTGCAATTGTTTTCAGACACGGAAAATAAACATTTCAAACTTTGTGTTTGCTTGTGTTAGAAACGGTTGGGGATTGTTAAACATTATAAATAACAAATACTGTATTTGTACATGGGTCATGTCGGCAGAAATATGTTTCATAAACAGTGCAGTTAGACCAAATAGCCACAATATGAGCATAAGAAAACACAAAAAACAGCATCCTGTATTTATACATGGCCAGTGTTTGCACATATGCATATGGATGCATTCGTAGAAGTTCAGTAATTAATTCATCTCTCAGTGTTCAGCTTGAAAATGAATATATCTATAATAGGATTACAATACGTATTATACACAAATGTGGGTTTCACAGCAATAAATTAAGTGACAACACTAACAGTTGGGTATTTGAGTACTTGGCCCCCTTAATAGCATATTAATTGCTATTATTATTATTATTATTATTATTATTATTATTATTATTAGCATGGTAATTATAGTACAGTGCATCAATGTAAAATGTATCATGAAATATTACGTATTTTCACATTTTGTGTTATAATTATTGTATTGACAGCAGTATCAGCTTCCTATTCAGTTTGATCAGTATTTTGGCAACTGTCATATTGCATTACCACGAAAACAACAATGAATGAACAAATGATGGACAAAGGAGAGACCAGGAGGGAAAGACAGAGGAGAGATGGAGAGACGGTAGAGAGAAGAGACGGCGGAGATGGAGGACAAACACAGTTTCTACTGGTATCACCTGTTTCCCCTGAACCACCATGGTTCCTGATGTCCGTCAGTGTGACATTAGAATGAACTATACCTATCTGCTACTATCTGCTCAGCAGGGCCACTGTCATACTGAGACAATGCCCTGCACTACCAGACTGCACCATTGCTATATTGTGCAGCACTGTTTCCTTTCCATACGTCTTAGTTTGATCGGGTCCGGTCCGCACCTCTTTGAGGTGTTGCTCTTCACTAGCCTACGGTGGAGGTGATAGCTGCATTATCAGACCTTGCAGGTGTGTTCCAGTGTTCCGCTCACGTACGCGTGCGTGTTTCTCCTCGGGTCTGCAGGTGAGGGAGGCCGAGAGCACACATAGTTTGGGAGAGAGCTGGTGGAGGGAGGAGGAGGAAGAGGTTCATGGAGCCGTCTGAAGGAGACGCGTCTACTTCATGCCCCTACGCAGCATCTGATTGGCCGCAATGAGCATGACGCTGATAATGAACGCGATGGCGAAGGCACATATCAGGCTCTTCCTCACGCAGGTGTGTTTCACCTGCTGCATCGGGCTCGCTGTGGACAGAGGGAGGGAGACGAGAGAGAGAGGGAGAGTTAAGAGGACGATCTGTTCCAAGGCTCTAGACAAAGACAGAATGTGCTGGCGATCAGAAAGCGGTCTGTATGGGGGTGAAAGCTCCTTACTGTCGATGTCCACTTGGCACTCCGAGCTCTCCATGTGGCTCTCCTCGGTCATGATGATGTTCTCGATGTCCTTCATGGTCAGATGATCGCAGAACGTGTCGTACAGCAGCCGTTTCAGCTCGTCGACCGTCAGCTTCTGCATGTCGCACTGGAGCCACACAGCACACACATATGTCATCGTAATGTTGTCAAACAGGATATATTTATTCCTTTTGGTTGTCTGTTATTGTTAAATGATTAATAAACTGTGTGTGTGGGGAAAAAAAGGACTATATATGAAAATGCATTAAATTACCATGACATTTATGTTTTGGTGGTTATGGTATTGTTCCATGGAGGAATGTTTATATCTGTTATTTGTCGGCTCAGTAAAGTCCAGCCGGGGTTTGAAGCTCAGTGATAAGCCCTGCAGCTGGGGGGATGGCAGCAGTATGTGGAAATCAGGGATGGCTGTTATAGTCAATGGACTTCTGCTCTCAGTGACTCAGTGACTGCTTTGCTGTTTAAAAGACTGGGTTCTTCATCTTCATTTAGTCTGTATCCATTTTCATGTAACGTGTTATTCAAGCTGAGGATGATAATGTATTATTATTATTATTAGCATTATTATTATTATAAAAAAATACTTTAATATAACATACCCTTTATCCATATGTACTGTATTTATAAAGGGTGAAAAGTGTGTTCTACTGTGCTGCTCAGTAAAATTATTTCAAGACAAAAGCTCATTTGGGTTTGAATCATTTCAAATCTGTAATATCTGTGAGAGGAGCAAATGTGATAAGACTGATAACTTCTTTTTCAGTTAATTAATTTAACATAAATGGGTTGGTAGGTATTTTATCCCCTGAATATAGCTGTTTTCTCACCGAGTGTTTGACTCGTGTTGTAATTGGGTCTGTTCAGGAGAGAGAGAGTGTGGAGATGAGGCTGACCTTCCAGAACACAGAGTCGAAATCCGTTCCGTTGAACTTGTCGGGCATCCCCGCGGCAGACAGTTTGGGGCCCAGCAGAGTGACAAACTCCTCAAAATCAACCTGGCCATCACCTGTCAGTCACCAGGAGCAAACATGACATCTCCTCGACATGACAAATGGCTAGTAAAACAATTCAACAAACCCATTGCGAATACATAAAGCAAGGAAATACTTGTACTTTAAATCTATTTAGGCAACAAAGCCCATCAATGTGCATCTTTTTTGAGCAATAATTGTATAACATAAAATGATGCATAATTAGCATTAAATACAATAATAAAAACCCCTCAAAGCTATATGTGCAGAGATATTTACTTGGTTCTGCAGTGCTAATTGTTGGTCTATTTAGCCAACTTTGCACTTATTGATTATACATAGGTCTTTTGTATCTTCTTGGTGATATTACACATATGTATTCTTGTGACTAATTACAATATTCTCTACTTGTGTCAGTTTCTGAATGAGAATGTGTGCCAAGTGAATGTAATGTTAAGCCTGGTGTACACTACAGCATAATCAGGCCCATCGGGGCAATCAGGGGGGCCTTCCAGACTTCAGGCTGAACTGACTTAATCTGCTCAGATTAACCCATAATGTAGGGTGTTTACAGACAGATTTGTAACCCTCCCAATCAGCTTCGGGTCATCCTGATTTTGAATTGTAAATATTAAAGACGTTGGACACTTATGACACGAAACCCTGCGGTGCGAGGGGGAGCTGAGATGTTTGCTTTGCTCTCGTCACGTTGGATCAAGTTCTTAAGTGCGTGACGCTCCGTCTTTACATTTACATTTACATTTTAGTCATTTGGCAGACGCTTTTAATCCAAAGCGATTTACAAGTGCAGTCTTGGCCAAATCATCTCGTGTGTGTGTGTGTTCAGATGACGGAAAGGCAAGAAATCTGTTGTTATGCTGTTGTGGGGTCTCCCACATTTTAAAAAGGAAAAGTCTGCTGGTGTGACGCTGAGCCCAGGTACCGTCCATGTCCAGTCGCTTAATGATGACCTCCAGCTCCACCTCATTGGGCATGTACCCCAGCGACCGCATGGCCGTGCCCAGCTCCTGCTTGGAGATGAATCCGTTCCCATCACGGTCAAACACTTTGAATGCCTCGCGAATCTCTGCGGAGGGAGAGAGAGAGAGAGCGACTCTCATATGCCAGATGGTGGGAGAGCCTCTGCTTCAAAGCCAAGGAAACTTCCAGAAGGCAGTCTGCCGCTGCTCCCCTGAAACTGTGCGCTGGCCTCACACCAGCTGTCCAGGCTCCAAAAGTATGCCTTTTCCTTTAATAAAATATGCAGATGCCATTTGCAGGGGAGTCGGTAAATATTGCAGAAAGTGTGACTGTGGTGCCTCTGAGACTGTTATTTACAAATAGAATTAGACGCAGTTTGAAGACTGAATCCGTGTAAGCCAAATATATAACAAGTAATAGAAAATGCAACTGCTAGATTACGCATGTAATGTGGAAATAACATATGCTAAAATTATATGCTGTAAAATATATCAGACTGGAAGTAAGATGCTGGTAACGGATTATATATTTTCTTTCCCTTTTATTTCTCTTTTCGGTTTTATCATATTCTTCAGGGTTTTTCCTTCTTTCAGGATGGTTTATTCTGTAAATAAAAATGGACTAGAAAAATATCAGAAGCATCCATAAATATCGGGAAAATGTTTCACAATTTAATAGAACAGAAAAAATGGAATCAAAAGAGTGGCTTATACACAAGGCTTTGCTATGCTAATACCGCAATGTATGTCAATGCCCTTCACTGCAAAGTCAAAAAAGAAAATGTAATCATTCCTCTCCAAGGGGAATGTAATGAAATATCTCTCTCTCTCTCTCCCTCTCTCTCAGTCTCTCTCACAGACATACACACACACACACACACACACACATGCACACACACACACCAGTGTCTGTTTGCAGGCCTATGTGAATCAGAGGTAACTGAAGTGGCAGCTCACTGGCAGCGCACACACAGTGGATTGTTAGCACTCTCACACAGGCCCACAGGTGTAATGAACCCGAGTTTGCTCTGGGTGACTCTAATAAAAAAATCTTTATCTAAACAGCCAGGAGTTTTTTCACAACTGCCCCTAAATCTTCACCTGGAGAAAAGCTGCCCTGCTGAAATGGCCTCTTCCACCTCCTGCTGGGCTTTAATCTCATATTGTTCCTGTTGCTTTATAATAAATGGGTTTGAGAGTTATGATGCAGTATTTTTCCCCAGAGCTGTGGGCGGATAAAGCTGGTAGCCTAAGTGTAAACATGAGTATTTTCAAACTCACTCACAAATAGTGCTGTATACTCAACCAAAAAGAGTGCTGTATACTCAATCACAAAGTGTGCTGTATACTCAACCACAAAGAGTGCTGTATACTCAACCACAAAGAGTGCTGTATACTCAATCACAAAGTGTGCTGTATACTCAACCACAAAGAGTGCTGTATACTCAATCACAAAGAGTGCTGTATACTCAATCACAAAGAGTGCTGTATACTCAATCACAAAGAGTGATGTATACTCAATCACAAAGAGTGCTGTATACTCAATCACAAAGAGTGCTGTATGCTCAATCACAAAGAGTACTGTATACTCAATCACAAAGAGTGCTGTATACTCAATCACAAAGAGTGTTGTATATTCAATCACAAAGAGTACTGTATACTCAATCACAAAGAGTGCTGTATACTCAATCACAAAGAGTGCTGTTTACTCAATCACAAAGAGTGCTGTATACTCAATCACAAAGAGTGCTGTATACTCAATCACAAAGAGTGCTGTATACTCAATCACAAAGAGTGCTGTATACTCAATCACAAAGTGTGCTGTATACTCAATCACAAAGAGTGCTGTATAGTCAATCACAAAGAGTGCTGTATACTCAATCACAAAGAGTGTTGTATATTCAATCACAAAGAGTACTGTATACTCAATCACAAAGAGTGCTGTATACTCAATCACAAAGAGTGCTGTTTACTCAATCACAAAGTGTGCTGTATACTCAATCACAAAGAGTGTTGTATACTCAATCACAAATAGTGCTGTATACTCAATCACAAAGTGTGCTATATACTCAACCACAAAGAGGTAGCAGTTTAACCCTTAGACAAGGTACTTGAATTGCTTTGATACATCGGTGTATAAATTCATGTGTGATCGGAAACCCAACTAACAAATTCCTCCGGTTTCATCAAACAGGCCTATGTGAATCAGAGGTAACTGAAGTGGCAGCTCACTGGCAGCAGCACACACAGTGGATTGTTAGCACTCTCACACAGGTCCACAGGTGTAATGAACCGGAGTGCTCTGGGTGACTGTAATAAAAAAATCTTTACCTAAACAGCCAGGAGTTCATTCACAACTGCCCTTAAATCTTCACCTGGAGAAAAGCTGCCCTGCTGAAATGGCCTTGTCCACCTCTTGCTGGGCTTTAAACTCAAATTGTTTCTGTTGCTTTAATAAATGGGTCTGAGAGTTATGGTGCAGTATTTCTGGAGTTAGACAGGAATGGCGTGTGGATCTTCTGAGTTCTGATGCTACTGCGTGGTATAAACTCAGAAGAAGGTGCCGGGGCATTTGGAAATGATTGCTGGGACCCCCAATAATGTCAATATACAATTTTCTCAACCATCAAGGATCTCTCTGATGAACAGCAGAACATCCCCTGTCAATAATCTCTTGACGAATGTCAGTGGAATGCGAACTCTCCCCATGAACAATCTCTGTAATGAACAACAGCGGCATGTTGAACACTGCGGCATGTGGCAGTTGTAGTCTGCTTTATATCTGATAATCAAACTCTTCAGTGTCAGTTTCTAGCACAGATAAATTGCCTGGTCTTGGGTACAAGCATCAATTTGATAGTCAGACTAAACTAAAAGCATATCTTGTGTAGTCCAGGGATATGTCTACTGCTCTGAACCTTATGCATATGTAATTTACAAGAAAATTTGCACTATTATAAGAGACCTAGGTACTGATTACATTACATACAATTTTTATAGTGGGACAAGGTCATTGAGAGAACTTGCCCCAAACTGACATGTGCTAATTATGCCTATAGAATCTCAAGGTCATCTTAACATAGGACAGCAGCTATGTCACCTCAGATTAGTGTGACTGTGACCACATGTAAATAGGAAGTTGACTTCAGAACATAAGGTCACACACAATAGTCAATTGAGGTAATTCATCTTGTTTTGGAGAAATGAACAGTGTGAGAATTTACCCATGTGACAACTGACTCCATTCTACCCGATGTAGTATGTGGTTTCTAACCTCGAGTTTATCATTGGAACTGGGACATTGGAACATTCATATGAATAAATGAATGACCCTAACCTTTGTGGTTTCATTGAATAAATAATTTGACATGAGCATTTTAATACCCTTCAGCCATCTAAAGGGTTATGTGGTTTGAGGAAAATCAATGCTTAGAAGCAGTTGTGTAATCTATCAAAATAAAGGGAAATCATTTAAAGTAATTGTTAAAGAAAATATATTGTTCCCACCAGGATGGTTAATGGAGACACTATAACTGCTTCAACTTATAGTTTCCAAGAATGTCTAAGAAGGTACCAAATGTAAAATGGCATTAAAATATTGCTTTTGTTTTTGATCTTATTAATACATTTGGAAAAAGTTACTGAGCAGTGAGTACCCCAGGAGTAGTTAAGGAGCATGCTGTGTGTTTGTGCTGAGCAACAGGAGTGGATGAGGTGTTGGCTTCCCCAACTAGGCCGTGGTATGTCATGTCAAGTTGTTTTCACTGCAACTGATGTATGACGCCATTAGCCTGACAAGCATTCCCTCTCCCCTTTCCTGCTCCTGCCAACGCCTGTCATTGCATGTTGCACTTAATCACCTACGTTCATGCCCTGTGCAGACTCTTCTTTCAGTGCCATCTCCTTGCCTGTTGGTTTGTTTTTTTAAAGTGCAGATACGTATCACAGCTGTAGCCAAGTCTGCAGCTTGCCTGTCAGCATTATAAAAACAAATGACAATGCTTGCAGAATTTATGCTCAATCTGAACACACACACGCAAGCATGCACGCATACATGCAAGCATGCGCACAGACACACGCACACCGGAACGCACACACGGGCACACACACCTTACCATTGCGATTAGCAATGCATTCTGTTCTTTCCCACCAACCATGGTGCAATTTAAAGGTATCAACTGGTTGCTTGGAATGAATAGAAACAAGGTTGCAAATGTTCAGAGCTTGAGCTAATAGACATAACACAGTTTGGAACACTGAAGGATTAGCCTCCGTTCCATAGCACTGTTGATGTAGCCTATAGTCCTAACACTCTGAGTTTAGCCTAACAGGTGTTAATTTCCTTTACCAAAACACTGTAACACAATGCATAACTGAAGAATTAAGTGGAGGTTAAGTGGCTAGTTACATCATTGTCTCTGTCACCAGGGCATTGTTTGTGTGCTGGGGAGCCTGAATGCACTGCAGATACGTGGAGATTTTTTTCTGTTTTACTACAGAGTAATTGCACATTGACAAGACTGTGATTGAAGATTCCTGGGTGCTGTCAGTCACAATGCACACTAAAGAGATTTGATTTACACAACTCTATGAGTAGACCTCAGATCCCACAGCTGTATTCATAACACACTCCACAACAAACAACAATCATCCACCCTCTTTCTATAACAGGGCTCACCTTGCATTCCAAATATGCACACAGAAACTCCAATCCCACTGATCCGGTACAGACATCCCCCCACCTACCCAGGACAGACACACTACCTACTGACACAGTACAGACACCTCCACACTGACACCCCCCCCCCCCACTTTCTCAGTAAAAACACATCCCCACTGAAAACATGAGCAGAACTTATACTGTTGGTGATTTCTCACGAAGAGGGGCGCTGTCTATATCATGCTACTGTATTATTTCTAGTTACATGGTGCTTACATCCCCATCATACTGGAACTGGTCAGAGATCCTCATAGTCACAGTGATCATGTTCAATCTGCTCTCTCTCTCTCTCTCTCTCTCTCTCTCTCTCTCTTTCTCGCACTGTTTGTATCCACGGAAGAAAGTGGCCTTCACGCAAAGTGCTGGAATTATCCTGGTGTGAGCCAGTACTGCATGGTGTGCAGAATCTAAATGAAGTTAACAGACACTGCACAGGGTATGCTGAGACAGACACTCCAACATAATTACCAACATTCAAATGCATATGATTTATATATTTGCAAATACTTCCTTGAACTCAAGCAGTCTGCATTTGAAAATATAGTATTTCTATTACACACTGGAGTACTATATTTTAAAATAGTGTATTTGAATACACAGTGCTCAGTGAGTGTAAATGCATCTATCTATCTATCAAGGCAAACACCCTGAAAGTGGCACTTATGCCAAAACTCAGTGAGCACTTTATTAGGTATTTATTAGACTTAGACATTTGATGTGTGTCGCGTGTTCAGATATGCTCTTCTGCATGCCACCGTTCTAATGAGTGGTTAGTTGCATTACTGTCACCTTCCTGTCAGTTTTGACCAGTCTGGCCCTGTTGTGTGTGAAAATCACAGAACACCAGCAGTTTCTGAGATACTCAAACCACCCTGTCTGGCACCAACACTCATTACATGGTCAAATGGTTTTTCCCAATTCTGATATTTGGCCTGGACAACAGCTGAGCCTCTTGACCACGTCTGCATGCCTTTATGGATGTAGTTGCTACCAAATGAACGGCTGATTAAATATTTGCATTAACAAGCTGGTGTACAGGTTTACCTAATAAATTGCTCACTGAGTGTATATGGTGGTATCTGTAGCTGTGTTTAGCTTAATAGCATCTGCTTACCATACGCATTTGTAAGTTGCTTTGGAAATTATATTTGGTTCATAAAATCTGGAATAGCAACTGAGGTCCCAGGAACGTGGAATACCAACTGCCTGTATGGCTCAGGTGAAACTTCTATTGGTAGGTCTTAACCCAGCTGTGTTATTGCACTCCTTAGAAACATAACCTTCCACTTGGACAACATAAAAACCCTTTTAATAACTCCTGCGAGTCTAACCTTACGGATGCTTGGCCAACTGCCATCTGGAGTGCATTTGGCATCAAGCCTTTGAGGGTGTCCTGTTATGCTTTCAAAAAGTTACGTGCATTATCCAAGATAAATGCAGTCGCACTGTTAATATGCAGCACCATTGCTTGATGCCATCGGCAACTGAGCGGTGTTTACAGCAACCAGGTACACCATGTAAGCACGACTACTGTCAAACTGTAATTGATTTTCCTTCCAAAATAAATTAAATGTGCATAATATAAATACAAATTTGTCTGTGATGACACCATTATGAAACTGGAATATATAGTGAAATATATTTGAGTTCCATATATTTAAGTGCAGAGGCTATTGGCTGAAACAGCTGGGGGCTGGTTGACCAGCTATCAATTCAGACGACCTGCCAGCACTAACTGGCTGAGCAGATCATACCCAGCCAGACCAGCTTAGGACCAGCTCAATTCTAAAGATGGGCAAGCTGGCATAGCTGGATTTTATAGCAGGGTGTATGAAGTCAGGACTCGGGGATGCATGTCACTGAGTACCTGCCGTGGACGTTACATACTGTATCGGGCTGACGGGCTGTATCGCCACCTGGTATGGTAACTGCACTGCCTTCAACAGCAAAGCAATGCAGAGGGAAGAGCAGACAGTGAAGGTGTCACTAGAGGTCAGCTTCCCTCCAAGAGATCTACAGCAGGCGGTGTCTGAGGAAGACCGGTAAAATCATTAGACCCCGGCCACCCAAGCCATCGACTGTTCAGGCTGCTGCCGTCTGGCAGCCAGTCCCACAGCATCAGGTCCCAGACAAGTAGACTTAGCCACAGTCTCTATCACCAGGCCATCAGGCCGTTAAGTAGCTGACCACAGCTGTCAACTAATATAATAAACTCCCGGCCCTTTATGCGCACTCAACTGCACACGGACCATCTGCACTGACACACTTTACTTTTTTCACTTTTATACTCATTTCTATTTCTTATTCTTATTTTAACTGGCAGCATTTGACAGTGCCAGTGTTGATTTGAGTTCTTGTATCACGTATTAAATGTAATAATTTTGTTCCGATATTTTTAATCTAGTTAATTTCATTGTGCTGAAATTGCCTCACACGTAAGAATTTCAATTTATTTTATACTTGTGTATATTGTGACCATGACAATAAAAACTTAAAACTAATTGCTAGTATAATAAATTCTAATTTACTATAGACAGAAAATAACAATTAAGACATCCTCATCGATGGCAAACAAATCACCAACTCTTTCAAATTCCTTGGCACTCGTATAAACAATACACTGAAATGGGACATCACATCAGGTCCAATCACCTCAAGAAAGCTCTAGAGAGGCTATTTTTTTTCTTTTGACAACTCAAGATCGAGGGCCATATTTTCTGGAATCAACTTCGCATGGCGCATTGGCGACTTTCTAGATGGTTTTTTGAACTTGAACGTGGGATTTAGCAATATCAATGACAAACTGAACAGCATACTATCAACAAAAACTGTTATTACTGAAATTACTGAAACTTGTGCCTTAGACCTGGGTTGAGCAGGTGGGTGGCAAAAGGGTGTAATGCAGACCTTTCTGGACCAGAAAATTGCAATAAGCTATGCCAAACTGGCAATGAGCTGCTCACTCCTGCTTGCTACTCAGAGGCAATGGCTCTCTTCCCACTTTGAGAGTCCCAAAATTACCAGAGGCATCTGGATCGTCTGAAAAACTCAAAATCAACAGTACTCACAACAGCTCGCAACTCACCAGACGCCGGCCAGAAAATATGGCCCAGAGAGTCAAACGTCTAAAATATCTTACCATTGACAATCACTGTCTGCTATGAAAGCCCACCACACAAAAGCACTAAAACCATGGGATGCAACTAACTCCCCTCACAGGAGACCATATACACTCAAAAGTATCATCAAGCATGCAACCAAGGACCCCCTGCACCATCTTTTCAGACTTTCGCCCTCCGGTAAACGGCGCAGGTCATCGGGTGGAAGAATGGAAGGGTGCAATTCTCAAGCAATAAAAGCACTGCACTCAATCCCACAGACCATCACGGCCATGAAACCCTTTTCGTCACCTGACACAATACTGTATTTATGTGTAAGGGTTCTTGTGTTGTTATATCTTGCCTTGGTTTTGCTTTTGTACTTCATGTTGTTTGCTTATAGTGAACTGCACTCTTTAACAACTGCACTAGCTGTGTACCAAAAAAAGAAAATTGAAACTCAAAACTAATTAATATATATAATGTGTAAAACTTACTCATTATTTGAAATCTGTTTTTATTGTTATATATCCTGCTCCAATGATGATGGCGGCCATGGTTTTTGGGGTGACATTGGCTCAGGAAATAAGCTGTCAGTTGTCTGGCAGTTGGTGGTTACCAGTTCGATTCCACCGTGGGTGTGTCGAAGTGTCCCTGAGCAAGACACCTAACCCCCAATTGCTCCTGACAAGCTGGTTGGTGCCTCATGTGGCAGCCAATGGTGCGAGTGTGTGTGTGTGAATGGGTGAATGAGAAGCAACAATTGTACTGTGCTTGGGATAAAGGCGCTATATAAATGGTATATAAAGGCGGTAATGACGTAATGACGTGTTGTTCCTACCAGTTTGCTTTTTTAAGTGTTGTTTGTCAGAGAAACAGAAAGGATAATGCAAGACCACTTTTACACAATAATCGGAAATGTCCATTGCAACATGCCACACACGTCTTTGGGAAATTCTGACCACAACTTAGGGCTTATGCAATTCAATAAAACCGGACATGATCCAAGCAACCCATAATGCCCATACATGGATTTGTCATTTTGCGGTTTAACTTCAGTGTACATTTCCTCCTTCACTAGCTACATACCCTCTGCACACAGAAGAGTGCCACGCCCAGAAACATCCCAAACACATTTTACAATAACAAATACAAGTAAAGGAGCACAAATTTAGCAAAGGTGAGCAAAAACAGAGATTACCCATGCATCATAGATGTGTCTTAAAGTGGTTATTTTCGTATATTTTCAAGGTAAATATATGCCATAATATGCCTTTAAAGGGACCCTGCACATACCCTGCATTGTTTCTACAATTAAAAACATTTTCCTTCCCTCAACATACAAGGTACTGTAAATGTAAATCTAACAATAACTAACGTTGTGCCATATTTCCACGATTCCTGTCATGACTCCTACATTTACAGACTAGTGAACTTTATATGAAAAGCTTACCTTGGCACGGGGCACCTGGCATGAAACATTTGTCAATTTCCCAGTCCAATCTGATGAGTAAATCATATTTTCGGCTGGCCATTAAATTTGACTCTCAGTGGCCACAGTGTCCAAATGTTTCCAGTGCCATGCCAATTACTCACCACAGCTTTCCTAGGGGTTCAAGAGGGAAACAGCTGCACCATGCCAGAAGAACCTGGAGGTGGAATTCCATTACTAATGCACCACGGTTCTTCTGGCATTAGGGTTCTGAGATGTCAGGGCGGCCTGTAGTGTAGTGGTTAAGGTGCATGACTGGGACCCACAAGGTTGGTGGCTCAATCCCTGGTGTCACCACAATAAGATCCGCACAGCCGTTGGGCCCCTGAGCAAGGCCCTTAACCCTGCATTGCTCAAGGGGAGGATTGTCTCCTGCATAGTCTAATCAACTGTATATCGCTCCGGATAAGAGCGTCTGCCAAATGCCATTAATGTAATGTAATGTAGTGTTAGGCTTCGTGTCATCTCCAATTAATGACTTCATGATAAACAACCTTCTCGTGAGAATGGCGTTGGCGTTGTGGACAGCTGTGGGTTCTCACTGTTTTATAAAAATCTAAGAGTTTCAGTCTGACTGCCTGTCTGCCCTCTCATTGGGTTGGTGCTATGTCCGGGCATTCTGGAATTTCTCATTGGGCCCCCATTTCAACAACAGCGACTTAGCGTGAGACAAAGCCATAAATTTAAGACAAAGCTCTGTCCATTCCAAACTATGACTGTAACTCATTTTTGTGTTCCATAGTTTCTAACAATATGCTATATGGGTTGTAGTAATCTTTGGCCTCCCAGGCCGAACAGTAAATTTTCGGAATGGCTATCTGTGATATTGCCAAATTATGATTATGAGTCTTCATCCTAGGACATCCTAACACACTTGCCTGAGAGTTTAATTTAAATTAAAATGTTGCTGGGCCCACACATAATCATGGTCACACTCTGGACATTGTTATGACTAACAGTCTGAATAACAATGTGGAATTCTGGGAAAAAGGGCATCTTATAATTTTGTGTTACTTTTCAATCGAGGTGCATTATATCTGCATACAGATAATGTCTGCTCTT
Source organism: Conger conger (assembly GCF_963514075.1). Lineage (NCBI taxonomy): Eukaryota > Metazoa > Chordata > Actinopteri > Anguilliformes > Congridae > Conger > Conger conger. The sequence continues at coordinate 27,770,219 of NC_083771.1, forward strand.
ATATGCACTCACTCCATTAATTATCTGACAGCGAAATATTTATCTGATGAACTACTTGCCATTCCAGCTTCTCCAATTCCCTCTCACCAGAATGAAGAGTCATTAAACAGCTTCTATAACATCTGTAAGTCAACCTAACAAAAAACTTATAACAACCTTAGATACCACGGCAAAAAGCCTCCTCCTGGCTCAAAGACAACATCCATTAGTTAAAAAGGGAATACAGGAATGCCAAGAGGAAAGAGAAGGCTTGCAGGCTTGATGTTTATGATGCACTTATGAAAGATTTATTGAAGGATTTCAATTCTGCTGTCAAAGATGCCAGATCAAAATATTTGCTTAATTTCTAATCCAAGAAATCTACTCGGTATCATCAACAGAGTTTTGAATCCTCTTTCAAACACTATCAACCATTCTCCAGAAGAATGTTGTTCATTTTTGGACTCCTCTATAAAATCTATGTGATATTCCATGTACTCTAATCAAGTTTAATTTACTCGTAAATCTGCTGATAGACTTGTCGACATCATATAACATATCATAACATCATAACATATCATAACTCTTCCTGTCCATTAGACATAGTTCCCAGGAGATGGCTTAAGAATGGAAACAATCCACCCTTACATTTTGGGCATTATCAATAGCTCCTTGGTTACGAGCTCAGTTTAATCCTCCTTCAAAATGATCCTTGTCCAGTCTCTTCTAGCTTCTTCTAGCCTGGACCCATCAATCCAGACCCATTTCCAAACTTCTTTTAAAATGAATGTATTTCAGATTTTTCCCTTTTTCTCCCAATCTGGTAGCCAATTGTACCTTATCTAATCCAATTAGTGTTAGCTGGGGGATACACCGCCCACACCCCGTCCCTCGGCGGCCCAAAGGGATCTGGCCATCCGAGAACAACACGCCTTCTTCTAGCCATCACATCTCATGCTCGTGACCGTGATTCCGAGGTGCCCGGGGTGCTGTTGTGCACGGTGATCCGCTAACCCTGCCAAGTCCCTCCCTCTGGAGCAGCGAGCCAATTATGCCGCTCCACGAGAGCCAGCCAAACATGGCTTTTGGCAGGACCGCGAATCGAATCCCGGTCCTCGGTGTGCAACTGCAACAAACTGCATGTTGAATGTTGTCTGAGCAATCAACTGACTGCTTGAGCAACATGTTTTCATAGCACAAAAACTGCCCTATTAAAAATAACGCATAACCTTCTTTTAGCTGCTGATTCTAGTAATTATTCCTGTTAAGACTCTACAATAAGGCAACATGAATTAAGTCAATGTGTTCAGCTGTATTTATGTATTTCTACATCAGTAATTCATGTCAACGGCTTAGTAAATGTCAATTCATAGTGGAATGAGAAAAAAAAGAGTACTTGTTAAAGATTATTCAGAAGATACCAAATAGATGAGTAATATATCCACAGTGAAATTTGGTGGTGGGTCAGTGGTGTTTTTGGATTGTTTTAATTGCAGAGGTCCGGGGACACTGGGTAAAATCAATGGTATAATGAATTCCACCAAGTATCAGGCGATTTTCGCTTGCAATCTGGTTGCCTCAGCCACTAGGCTGAGATTTGGCTGAAGGTAGACTCCAGAAAGACAATGACCTTGAGCATACCTCAAAATAAACACAGAAATGGTTCAGTGACAACAAAATCTATGTTCTGCAGTGGCTATCTCACGCGCCAGACCTCAATCCAATCGAAAACCTGTGGGCTGAACTGAAGAGAGCATTTGAGAAGCGTGAACCCAAGAATGTGAAGGATCTGCACAGAGGATTGGTCCAAAATCCCTCCAAATGTGTTTCTTAAACCTCAAGCATTACAGGAAAAGACTCCATGCTGTTATCCTGCCAGAGGTGGATACACCAAGTAATAAACCAGGGATGCCAATAATTAATAATAACCATGATTTTGGTTAAATCTATTTGTTATTAAATGAATGTTTGATTTTGGTTGGTTCCGTTGAAAAATGAATAAAGTTCAGCATTTTAACTTTATCTCTGCAATCATATTGTATATTACAAATAATTCCGGAGCCCACGTTATATTCTGAGGCATCCAAAACAATATTTTTTAATAGCTCTGCATTAATCAGATTACAATAATTTGAGACTCTATCTCAATTTATTTGGTTGGAGGGGTAGCTCTCAAGCAAGGTTTGGCTTACTGGTCTCTCTCTCTCTCTCTCTCTCTCTCTCTCTCTCTCTCTCTCCTCTCCCTTTGGTAATTCAACCCTTTTTATTACTTTTTTTCATTAATTATAAGTGGTAAGCCGATTTTTAATTATTCAAAAGCGAATGTATTACATATTTTTCTACATAAAATTACCATATTTAAAAAGATGTGGAGATTTAAATTTGGATTATCATTTGTAATCATAATTAACTATTTAAATGTTTGAATATTTCAATACATGTATGTCATTCAGGAGTTTTCTGTTGCTGGTTCTCTTAGGCTATCAGAGGGACGCCCTGTTAAAAGGGGATAAAGGCTGTCACACCATATGGGATCACCAACTCTGGCCCTTATATCCAAATCCAGCCCTAGTTAATTAGTGCAACTGATTGGCCAGACTACCTTCACACCTGACTCCCAGGTAACCCTTAAACACACCCTAATCCTGCTCTAACCCTACCATTAAGTACACAGTATTCCTGCTCTAACCCTACCATTAAGTACACAGTACTCCTGCTCTAACCCTACCATTAAGTACACAGTACACCTGCTCTAACCCTACCATTAAGTACACAGTACTCCTGCTCTAACCCTTCCATTAAGTACACCCTACTCCTGCTCTGATCCTCCCATTAAACACACCCTACTCCTGCTCTAACCCTCCCATTAAACACACCCTACTCCTGCTCTGACCCTACCCTTAAACACACCCTACTCCTGCTCTGACCCTACCCTTAAACACACCCTACTCTGCTCTGGCCCTACCCTTAAACACACCCTACTCCTGCTCTGACCCTACCCTTAAACACACCCTATTCCTGCTCTAACCCTACACTTAAACACACCCTACTCCTGCTCTGACCCTACCCTTAAACACACCCTACTCCTGCTCTAACCCTACACTTAAACACACCCTACTCCTGCTCTAACTATTCCCTTAAACACACTCTACTCCTACTCTAACCCCACCCTTAAACCCTTAAACCCTTATTGTGCCTATCTGAACCTACACAGGTAAGACACACTGTTTGACTGGTCTGGGGTACAGTAGCACTGGCAGAAATAGACCAGCCACTGTTCTCAAATATTCAACCAAGAGCATGCCTTTACTGACTGAGCCAATCATAATGTCCTCAGGCTTTACTGACTGAGCTAATCAGGGCCTGCTCTGGAAGTTTAGGCATGAGGTATCATGTAGTACAATGAGTGAGTATAAATCGCTGTCTGTGGTTCTGAAAATACAGATAAACCAGCACGAATTTAAAGGGGAGGGCAACTATGAAGGTACATGCAGCATCTTTACGCAAAGTTAAAACATTGACATGTAGCCTACTGTGATTAAAGGATATCCACTTATAATTTATTGTAATCCAACCTTTTATATCAACATGCAACGATACGTGTCACGTGCACAGCTAAATGGTAACGCACGCTAATTCATTCGATAATTAACAAATTAGCGTGTGTGTGATTGTGCGCTCGTGTGCGCGTGTGGATAGATAATAACTTTTTGATTTTTTTAATATGGATTTTAAGAAAACACGCTCACCCTCCAGTTCGTCCTCCGGGAGGTTGACGGGCGTGCGATAGGAGAGGATGTCAGGAATTGTGCAGAGTCCCCTGTACATGAAGGTGGAAGTGATAGCACGCACGGGCATTTCTGCGAGGGAACACCAACTGTGTCGCGATCTTCATATAGTTCAGCTTGTTCTCTGGCACTCTGCTCCTTCGCACTTGTTGTCCAGGATAGGTTGTCGAAACTCGGGCCAGTAAAAAAGCAATAACAGGTTCCAGTCCTGACAATTTTTTTTGGGCGTTGAGGCTAAAGAAAGCTGCTCATTCAAGGGCAGAATACCCGGGTACAGGAGCAGGATCTTGCAGTTAGTTCAATGCATAAAATGAGTGCAGTGCTGTTCCATTCAAACTTCTGAATAATAAATGCATATGACATAACAAAATTGCATCAGGTTTGTTCAAAGACTACTTAGGCTCATACATATATTGCACTAAGGGTTATGCATATTTAATAATTAATTTACATTATTGCGCAGTGGATTAAATGATTCCCCATTGTCTGTTAAATATCGTCTACCCACAAAATCGGATTTTTCGGCGGTTCCATATGTACCGATAGCCAGCCTAAATAGGTCTGCATTATAAACATAGAATGGGGTGAAACCCGGAAAACAAATACAAGCTCTGCTGATGTGAACCCGACGTGTGTTCTGGTCGGTTAAATTCAGATTTCATTGCACTTGAAATATTACTGTTTGCACTTCGATACGCATTTCCGAATCTGTTCTGTGCGTAATCCTACAGGTAGTATAGTGCAATGTTAATTATATCTGGATCTACACTTCACGTGCTTGAAATAGTTATGGTCCCATCGGTTATTTTCCAGTTTTCTCCACACTAACGTATTTTACATTCAATCCCAATGGTAAAAAATGGACGTGGAGCGCAATCAAAGCCTTTTAACTTTCTTATCTCGTCCAGATGCAAGACGGCTATGCTACATGTTCACAGACGTCGGCTCAGCGGAATCCTGAAAGTATATTAGGAATCGATATAGGAACGGAAATTTAAAACAAAGACGACATCGCCGGTGCATGAGCTGCCCAGGGGCTTTTCCGCCGCGGTCCCTGCGCGTCTCTCCAGGTGAAGGAACAAGGAACGCCCTGCTTGTGTGATGCTCCTTGTGTCGCTTCTCTGTGCGGCTGTTCCTCTTCTCAGCCCACTTCTTTACTCGCGGCGACACACGTGGTTCCCCCACTGCCAACCAAAAAAAAAAAGAAAAAAAAAGAAAGGAAAAAGAAAAGAGGATGTTCTTAATTATTTTACGGAACGGCTACTGATTAATCTAGGCTACCCGCTCATCCCCAAGACTGAAATTAATGTAATAAATAACTCAATGTAATAAATAAAACAACAGAACAGTCAATGGTGCGAACAGCGGGCACCTGCTGCATTCTCATACGCAGTAAAAATGTAATGAGTCATTACGCCGCTGCGATTGTGTAGGCCTACGACGTGGACAACTTGCGATATTATTCAGAGCACGGTCATTGTGCGTGCTGGCTTCACTGGGGACATGCATAATGGAGCAGGCGACCGTACCTGTTACTTGAAACAGATGATAGATAAATAGACTGATTTGCTTACAATGTCAAATGCCAACACGAGGTCCCGCTTGGTTTTTGTGGATCAATAACGCAACCTCTAATGACTCTGTGAATAAATATTGCCCTTGGCCCTTGGAGTTGTCTCCAAAACAAAATGGGTCACTCTTCAAGCACATTTACTCAGCCACCCTTTTAAATTTTGAATAAAATGTGAATTCCTGAGAGGATGTTATATTGGGTTATCATAATGAAAGACCCAATTCTCTTGTATAGCATCCATCTAGGTGATGGAAAGTGGTAGAAAAGCTGGACTACAGCATTCCCAAGAGCTCAACACAGCTTTTGCACTGCCTGTCAGGAAGCGGGCAGGGGGAACCGAGAGCAGACTCAGGGATGACGTGAAGGCAGGCTTTAATAACAAAAGGCAGAGATCCAAAACGCAATCCAGAAACAGGTCACAATCCAGGGAGACGGGTACACGAAGGGCATGCAGGAGAGTAGTCAGATGACAGGCAGAGTTCCAGAACAGGAAGGCAGTCCACACAGGCGAAGGTACAAAAATGAAATCCAAAGCCGGGCACAGATCGTAAACGGGAAATCCTAAACAGAACCAAAAACACAACAGGTACCACACAGGAGAAGGAACAGGGATGCAGAGGTGAGGACCGGGGGCAGGAAATATACAGGGACAGAATCTGGTGCAGGATAAGAGTGGAAAAGGACAGGCTTAAATACAAAACTAATGAGCCAACAACAAGTAACAGGTGAAATAAATGACAAGAGACAGGAAGAAAACACAGGTTGGGGCCTTGCATGGCAGCCAATCGCCGTCAGTGTGTGAGTGTGTGTATGAATGGATGAATGGAGAAGCATCAATTGTACAGCGCTTTGGATAAAGGCGCTATATAAATGCCTGCCATTTACCATTTACCATATAAGGATTTGAGGGTGGAGACACAGGTGAAAAGAATGAACAGGCAGAACAGAATGGACTACAGAAAGAGAACAGGGACAGAAAATGCAAAGAAAAATGTTAGGAAGGGGTGCAAGGAGTGAATACACAGAAAACACAATGGAAAAAGGGCACAGACGTGACACTGCCATTGTCCACATCACAAGCAGTACAGATGCTCTTGGAATGTAAGTAGACAAAATATATCATTGATTTCAGCCTCAGTGTTCAAACTCAAAAAGTAATAGACTGTAATTAATGTCCTTTTATTTCTGGAGGATCACAGAAGATCATGGGCTCTCACCTGAGAGAACACAATGTTTCAATAACTTCTCTCCGGACTGAACTTTAAATAGAAAAAGATAATGATTTGCTTGAATGAGAGATACAAAATATTCAGCAGATTGTTATGGCATTGTTTTACTGAGGTGCAAGCAGTAGACATGCTGGCACGTATTTATCAGGTTTTTGTATGATGACGCTTGGTTTGGAATGCAGGTTTATGGAGATTCACACTGACAGTAAATTTTTTTAAAACTTATGATAGGGGTCCCCTGGATGCCTTTCAGTCTGGGTGGGGGTCCCAGGATCCTGGATCCCAAATGGTTATATTGCAAAACCTGCTAATGCAGTCATTCTGATTCTGTCTCGACCTGTTACTGTACTCTACCTGAACTACAAGCTACCAGGCTCAGCCATGTCACTCATTCTGTGGCCACTGATATTACCCCAGATATCAGCTCAAATTCAAGACCCTGGTGCTATCCAATTGGGCAGATAAAAATACCACTTTGTTACTTCTTCAAAAAATCATCAGACCCTACACACCAGCCAGACCTCTGGGTCCCTCAGACCTCCCCTACCTAATTAGCAGGTACTGTGTTTGTGGTGCATACTGCATTTGTTTGATAGCATTATGTTTATGGAAATTGTGTGTTCGTAAGATAGTAGGGCTAGGCGTTTGTTGTCTGTACCGAAGGCCATTTTAATTTGAATGTCGCACAGGAGGAAGTGTAGGATTTCTGCAGCTGTTGCATTCTTCACCACAGCTCCAGCCCCAGGGGTGTGGTCCCAGTCTCATTAAGCAAAAACATTAATGAGCTGAAAGTCTTTGAAGATATTATTTATCTTAGATAAATAATTTATGCCGCCAACATATAAACCAAACATATACAGACTGTCCTCACCCTCGCATATCCCATCACTCTATCTGGTTAGTTCTGCTCTGAAGAAAAGCTGAGGTTGATTATGCCATCCGGATATGCTGTTCTTGTTCCCTCATTGAGCCTGTAGGGATGAGTGTGAGGGAACATGTGTGGGATAACTGGACTGAATTTTGCATCAGGAACTCGCTAGTCACAGAAAAATGATTTGGGATTAGCTTTGTATGGCTTTAGGAAACAATTTATGCAAGGCTGATGCAACCATGTTAAACTGCCTCAAGAAAACTTACTGTTTCATAAGCTTTCTACTGCTGAGGGGAAAATCTATGAGAGAGATTCATTAATAGAACACTTGTCGATTTGTTAAGATAATACCTGAATATGTATTAACATCACAGCTTAATATTGATTGATATACCATAATTCCTGCAGATGTAGTGATGCAATACTGTACATACCTATGATTTATTCCAGTGCTTCTAATATACAGTCCTGGGGGACTGCTGTGTATGCTGGTTTTCATTCCAACCACAATTGCAATCTCACTTTTAACAAGCTGTTCATTTTTCTTAATAATCCTTTTCATGTTTTGAAGAACCATTTACCCTCTTAAGCCACTTTATGGCAGAAATAGTTATGCATACCGTTACAAATAAAAGCCCCACAATCACATTCTGCTATATTGCAATAGGCAAGAAAAAAAATGTACATATCAAATTAAAGACTAATGCTGAATAAACAGGCTCTCTTGTAAGTGAGGACTTGTTAAAACTAACCATTCGGACTATAATGAAGAATTTAAATACAAAGCTAATCATAATGAGCCAAACCTGCATTGTGATAAGTTTAAGGGAAAAATTATGAAAGAACTCAAATACGTGTTCAACAATCTTAATAGAGCAAGAGACTGGTGGGAACCAGTATACAAAGGGGGATTGAAATTGAGAACCAGTGATTTATTCTATGATATTTGCAGATTTAGTCATATAAAATCTGAAAATGTATTGGTATTACACCTGCATAATGAAATGATACCAGGCATATGTCACTACACAGTGAGTACTTTATTAGGTATTTCATATGGACTTATTTCATTAGGACTTATTTTTTAGATTTATTAAGTCTTCTGCTGCCGTTGTCTATCCACTTAAGAGGTTTGACGCATTGTGTGTTCAGAGCTGCTCACTGTCCTGTCAGCTTTGACCAGTCTGGCCCTTCTCCACTGACCTCTCTCATTAGCAACACATTTCTGTTCGGAGAACTGCTGCTCACTGGATGTTTTGCATTCTCTGCGCCATTCTATGCAAACCCTAATCACAGGGGATCAGCAGTTTCTGAGATACTCAAACCACCCTGTCTGGCACTAACAATCATTCCATGGTCTGTAGACTCTCTCTTCACGTCCACCCCATCCTCACTACAGTTCTGCCCTATTATTACTGAAGACATTCAGCATTTGAATCAGTGTCTGTGTTCTTCTGAAGCTCCAGCTAATCTGATGCGCTTTTGAGATGGAGAATTACCGATGTGACAGTTAGGACAGAGACAGTTGGGAGAAAGATCTGAGAGAGAAATTAGAAAACACAAATGTTGACGCGGATCTCATAATTGTTTAAGCGCCTCAATTAAAACGGTGGGCTTGAGAGTAGGGAAAACGGAAGCAGAGCTTATAGCGCTTTGTGCAAATACTGACTTTTAATTTGCCTGTCAAACATTTGCGAGTGGGAAGAGGTTAACCATGACGTATGGTTATGGACTCTCTCCTGGGCCTGTCAGTTGTGGTTCAGACTGGATTTGTTCCACATGGGCGAACAAACATTTAAATTTGCGACCAAACTGCAGGTGCCCCAGCTGTAGTCGGAGGCAGCAACATCTTGTGGAAACTGCAAGGCACTGTCTGTTTGCACATCATTTATGGCAGGTGCTTTAGACTCATAAAAATTCCAAACCGCAGGCAAAATATCTGCCAGCAGTCAGGCCTACTGGCACGTGATGCTCACTCAGAGAGGAGGGAATTTTCTTTGCTTCATTTTCTATTTTAAAAGGAGGAAACATTGATGTAAGGGCATTACTTTACATTCTGCTTCAAATGGCTGTTAGCTGTCCTTTAGTCTTGTTTGTACGGCACAGTAGTGTTTGTCTTTTCTGACAATTTAGTAAACACAATCAAACTAAATTATTTGGCCTGTTTTCATTGGAATAGCGTCAATGAACTGTATGAAGCTGACTTGCTTATCTGTGTAGAAGTTACATAAGAGAAAAACAATGATAAATATACTTGTGGACTAATACTCATAATACTATTGCCAACACATCAGCATGGAGTAATGAAAAATATCACACAACTATTCCGTCAGTGTGGAACTAAGCATGGAAATGTGATTTATAGTGAATGTGTGATTTGGGATAAGTGTGAGATTTAGAGTGGATGTGATTGAGTGGCTGAAGAGATTCTGTCCTTGATGTTCAGAGCAAATCAGCTGTCTGTACCTTTAAGTGGTTTAACATGCAGCCAGCATCTTCAGGGCTAGTGACAGAGATTTATTTCAATAGCACAAAAATGACTGAGATGTGAATACGGATAGTTTATTTTGTAACAAAATCAATGTGCAATTTAATAGAATTTTTGCTTTTGTGGTAAACTGCCATATAACCTTGATTGGTTTCTCTCTTTACAGATGAGATTTTATGAGATTTTATTTGAAACATTTTGAATCCCCTTGGGGATCTGGTTTCTTAGACCAGAACAGGCCTCATTCGTAATCATCTCCTACCATAATCAAACTAAAACACAAACAAAAGCCTAACCATAACCAGCCAAACACCAACCCCAAACATAGCCATAACCAACCAAACACCAACCCCAAACCTAACCATAACCAACCAAACACCAACCCCAAACCTAGTCATAACCAACCAAACACCAACCCCAAACCTAGCCATAACCAACCAAACACCAACCCAAAACCTAGCCATAACCAACCAAACACCAACCCCAAACCTAAACATAACCTACCAAACACCAACCCCAAACCTATCCATAACCAACCAAACACCAACCCCAAACCTAAACATAACCTACCAAACACCAACCCCAAACCTAGTCATAACCAACCAAACACCAACCCCAAACCTAAACATAACCTACCAAACACCAACCCCAAACCTATCCATAACCAACCAAACACCAACCCCAAACCTAAACATAACCTACCAAACACCACCCCAAACCTAAACATAACCAACCAAACACCAACCCCAAACCTAGCCATAACAAACCAAACACCAATCCCAAACCTAACCATAACCAACCAAACACCAACCCCAAACCCAACCATTAGCAAACAAACATTCTGTGAATTTGGTTCAGTGAGTAATCTGCAAATGCTGTGTTCGACATGGAGCCTCTCTGCTCACAGGCTCTTATTTTGACAGGTTCCAGCTGAAGGGAGCAGCAGATTCTTGGCCTATAAAATCCCCATTCTTTAAATTATGGACACAGTAATACTGAATTAGGAAATATTATCAGTGCAAAAGCCAAAGAGGCTTATAAGTGGATATTAGATTTAGCAAGTCTGCTTTCATAATGAGATTAGCGAAAAGTTGTTTGGCATCAATAGCTATTATTATTTGTCCTGCCGTGGCTGGTTTTTCTGGATTTATGAAAGTACAAAGTCTCCATTAAGCATCTGATTCCATTTTCTATTTCAAAAAATGAATCCCAACACACATACAGTGCAGTTTGCTTTGTGTAGGAATTACATCCCTTTTAAACATAGTCCTCCCATTTCTGCGGACCATAATTGGACAGTTGTACTTTAACATTCATTTGTAACATTCACTTAATTGTTTAATTTCAATGTCAGTGTAATTTCATTCAGTATCTAGTCTTCGTTCTTGATTGCCTTTGGAGTTAGTAATTAGCATTATTTCATATGAGGTCCAGAGCTGTGCCAAACACAGTCAAGGAAGCCATTATGAAGCGGAGGAATCAGAAAAAATGATCAGAGACAGGCTTCCCAAAATGAACAGTTTGGAACATCATTAATAAGAACCACGGCGAGCTCAGTAACTGCAAAGGGGGCTGGTAAGTCAAGGAACACAGTTGAGCATCAAATAATTCCTGCCATAATGAAGAAAAAACTCCAAACACCTGTTCGACAGCTCAGAAACACCCTTCAGGAGGCAGGTGTGGATGTGTGAGTGACTTCACAGACAGGTGGCCACAATGGCTACAATGCAAGATGCAAGCCACAAAAACAGGATCGTCAAGTTACAGTGTGCAGATGTACACCCTCCCCCCCCCCCCTCTAACTGTGAAACATGGTGGGGGTGTTATAGTTCGGCCATAGTCTGGCTGCATCATCAAATTCTGAAGTGTACAGAAACATTTTCAATTTTCAATTTCAGTTCAATCATATTCCTCCAAACCCATTGGATGGTGTTTCAATCCACAGCAAGGCAATGATCCCAAACATACACCAGTGCTCTCTTTCTTCTTAATGATGTTCCAAACAGGTTGTTTCAGAAAGCCTATTGTTTGACCTATACTCAGTGAGTACAGGTATTTATTAGACTCATTGGTCTTCTGCTGCTGTAGCCTATCCACTTGAAAGGTTTGACGCGTTGTGTGTTCAGAGATGCTCACCTTCCTGTCAGCTTTGACCAGTCTAGCCAGTAAAAAATTACTGCAGTTCACTGGATGTTTTCCGCACCTTTCTCTGCAAACTCTAGAGACTGTTGTGCGTGAAAATCCCAGGAGATCAGCAGACACCAAAGATCAAAGATATTCATACCACCCTGTTTGGCACTAACAATCATTCCATGGTCAAAGTCACTTAGATCACATTAAAAGATTGATTGTACTATGACTGGAACATAATTATTTATATTTCTTAGTAGTATAATAGTAATAGTTGTTTTTTAAGTCCTTCAACATTTCAAGCATTACTGTGAAAAAGCTAAATTAATATGGACGTTTTTTTATAATTATGTAATTACTGATTTATTGCAGAACAGTGACTGTGTTATCACACATCCCATGTGCTCATCAGCTTAATTAGGAGGCCTTCTGATTCCTATGTAGCCAGGAAGCAGGTGGTATCATTACAAATAAAGTGTGTTCATTTGCTCTCACTCAGACTGTACTAATGGGGGGTGAAGTGTATTTATGTCATATTATTGTAATATGTTTTATGAACTGTGTGTTATTATAGTTGACTGTAACGTGTGTCATTGTTTGTTCTGTGTACAATTATTGTTCTGTACCATGTGCCGTTGTGTGTACTATGGTTAATTATTGTCATCTATACTGTGTTTTTATTCTTGTCTGTATGGTGTTGTATTGCTGTTTTTCTGTACTGTGATATACTACTGTATTCCTGCAGTCAGTCATTGGTATTGGCAACAGGAGGAAAACAGAAACATACGGTGGGTGGGTCATCGTGCAATGAGAGCAGGGGTGGGGCCTCCTGGCCCATCCAAACAGACACACCTCTCTGAATCATCCGGTTCTTCTGGAGAAGAAGATAGGCACTTAGATGCTTCAGTTCCCTTGTGTATTAATGTATTATTACATTACATTACATTACATTATAATGTAATGTAATGTACTATTACTGATCGCTTCTCTCTCTTTCTGAAAGATTGTATTAAAAAAATGCGTATTCCTATTATAATTTGATTATTATTTGTATTTCATTAACATTTATTTTTACAGGGTAGATTGATGAAGAACATTTGATTTTAAGTACAGCTATTATACTCATCGTTGGCTGTTCATGCCAATAAAACCACCCAGTGATGGGTACAGGGACTTCATAAACCGCAAAGGGGAGCCATTCAGGCCAGCCAGTAGCCTAGTGGCTAAGGTGCATGACTGGGACTTGGGAGGTGGTTTAGCCACAATAAAGTCAGCATAGCTGTTGGTCCCTTGAGCAAGCCCCCTGCCTAGTCTAATCAACTATAAATCACTTTGGATAAATGCATCAGCTAAAAATGACAATTATAACCCCAATCGGCCCCTAGGTGGCACTACATTTAAACAGAGCCTTTACAGTTTTTTGCAATCTCTAACAAAGAATATTTCGACAACAACAGCACTCTTTGTGGACCAAACTGTGAATATTGTGTATATCGGTTTTACAAATGCAACACAAATGATACTTTTCAAACAAGAACATGTATATTTCCAGAGCTCAATTTGCAATTGTTTGCCCGCACCTGTATGCATGTACATAGGTGTGTTTGTGCGTTAGCCTTTGTCAGCATGACCATGTTTTATATTTTGTGCATGTGTGTGTGTGTGTGTGTGTGTGTACGTGTGTGTGAGTGGAATGTATTTGTATATGAAAGATGGGTGGTGAATGGATGTGCCTCCCTCTGTAGTGGAGATGCTCTGTACATAAATAACACAAGGCCATTACTCTGAGCCCTCTAATTCTATTACCCCTATCTTATTGAATCATAATTTAAGAGGCTGGTTTCAAGGTTATCGCACTGTAACACGCTGCCATATCTTGTTCGGCTTCCTTTGGCTCACAGGTGCCTGAGTCGCCATGCTTTTAAAACATATCAATAAAATATAAGTCACTGTATCAGTGGGACTTCAGCAAGTGTAGTTTTGCAGACCTTTAAGGCCTGGTTGAAATTCAGCTCCTCTTGCCAGCCAAAAGTGTTATTGAATTGTATATGGCAGTATTGAATCATCTAAGGGATTACAGTAATAAGTGTCTGTTCGGTGTAGATTGTGGAGATGTGAGCGCAACAACATAGTTAGTGAAACAATTATTCTTATTTGTTAACCAATAATAGAGAATAATAACCCTATAACGTAGCGTACCTCTAATTTGTTGTCCTGATTTAAATTTTTTGTTTGCTCTGTAAAGTCATGAAATCATTTGCAAAACATTACCGCTAGCCTATTAAACAGACTGAACTTTCACAACGGCTGACATGGACGACTGCGCCTCCTTGCGCCTCCCCCAGGTGTTCTTGTCAATCATTGCAGGTCATGGCTGGAATTATTATTATTTGGGAGGATGTCTAAAATTATTTCTGTGCCCCTCAAAGTCATGCACAGCTGTGCCCCTTCTCCGAATTATAGAATTATTGCTGTAGCCACTTGTGAGCACAGCGTGAATAAATTCCATATCTCAGCCTGTATTTGGCCTTTATATACCATCAATACAATAAACCAGTTTTATGGTTACAAGACAATAGCCTCCGAACATATCAAACATATACAGAGAATATAGGCTATTGCAAACACCATATGAAGTTATTTGTGGTAGGCTACTTTCTTTGAAATAAGTACGTCCTCTTTCCTGTTATGCAAATATTGCTGGGAAACATGCCAGTGTATGTATTTGTCCAATGTCAAATGTCTAATTTTTATAATGTGATGATGGAGAGGAGGTAAGTAGCTAGTTTTGACAGTGAAATTTGAACGTCAGCTAGTTAGGGAGGAAGATGGCTACAGCAGAGAAGTGACCTTTCAAAACAAATCAAAATATAATCTCTAGAGAAGACAGACCAGCAGTAAAGGTAGCCAAGTTGTTAAAGTCAGATGGCATGTTCATGCAGTCTCCAATCCGCAACAACATTTATGTGTGACCACTAACTAACGTTACAGCATGCTACAGCTGTATCTTTAGAGATATACTATATCAATAACATCAATGCTTAAAGGTACAATAGGTAATTTCTGACTACTAACAGTCAAGAGAGGTATTACAGCAACGAACTCAAATGCTCAAACCACAACACTGTTTATACCTCCCCTTTCTCTGTGAACGCGCTGATGTTGAAGCCCAACAATGCAAAAATGTTTAGTCTTGCAGAAATGTTTTGCAACAATGTTTTAACGCAGAAATCTTACCTAGTGTGCCGATTTAAGCCACAATGCATCCAAGAATTTTCAATTGAAAATAGCGAAACTAATCCAAAAGTGAAACAAGTAGATAATTATCATCCAAAACTAGCCTTTAAATAGGGTGGGTGAAGATGTGTTTAGTAACATAAATCTTTCTGTTCTTGAAAATTGCTTTGGCCTGATAAGAAATGGGTTGTACGGTTATGCATGTTTTATGATCCCCGCATTATAGCTAGAAACCTTGGAGATTATATGCTTTTGATGATGTTGGTGTTCTAGATTTACTTGGAAGATTGTAGGAGATCGACTGTGCACCTCCTGTAGTGCCTGAGAACATCAAGGCAGAAACAGGTATATTTTATTTTAAGATGATCATTTGCAAGCTAGTAGCCTATAGGTAAATTTGTGATGTTTTTGGCTTTGGCAATAGACTGCTTGCTAGTCTATTGCTAACCCCTAAAATTCACCCAAATCAGAGCAGTCTAGAACCGGGGATGATACTGGATCTACTTGTGCACAAAGCGTCTGATTCATCTCCCTTTACTGTGATTATCCAGGGCAAATGAGCTGTTCTGGCCCGTGTGAAGGCTGTGATTCACTGCCTGTGGCCACTGGAGTGGCTCCTGCCCATCAATCCATCGGTCCTGCCAGGCTACCACATGCTCTTCTAACATCACCCGGCTGAAAGGTCAGGGGCCTCTGTCTGCGCCCCAAAGGTATGCCAGATGCCTGGTTCTGCACCAAAATGTCCGGTTTTCAGATTGTTTCTACAGGTCTGGTTTGTGGTCCTGACAATATAAATGCCTGGTCTGAATAATTTATTGGAATTTCAGAGCTTTCTTCCATCTCCATTGTTACATTTATTTTTCTCCTCAATGCCCTCCTCCTCTGTGATTCGTTCCGACAGCCCCCGCCCAGACTTCTCAAGCAAGCTGCCCACCGACCAGTGAACCCAAACTTTGTGCTCTTGTGTGCATGGAGAACACTTTCGACAAATTCGAAATCTGGCATCCCTTTCCAAAACACAGAATTAGATTTACCAGCACTAAAGCAGCTCTCAGGAAGAGCCAGCCTAATGCCTACTGTCTTCTGCATCTGCATGGGCAGAATATACATCACTCGCTTTGTGCTATTATTCTCTCCCTCCTCCCCCTCTCTCTCTATTTCTCTCTTTCCCCCTCTCTGCCTTCCTATCTCGCTGTAGTCAGGCAGTGCATCACATCTGAATGCTGCACATGGGATAAGGCATTAGTGCATTATTGCACAGAAGAGACTGAAATGCAATCACAGTGTCTTGCGCTGGCACTGCCGTTTGAGGGCTGATTTAGGAGCAGTCCGTGTGACTGAGATTGATAAGGGAGCAGAGAGGTGCTCGCTGACAGCATGTTCAGTGAAACACTCTCATTACGACTGTGTCCTTGAGCAAGGTCAGGCACTCCAGGAGTCCAGGCTTCCCCTTACTGCATAAAGCTCCTCCTCTGCATGTGATTGTGTGCATGCGTGTACTCCTGTGTGTGGGTGTGTGTGCGTGTGTGTGTGTACTCCTGTGTGTGTGTGTGCGCGTGTGTGTGTGTACTCCTGTGTGTGTGTGTGTGTGCGTGTGTACTCCTGTGTGTGTGTGCATGTGTACTCCTGTGTGTGGGCATGTGTGCGTGTGTGTACTCCTGTGTGTGTGCGTGTGTGTGTGTACTCCTGTGTGTGTGTGTGTGTGCGTGTATACTCCTGTGTGTGTGTGTGCGTGTGTGTGTGTACTCCTGTGTGTGTGTGTGTGCGTGTGTACTCCTGTGTGTGTGTGCGTGTGTACTCCTGTGTGTGTGTGTGTGTGTGTGCTTGTGTACTCCTGTGTGTCTGTTTGTGTGCGTGTGTACTCCTGTGTGTGTGTGTGTGTATTCCTGTGTGCATGCGTGCGTGTACACCTGTGTGTGTGTGTGTGTACTCCTGTGTGTGTGTGTGTGTGTGCGTGTGTACTCCTGTGTGTGTGTGTGTGCATGCGTGTGTGTACTCCTGTGTGTGTGTGTGTGTGCGCGCGTGCGTGCGTGTTTGTGTGTGTGTACCCCTGTGTGTGTGTGTGCGCGTGCATGTGTGTTTATGTGTGTGTTTGCACGTGTGTTGGTGTGTGTACTACTGTGAGCATGCGTGTACTCCTGTTTGTGTGTGTGCAAGAATGTGCATATGTGTATGAGTGTGTCTGTGCGTATGTGCATGCGCCTGTGAGCGTGTGTGTAAGAGTGTGTCTGTTTGTGTATATGTGCATGTCTGTGCGTGTGTGAGTGTGTCTGAGCACATATGTACACGTGTGTGTGTGTGTGCGCGTGTGTGTGTGTGCGCCTTTGAGCATGTGTGTGTGTGTGTGTATGCATGTCTGTGTGTATGCGTGTGTGTGTGTGTGAGAGAGTGACAGGAGGGCGTGTACTTTGTACACAAGGTTCTATGAAGCTATCTGTCTTGTGGCCTTTTTGCTCTTGCTTTGTAGAAGTAATTGCATTATGGGACAGTGTGCTCGTGGAACCAGACCTAGCTCACTGTAGCACAGGACTCTCAGGATGCTGATCCTGGGACCTGGACTCTATCAGGGTGCTCCTCTAGGGACTAGGCTCTCTGTCTCACATCTAAAGAGGGACAGACAGGCTGATAAATCTCGTGGCTCCAAGCCCTTATATCTGAACATGCTGGGGCTCGCTCACATTGGAGATAAAACCGCCAAGCCCAATCCCCACTTTACTCAAGCAGGCTGTAATATCAACCCCAATTCCTATTTTAATCAAAGAGGCTAAACTATCAACTCCAATCTCCACTTTCATCAAAGATGCTAATTTATAAACAACAATCCCCACATTTTTCAAACTTAAAGAGGATTTATTCTTGTCACACAAACATTATTACATAAACTCAGCAGGAATAAATTAGTTGTTTTGAATATGATTTAAATGGGTACAATTGATGTGTGCATCTCTCAGCCTGAAATACTTACTGTAAAACATCATCCCCTATCCTCCTTCAAAAGAGAGCTTGATATGAGTTCTACACCAGATATAGATTTAATCCATCGATTACATTAAAAAAAATTGCATCCTCTAGCATTCCCTTGCAATGCATATGCATTTCCTCAATTAATCAACCCTCATTTAAACATCTTAAAACACCATTGCTTTCTAGTGCTGAGAGACAACAAACAAAGATAGCAACAATAATAAAATAACCTTTATTAGGTATACCAATCTAGTATGGGGGAGTGCCCCTTTTTGCCTTCAGTACAGCAGCAATTCTTCATTCCAGCACCTTGAATCCATGGTATGTTTTCTTAAGCATTGTAACAACCTTATAGATGACAACACAAAGGTAATGTACATGTTTTGTACAAAGGGACACAAGTATTTTACATTTTTTAAGTTACATTTCCTATGACGCCAGTACACTGTGTTTATACAATCAAGATTACATATATTAGTTCAAGGCTCACCCTCTGAAAAAATAAATAAAATAAATCCCATATCTTTAGGAAGGCAGCTGCTTCCTTTCTAATTACAAAGGAGAGTTTTTCCAGAGCCAAAATTTGTGATAAACCTTTTAACCACTGACCTTTTTTACACTTGGTAAAAAAGTACTATCAGTACTCTTCTAAAACTGTGCTATCAGATGCTTTGCTTGAAGTAAACAAAAACACAATAATTGTATTTTTTCTATTATTTAATTATAGTCTGTGGGGAAAAGACCTAACAGACCTTCTTTGACAGTTTGACCTGTGCTGATTCGCCTCACAAGTTCTGGCGGATGTTTCAGCCGCACGTTCATGCTGAAAACCCCCCTTCCCACCTCACCCCTAAGGTGCTATATTAGATTGAGGTCTGGGGACTCATGCTCATGGAAGCACCTGGGGATAAGGCCTGTCTTGTGAAATTGTGCATTACCCTGCTCCATGTATCAATTTGAAAAAGGGTTGTCTGCAACAATGCTAAGGTATGCTGCGGCATTCAAATAATGTCCCGAGGAAACGTTCCCCGCATCACCTCCACCACCAGCCTGTATCCATGTAGGAATTGTTGCTTCTGTGCCCAAGCGCCAACTGAATTTCAATTGTTGTTCTGAACATGGGTGACTGAGGTTGTAATGAATCCCACTGGCACCATTAAGTCACCGGGCACGTGTGGATTTTGAAATATCCACTATCCTTACCTGCCAAACATCACCAGAACCATCAGCTTGACTAAAGAGAGAAAGGTTTTGAGCCTACATTTAATGGATGAAGGACCCTTTTCAAGCCAGTTGATTTTTTTCTGATTCATGAAGATGATGGAAATGGGCTGTATGGGCTGTTTTTCTGTTTCTTGTTTCATTTGTTTCAGGATTAATGAAGTTTATTGCAGAAGAAATGAAAAAAATCTGAAATCTCCTGGCCACACATTGACCCTGCTGCAAGAGAGGGGAGTTTGCACCACAATTCTCCTCATGAGTACAGGTAATGCATTGTTAAGGGGAAGGGACGTGGATGTCCATATTTTGCACACCACTTCTTTTAGGTGGGTATTTCATTTATGGGCTGTATAAATGGTTGGCATTTATATAGCACCTTTATCCGAAGCGCTGTACAATTGATGCTTCTCATTCACCCGTTCATACACGCACACACACACACACACACACGCACATACACTCACACTCACACTCACACACCAACGGCGATTGGCTGCCATGCAAGGCACCAATCAGCTCATCAGGGGAGTTTGGAGGTTAGGTATCTTGCTCAGGGACACTTCAACACACTCAAGTGGGATCGAACCGGCAACCCTCTGACTTCCAGATGACTGCTCTTAGCGCCTGAGCCAATGTTGGCCCTCTGTGGTGCGGTAGAGTTAAGGGTAAAGGAAAGGGGGATGGGGATAGGGTGGTGGGAAGAGAAGTAAAGGGATGGGTAGGGACTTGAGTACTGTTTCTATTGAGCAAAATACCATCTGCACACATGCTCTGGTTGAACTATGCCTGCATAGACATGTATGATGACTGATATCTGATATCTGACTAATATCCTGGAATGCTAGTGGCCTGAACGTACCCCTACAAGTGAATAAGTATTCTCATTTCCTCTATAGAAAGAAATTGACTTTGCCCCGTATTCAGGAAACGCGTCTTGTCGGCTTGGATGTGGACAGACTCCAAGAAAAGTTGTATTATGTAATTACTACCGTATATTGTGTCGTCAAGAAGAGTAGTCATACATCTGCGCTTTAACTGAGTCAGGCTCCGAGGTCGGGCCTGGCAGCCCGGTGTTCTGTCTGTAGGACGTTGGGGATGATGGGCGACAGATGCATTCATTGATACAAAGGCAGCCGGACGTCTCTTCCTGGCCCCTGACCTTGTGAATGAAGCACGCGCCCTGAAGACGTGTGGCTTTTCGCTAAAGTGAATTAGCGGCTGTAATGAATTCTGTAGGGCTGTGTTCCCCAGGTGATCAGTCATGGTATGCAGGACGGGTCTATGCTGGGTGCCTTGTTTTGGGATGTAGGGGAAAGACAGTGAGCACGCCCCCTCAAGGTCACCTAGAGGAGTCACGTTCATCCGCGCATTACTGGGGCAACACACCCAAGCCACAAAGGACGTAGACACACACACACACACACGCGCGTCCGGAGTGGTCCGCAGAACATCAGAAAACCAGCGTCTGACACCAGGACGCTGTAATTAAGAGCTGAAGTGATATTTATTTTGCCCATTGTTGCTCATGTCACAGATTTACAGATTTCCATTCATTCATGTCATTAAAACCCCCGGTGTATAAGTCAAAACATGTACTGTATATCCATAAATGTTTGCAGATATGCATGATCATAGTTATAAATCACAATAAATCAACACATTCCAATAATACAGTTACCACAATGTATCTACACTCGGTGAGCACTTTATTAGGTATTCATTAGACTTATTGGTCTTCTGCTGCTGTAGCCTATCCAGAGTCTGAACCTCTTGACCATGTCTGCATGGTTTTATGCATTTAGTTGCCGCCACATGACTGGCTGATTAAACATTTGCATTAACCCCTTAAGTCTGGGCCGGTGTGGGGTTTTTGTGCATTAATTCCTTTTTTCAGTGAGAAAAAATGTTCCACTTCCAGTGTGTTTGAGCTTCTGTAACTTTGTTTCAGTAATCCTGACTCATGCAAAATAAACCCCAAAGGGTTACCTTTCAGAAGACATCAGGGTTATGCCTGTCGTCAAAAGGGTTCAAGAATAGTAACCATTTTATTCTGGGTATTCCATTTTCAAGCTTGTGTCACAAAAAGCGGTTAACAAGTGTACAGGTCTACCTAATAAAGTGCTTAGTGAGTGTATTTGAATACTGTCTCCACAATGTGTACGTGGACAATGCCTTCTCTTATGACAATACAGTGAGCGCCATTTCCTTTCTTATATGCAGAGAAGTATTACTGTAATTATTGAGGTTACTGTAATTCCGAGAGAGAGAGAATTCCACTGATGAAGTGAGTATTAATTTCTCATCAGGTGAGTATTAATTCGCTTGCTGAAAGTAAGAAGGTGTTACAAAGATGAGGCCCCAGGTTTTAACAAAAATGCTGCAGCAAGCTAATTTAAAAACTCATCTTGCTATTTTGATGGCGTTATGAATGCGCATATATGAATGTTTGAACACGTAACATGGATGAGATGAATATTTGGTTTATTTCAAATGGACTATTTGATATGCAAGCGGTGTTCGTTTATGCAATGTTGACTATTAAGACAACAAACCTGTAGCTTTGCAGTTGGGAGTGTATATTGAGCAAGGATCAGTTGCTCTTCCATCCAGTAATATCATTCCCGGTGGATATTCTACAAGACTTTTTAAAGGGGTTGTTCTTATAGATCTATCCTGGTGCCTGAATGAATTGATTTCACTACAAAGCAATTTGGCTATACAATGAAAAATGACAGGACAGAGATGCTTCATAAAAGAAATTAATGTCAATATTTGTGCTTTATGATGGAAACAAATTGCTCCAGCTTCTCTTGTAGACATGAGATAACAGAAAATTGCTCAAGGAGCAAAGATCTGCCCCCATTTAAGGGAATAGGTATTTGCTTTATTGAACAATTTGTTCTTTACTGGTGTGTCTGATATATGATGGTACAATTTGTTCCTGTCAAAAAAAGTAGTCTTCTCTTCTCTGTATAAAGATTGCTGCAATTCCTACATGGCTATAATACCCAATATGGCTGTATGTACCCTCAAACCGACGGTGAGAGCGCTTTAACGCCATATTTATTGTTTCTAAAGTCAAAGCAAGAAACATTGTGTCAATGTCCAAATACATACAGACTACATTATATAAGGCGATACTGTAGATTGAATCCAAAGTCAGCTGTTTACATAGGATTTCGGCTTTGTTCTGAATGGCCCATGTCACAGGCATTATTGTTAAAATCCCAACCCTTTGTGGCACTATTTCAGAGTGTACAGCACATCCAAGCATGTAGAAAAACATGCGCAACGTTAAAATACAAACATCTTATTTCATATCGGATACCTTTCATTTTTTTTAAAGATATTGTTTAGGCCTTTTTCATCTTTATTGGACAGTATATAGAGACAGGAAGAATGGGGGCGAGAGAGAGGGAAAGACATGCGACAAATTGTCAGACGGTCGGATTCGAACCGTTGACGTCGCGGCTCACAATGAGCATGCGGTCAGTGCTCTGCAGGCTGCGCCACCGAGACACCCCACCTTTCATTTTAAATGACATAAGCACTTGATTATTTTTTGTTGAGCACAGGCTTGAGCCCTGAGTAATATTTGTTCTCTGGCATTCACAATCACTGAGCACTTTATTAGGTATACTTTGTTAGGTAGACACCAGCTTGTTGATGCAAATATTTAATCAGCCAGTCATGTGGCGGCAACTAAATGCATAAAAGCATGCAGGCACGGTCAAGAGGTTCAGCGGTTTTCAGACCAAATGTCAAAATGGGGAAGAAATGTGGTCTAAGAGACTTTGACTGTGGAATTATTGTTGGTGCCAGATAGGGTGGTTTGAATATCTCAGAAATGGCTGATCACCTTGGATTTTCACACACAGTAGTCTCTAGTGTTTGCAAAGAATGCTGCAAAAAACAAAAAATCATCCAGGATGCAGCAGTTCGGCAGTCAAAATCGACTAATGAGAGAGGTCAGTGGAGCAGGACCAGACTGGTCAAAGCTGACAGGAAGGTGACCGAAATGCAAATTACCACACATTACAACAGTGGGATGCAGAAGAGCATCTCTGAACACACAACGCCTCAAACCTCTTATGTGGACTGGCTACAGCAGCAGAAGACATTAGTTAATTCCAATTCATGAACCATATTTTAAAGTCTGACCAGACAGTCCCCTGCTTAGTCTAATCATCTGTAAGTCACTTTGGATACAACTGTCAGATAGATAACATGCCTGTTTTTCCACTGGCTACACCTTAGGGTTAGGGTTCGGCTCATCTGACATTGAAACAACACTGGAAGCCCGCCCTGCCCTGGTCTCTCAGAGAAGACCCATCAATATAACTCAAGAAGGCAGCCTGTCGCGTAGTGGTTAAGGTACATGACTGGGACCCAAGGTCGGTGGTTTGATCCCCGGGGTAGCCACGATATGATCCGCATAGCCGTTGGGCCCTTGAGCAAGGCCCTTAACCCATCCCTGAGGACCTGTCTACAGAGGCATGGCTGGCGGCAGCCTGGAAGCAGGAGTGAGAGTCGGCCGGTCCACACGCATCCACCGTTACATCCAGGACCCGGGAGGAACTGCCACGCCGGCACTGGACCCTGCTGAACCGCCTGTGAACTGGGGTTGGCTGCTTCAAAATGTCTATGAGGAAGTGGGGCCTGACGGACGGAGCAGCATGTGAGTGTGGGGAGCCGGAGCAGACTGCTGATCGCATAGTCACCGCCTGTCTCCTGTATAAACCACCCAGACCGCTGACCGCATAGTCACTGCCCGTCCCCTGTATAAACCACCCAGACCGATGACCGCATAGTCACTGCCCGTCCCCTGTATAAACCACCCAGACCGCTGACCGCATAGTCACTGCCCGTCCCCTGTATAAACCACCCAGACCGCTGACCGCATAGTCACCGCCCGTCCCCTGTATAAACCACCCAGACCGCTGACCGCATAGATACCGCCTATCGCCTGTATAAACCACCCAGACCGCTGACCGCATAGTCACTACCCGTCCCCTGTATAAACCACCCAGACCGCTGACCGCATAGTCACCGCCCGTCCCCTGTATAAACCACCCAGACCGCTGACCGCATAGATACCGCCTATCACCTGTATAAACCACCCAGACCGCTGACCGCATAGTCACTACCCGTCCCCTGTATAAACCACCCAGACCGCTGACCGCATAGTCACCGCCCGTCCCCTGTATAAACCACCCAGACCGCTGACCGCATAGTCACCGCCCGTCCCCTGTATAAACCACCCAGACCGCTGACCGCATAGTCACTACCCGTCCCCTGTATAAACCACCCAGACCGCTGACCGCATAGTCACCGCCCGTCCCCTGTATAAACCACCCAGACCGCTGACCGCATAGTCACCGCCCGTCCCCTGTATAAACCACCCAGACCGCTGACCGCATAGTCACCGCCCGTCCCCTGTATAAACCACCCAGACCGCTGACCGCATAGTCACTGCCCGTCCCCTGTATAAACCACCCAGACCGCTGACCGCATAGTCACCGCCCGTCCCCTGTATAAACCACCCAGACCGCTGACCGCATAGTCACGACCCGTCCCCTGTATAAACCACCCAGACCGCTGACCGCATAGTCACGACCCGTCCCCTGTATAAACCACCCAGACCGCTGACCGCATAGTCACCGCCCGTCCCCTGTATAAACCACCCAGACCGCTGACCGCATAGTCACGACCCGTCCCCTGTATAAACCACCCAGACCGCTGACCGCATAGTCACGACCCGTCCCCTGTATAAACCACCCTCAGAGGCCGGCCTCTTCGATGTGGGACCTGAGACGAGGGCGTGGCTGTACGCTACTGAGCTGGACATCTGATGATGATGCACGAAAGAAGAAGAACCCTACATTGCTCCAGGGGAGGATTGTCTCCTGCTTAGTGTAATCAACTATAAGTCGCTTTGAATAATACCGTCATAAATACATGTCATGAAGTGTCAGCCAAATGACACGAAATGTAAAAAAAAAAAAAGTGTTTTGTGAGTGTAGAAGAATACTTTGGCATTGTTGTGAAGCTGAAGTTATATAAGGGCTGAAGGAGACCTGAAGACCTGACTGCACCTTTGAGCTAATTCTGGCTCTGGATGCTCACAGCATGTGAGATTTCTTAAAACAAAACTCCTGAGTGTGCTCAGCTAATTAACTGTTAATTGTCGCACTTGTGGTTTCCTGAAATCACAATATGCGCTAAAGGGCTAGGTATTTTGAATCATACAGCTGTGACCTCTTAAATACATTGTCCGTAATTCAATTTCAATTTTGCGTTCCCTCTGAAACTCAACAGTGCATATTTTCAGAAACACTGGCAGTGTGTACACTGACACATTTGTTTTCATGCATATACTTTTTCACATATCTCACTGTTGCAAAGCCATTATTAGATCTGTCAGTGTTATCATTGAAGGTTACTGCTATGTATTAGACTATGTGTCGCTATGTGTCGATATGCACTGAAAAATCTGTTTCTGTTTATTCACCACTGACTGAAGCAAAGGGCAATTTCAAACAACTAAGATAAAACATTCAAGAAAGATTTAATTCAATACTCTTCACTTCTGTTGCTCAGACTCGGTTTCCAGTTCAGGTCCCAGTTCTATTTCTAATGTTGTTGTCATTGATTTGTTCAAATTGCCTGGCTAATGTAAAATATTTTTTTCAGGCCTTCAATTAGGCATAAAATATTTTTTTAAATGACTGTATAGCGGATATTCCAATAACAGCAAAGTAACTTTTACTTTTTTCTAGTACTGATACAGTGAGTATTAATTATTGAGGGTGGGTATTAATTACTGAACGAGAGCAGGTAATCATAACTAAGTGGGAATTAATTACTGAGTATGTATTGCTTACTGAGAGAGAGGGTATTAATTACAAAGAAAGGAAAGTGGGTATTAATTACTAAGAGGAGAGAATGGATATTATTGAGAGAGTGTGAGGTACTGGTTACTGAGTTTGAAAGGGTATTAATTATTGGGCAAGGGTATTAATTACTGACAAAGATTGGGTATTCGATATGAAGATTGGGTATTAGATATGAGTGAGAGCAGGTATTAATCACCAAGAGAGTGAGGGTATTACAAAGGAGGAGTGGGTATTAATTACTAAGAGAGGGAGAGAGAGATACTGAGAGGGGGTTAGTATTAATTACTGTGAGAGAGTGCACATTAATTGCTCAAGCTGGGTATTGCTTACCGTATTAATCACCGGTAACGCAGGTATTATTTACTGAGAGAGAGCAAGTATTAATTAATGAGTGGGAGTGGGTATTCATTGCTGAGAGAGAGAGGATGTTACAGGGAGAGAGTGGGTAATTAATCACTGAGATCGAAATCTCTTTTACATGGGGGACCTGATGTTGACAAAATAGCTGGACACAGAGAGCAGAAAAAATCTATATTTCTCTGGCACATTTATTTTCTTTTTTTGAGAGAGCAAGAATGAGCGAATAACAAACAAAAACTTAAAGCTGCAGTAGGTATGTAACTTTCTCAGGGGTCACAATGTTGAGAAAACATCTTTAAAATCATAACGGCTGTTGGCCCTGCTCACTGAGAAAGAGAAATCGTCATGATCCGTCAGCTCTCAGGTGTGGGAAGTCCCTGGTCTCAGACACCTACTGAGAAAATCCCCAAGGCGAATATGCCCACTTAAAGGCATACTGTGCAGGATTTTTAGCTTGAAAGTATTAAAAAACAAACCTGCTCAGTCATTATTATTATACAACCTGTGACTCTGTTCACTTCTGCCTGTGTAGACAAGCAATACCTTGCAGTAGGTAGCTGTTGTTATGAGCTAACTAAATTCAGTTTTGTATGTTTGGCCATGATTGTTATGTACGGTCCAGGGAACCCAGACGCAGACCACAGGATAATCCAAAAGAGTAGTTTTAATGTCAGTAGTCACAAGCCAAGAGATCCAAAACACAGCCAAAAACGAAAAGCAAAAGAATAGTCGAAAAAACAAGCGACAGGTCAAAATCCAGAAAATCACAGGGCGAAGGTACAGCAGGGCAAAAGCAAAGTCGAAGTCAAGGCAAAGGGGTGTCTTTCAAGAATCTCTATAACAAGGCTTACAAACAATCGGCACTTATCAAGATCAACGTTCTGACAACGAAGCATACTGAGACTGAGGTTTAAATACAAGAGGGAAGGTGACAATCTAGGCGGGGCAGAGGAAAAGGTGGGCTAAACAAATGGACAACAGGTGGGGAAACACAATAGGGTAATAACATAATAACGGGAGGGAGACGAAAACGCGGACTGGATGCACGAAACAAAACATGCAAAACATACGGCTCCGGATTAGGGAGTAGACATTTGCATAGTTAGAAGACGTAGTGATAGTTAGAGACAGGTGCGAACACTTCGCTGAAACTAAACGAGTAATCAGGGATAGCATAGGGAGGCGGAGTTATAGAACAGTGCAGAAATACTAAGAGAGCGTTAGTGAGTTAGTTTCGTGAATATTTCTAAACTACCCAATAAAAGTGATTGTTAGTTAGTTAGTTAGACAGACAGTAAGTGTATTAATCGGATTAGTACTGTACAAAACCGAGATTAGTAGTAGTTAGTAAGAATCGTGCTTTACAACATTTAACTATCAAGAAAAAGCAGGAAGTAAGAATCGCGAGTTTTAGAAAAAATGTTGAACCCCGAAAAACTACTGTAACCACCCGAATAGTGGGGCACGCAGACAGGGGAGTGACTAGACTGATAAACATTCAGACGTAGACATAACAGGGGAGGACAATAGAGAACTGTAATGGGAAACCATAAACCAGGTACTATGGGAAATGAATCATAAACAAGAATAAACATGAATACATACAGAACAAATACAGAAACATTACAATGATAGCTGGGTCCCATTGCAAAGAACTACTGCTTATATTTTTGACTCATGTCTAAATCTCTTGGACTTTTAGAAGACTTAAAATTAAATTAAAAGCAACAATGAATTGATAAGTATGCATGCTCATGTCGGAAGAGCAAGTATAGCAAGTGCCTGCATGTCTGGTATGAATTAGATATTTTGGAGAGAGACGTGATTGCTGTTAGCTAACTTAGCGAACTATAGCCACTAACTATAAATACAAATACGAATAGAGTTACTTAAATAGCTAGCTAAATGGCTTGTGTGGAACGTGACTAAATTACATTTTTTACAGAATATAGCTCATTGCTATCACAGCTATCATTTGCAATATTGTGCCACGAAGCTAAGAGACCAACAGAATCATCTTTGGGTGTAGGCAGGGTAGAGAATTGGGGCATTGACGTTTTTTGTGTGCAAACATTGGAGCGATGCAAGGAAAGAAGTCCTGCATAGTATGCCTTCAATCAGTAGATGTGACCCCAGATGACCCTGATTCCCACTCCCGGAACGAGTCCTGTCCCACACAGAAATAGCTGTTGATGCATACAGACTTCAGCAGTCACAGAACATTTGCAATATGATTAATGGCTGTTTTTAGTCTTCACTCCATAATAGCATTACTGGAGAATTAATTTTCAATGAACAGTGAAAGATTCATGCTAACTGAGCAGTTCCTTGAAGTCTGTGATGGTATTTAATGGGATGAGAGGCTAATTGCAACAGCAATTACAACAGCATTTATAGACAATTCAGATGGATTTGTACTTGAGAAAATGGGCATTGTTTGTTGAATATGACAGGAATAGGTCAGAGCACTGTAGTAAACCAGCTCAGGCATGAGCAATAAATGCCTGTGGCATCCTGTCCCAGCGGTAATGAGTGCTAATTATGTCAGTGTTGCAGGTGAGATGTTACCCAGTGGTGGATATTACATTACATTAATGGCATTCGGCAGACGCTCTTATCCAGAGCAATGTACAGTTGATTAGGCTACGCAGGAGACAATCCAGGGTTAAGAGCATTGATGAAGGACCCAATGGCTGTGTGGATCTTATTGCGGCTACACCGGGGAACGAACCACCAACCTTGCGGGTCCCAGTCATGCACCTTAACCACTACACTACAGGGTCATGTACCTTAACCACTACAGGATATGTCATGCAGCCCCTCCTTTCTGTTTTCTATATGACGAGGATGTAGTCAGGCTATATCCGGGCAAAACCTGAGCTACATTCGGGTTATCCTAGTCCGTTTATGTCAGAATGTCTCTCATCTCAGATTTTCACCTATCTACATGTCTAGATTCTAGGTTTTGGTCCCTGGGTACACTTGATGTCTGTTTTATTGAACCCCTTTTCTTTAATGCGATTAAAACTATAGTGTATTAATTACCACGAGTGGATATTAATTGCTGAGAGAGGAGTAGTTATAAATTACTGAGAGGTAGTATTAATTACTGAAAGAGGACAGGTATTAATTGCTGAGACACAGCAGGTATTAATTATTGAGAGAACGGGTATTCTTCATTGAGTGAGTGTCAGTATTAATTATTGAAATTGATATGTTACTGTTTGAAATTGGGATGGGGGTTAAGAGAGAGGGGGCTGAGGGAGACAGAGGGCAGAGGGAAAGAGATACAGAGGTTGGACTGGCTGTGGGTGATAGTCCACACACCCTCCTGTGGCCTCCTTCCAAGGTCAACTACACTAATCTGGCAAGAAGTACTTTCACTGAAACACCCCTCCAATGACTTTGAGCGCTCCATTGTTTAAGGAGACTGTAAAAGAACACTAATCATAGCTGTCCAGATGGCACAGCGGAGAGCATGGAGCTGGCAGTGGGGGTGGGGGGATGAGAAAGAGGTGGAGGGGTGGGGGGGGGGGGTTCTGCTTTTCTGATATAACTCACAGGGCGGTTAAAATATTCTCTCGTATGGCGAAATCTGCCATCTATGACTGTGCACATGCATTCCTACTGATGTGAAGTATATGTGAGACTGTTCCTCTGGTCATCACTGTAACTCCCCAATTTCTCCTCCGAATAATGAAAGTAAAAATTACTTTAATAGGAGAGACTGGATTGTTGGTTTGCTCCACCATGTATAACTCAATAAGTGCTCATGTTAGAGCTCTCAAACTTATTTAAACTTAATATACGCTGCCCAAATGTGTCTGCAACAAATACTAGTCATTTAGATATCTACTACATTACATTACATTACATTATTGGCATTTGGCAGACGCTCTCATCCAGAGCGACGTACAGTTGATTAGACTAAGCAGGAGACAATCCTCCCCTGGAGCAATGCAGGGTTAAGGGCCTTGCTCAAGGGCCCAACGGCTGTGCGGATCTTATTGTGGCTACACCGGGATTAGAACCATCAACCTTGGGTGTCCCAGTCATTTACCTTAACCACTACGCTACAGGCCGCCTGTACTACTGTACAATATCACAGAATGTGTGAGTTAATGTCAAATACAAAGTGCCCCACATTACAACCTACCCCACTACTGGAGTGAGTTAAACACTAGCTGGGGATGGATGTAACAGGAACAGAAAATGTGCATAAATTAGACCCACACTAAAAAATGTACTCAAAATAACTTGTGTATAGGCATATAGTATTAAACAAATTTAAAACTTTTATTTCAAAATTATATTTTTGAAATACACAGGAAACACAGATGATCACACAGGAAACAGGGTGTTCATGCATGCTGATCACACAGGAAACTGTTGTTTTATTTTGTTTATCCGTAATATTTACCATATAAAATCCATTGAGATTGAAATCTCTTACAAGGTGGACCTTTTGTTCAAGTGTGTTCAAGATTCATATCTGTTTTCTACTTTGTTTGAAAGCTTTATACCACCTTTATGACAGTGATAATATTGCACTCTTTTAAGCAGTTCAGTCAAGCACAGACTAACCATCACTGTTAAGCTTTCAATGCACAAGCAATCAATACCGTACTATTAATAATGGAAAAGGATATTCAATGGCTCATGCCTTCATAACCCCTAGGTTCGATTACTGTATTCTTTATTGTCTGGTTGCACTAATTCAACCTTGAAATATCTCCAAATTGTACAGAATGCAACAGCTATGGTACTTGAGAACAAAGAAATGTGAGCATATCTCTCTGCTGCTCACGCCTTCATTGGTTGTCTGTTAAATTTATAATTGACTTCTACTCCTAATGTATAATGCTTTAAGAGGTTCAGCTCCAGATTATACTGCATTCCAGAGTTACTGTATTCTCCTCCAAGAGTTCTTCACTCACAAGGTGCTGGCTGTTTGAAAATTCCAAGTATATTTAAAATTATAATGAGAGGCAGAGCCTTTTCTTATACCGCTTCCGCACTGAAGCAACGATCGGGGTAAAATCTGTGTTTGCCATTGGTGTGAAAGGGTCAACCGGTGTTATCCAATGCAGGTCTACGACCCTGCTCAGGACCTGAGATTTATGCGGGTTTGAGATGGCTGAGCTTCACCAGAAAAGGGAAGGGGTCGTGTACAATCTTTGCATAAAACCCACAGTCTTTTCTTACATGAGTGCAGCTGGCAGCCTTCCAGTGTTGAATCTTACCTCTGCATTCAGCACAAGGTCATATGAAACAGGGACAGATCAGGACACAGATCAAGACACACGCACACACACACCAAGGGATTCTCACATGCATAAATAATAGGAGACATGCTCTAAAAACAGGACTAAAAAGGAAAGATTAATACAGACAACAATGCAGAGAAAATTCTCAGTGAACCCAAGTCAAGTCATGCAAACACTAACCAATATCATTCAATGTACAATGGGGAAAGTTCAAATAGTTCAAAATACACACAAGACTCCTCGACCATTGAATAAAATGGGCAGAAGTGTAACTTTGTGGTAACCGGGCTTGTAACTCAAAGTTTGTAGGTTTTCTTCCCAGATGGTTGATTGTCAATGTACCCATCCGCCAGTTCCCTAATCTGATTTGCTTCAGTAAAAATATTGGGCAGCATAAATGGATTGTACTTGAAAATGCAATCTGTATAAGCTTCTCCGGGTAGTCGTGTGCTTAATGGGAAATTGTTTTAATGGTATACTGTATAATTGTTCAGCAATTAAACAGTATAAGACCTCGGATAGGGTCTTGAGTTTAAATAGCTCCAGCGTTTTCTCCTTCTCAAGCTGCAATAGGAATAAGGGTCAGGTGAAGAAATGAACTTCCTGTTATGATTTCCGGTTTCAGATGCAGGTACATGACCTTTAAACACAGGTGTGGCTCTTCTTTGCCTGGCAGAGACATAATTAAAAGCTAAACACAAAGTCAACAAGCAATTCTTCTTCATGCAGGAAACTCAAACCAGAGGCGCACTTTTTAAAAAAGTAACAAATTCTCTTGCATTTTGAGAATATCTTTTTAAATAGATGATACTTTGTCTTCAGTTAATTCAATATCTGAATCTAGTGACATCATGAGTGTGTGAGAAGTCAACAAGCAACCCACTGGAAGAGATGGCGAGGAGACAACAGGTCTCTGCAAATCCTACTGAAACGAACAGTGTAAAATCTCCATCTTAATGAATAATAGTTTGATATGTGAGACTGTGGTCAATTGTATTCCTTGTGCAGCCAACATCAAGTGCTGGCTGGCATTTTCCCCCAAATTGTTATTCACTTCAGTGTTAACAACATTCAGTTGGGTCAATCGGAGGTGACTTAAGAATAATTCCTAGTCACAGTGCTTGATGGCAAAGATGATGTCCCAGTCAATAACATACTCTAGTCCCTAACCTGTTCAGAGAACTGACTAAATCTTTAGCAGATTAAAGTATCATTGCTAATTCCCTGTGGAGTACATCCAAGGCTATCTACATTTTGGGGAAGGTCTAGGTCTTTTGAAAAGAGATGGTGTTCACTCACCCCAGGAGGGCACCACTATTTTATCTTTAACTTTAGCTCTATTTTAACAGTCAAGGCACAATTGTCAAATGTGAGCAGTATCTCAAGGCACTGGCAATTTAGGGCATGTCCGACTCAATTTCAGTAATTTTTTGAATCCATGATTTGTGCAACTGTGGCATATTTTAAGAGGCTAGGATAAGAATAAATTAACTGTGGATGTGGGGATTGGGTTTTGTTATGTCCAATCAGATGGCTCCTTTCTTTCCCTTTGAAAACAGTGCATTAGTGCCGCAGCCGATTGCTAATTTCATCAGGAGGGGGGAGCGACCATTTTTTGAGCAGCTCTGTCAAAAGGGATTTCGTCAGGAGGAAACTGATATACAACACTTGTCCAGGAGGTACAGATGCCATCGCATTTAAGGCCCTGCAAACAAGCCTCCTTGGGGAAATTATGTCAAAACGGCGTGGGAGGAGGTGGCAATCTGCGTGTCTGCCTCCGAGAACCACGTGTATGTAGGAAGTGGTTTAATGATGAAATGACGGAGAAGAAAGCACAAACTTGCCTCACTCAAGCGAAAAGCAAAGTCCATGGCAGGTGGCAGTCACCCCTTCTCCCTAATGAAGGTGCGACATTGGCTCAGGCGGTAAGAGCAGTTGTCTGGCAGTAGGAGGGGTTGCTGGTTCGATCCCCCGCCCGGGCCGTGTCGAAGTGTCCTTGAGCAAGACACCTAACCCTTAAATGCTCCTGACGAGCTGGTTGGTGCCTTGCATGGCAGCCAATCGCCGTTTGTGTTTGTGTTTGTGTGTGTGAATGTGTGTGAATGGGTGAATGAGAACCATCAATTATACAGCGCTTTGAATAAAGGCGCTATATAAATGCCAGCCATTTACCATTTACCGTTAATGGAGGAAGTTTCCACTCTATACCACAGAAAGCATGGAGGGATTGGGGGTAATGGTAAACTTCTGACTATAACATTGTACTCTCAACATGTTTCTTCTGTAATGTGTCTACAGTAAAAAACTGTGATACAAATAAAATGAAATTGAACGCTGATGCCGAGAGAGAAGCTGGTGGAAGGACAGTGTTCCTCTCAATGAGAAACAGGTCATGTATTGAAGAAGGAGGGCAGAATGATTTACAAATGAGCATGCACTGAGCTTTAGATGGAAGATTAATGGAAAAGACTGGAGTCTTTAAAGCCGCCCATTTATCTGCCATTACAGCTGCTGGCAGGGCCAAGACCATCCCTTTCTCATTATTTTTAACCATGTCAGCGGCAAAGAGGCATGTGGCGTGAGCATGCACACTCACACGCACATGCACACACACACATACACACACATATAGCTCACACACAGTACCTACAAGTCCCCCATCAACACAAGAATGCGATATCATCAATCCATCATCCCAAGACCGCTTCCATCGAATCCATAAACCTTCTGCTATACTTTGGCCAGCGGGGCTCCCACACAGTGATGGAGGAGGAGGAATCGAAAGAGAGAAGTAGTAATGGAAATCAATGAGGAACAGTGTCAGCAAGTCGTGGCCAGTTTGACCTCCTGAGGGCTAATTTTCTTACATAATGCAAGTGTCTAGGATGTCAAAAACATGTTGCAGTGAAAATATTTAAAAAAAGCTCATTTTATTTTTTATCGAATGTCCATTCTTGAGATAAAGACCAGAGATACAAGGGACAAAAATGAATTGCCAGGTCCTACAGCATGCATTGAGACAGACCAGCCTTAATATGCATAGATAGTTTTCATGAAAATTTCAGCAGTATTTGGCCATTAAGAGAAACAATGATCTTGAGAGCTCAACTCTCAAATAACTCAAAATAAATCCAGCTAGGTAGCACAGATATTCATATACCATCAGGAAAGAGAACACTGACTGAACAAATGACAACTTCTATAAGGGGGGATATGGGAATATGGGAAACTCTGTGTAAATAGTTCCACAAAAAAAATGTTTATGCCACAGTTGTGTTTTGATTTAGCTTTTGAATAAAATAGCTTCTGACATGGTTGGAAAATAAATGATTCCCATTCAATCTGTCCTACTTCCTCTACATAAGGATATAGTTTTGCACAAAGAGAAAATGTAGCTTATTAGATACACCCTACAGCCTCCTCCACTGTGAAGGGCATGGCAGTAGGGGGGATGGGGTGGGTTTACGTCTTTATTCACTGGCCTTCATGTTTTCTACAGCTGCTGAAAGAAAGGAATCCCACTGAGGTACACCCCCCCCCCCCCACCCCCGTCTTGTGTTTTTAAAAAGCGTAACTTTTGGACAGCGAGGATAGAATCCTTCAGCGCACGGCTCATCTTGACATAAGAAAGCCTGCGGTATCAGACACTGCAGCAGACGCTGCACCGCTGGAGGGGTCTGAACACATCCCTCTGACGCTC
Source organism: Conger conger (assembly GCF_963514075.1). Taxonomy (NCBI): domain Eukaryota; kingdom Metazoa; phylum Chordata; class Actinopteri; order Anguilliformes; family Congridae; genus Conger; species Conger conger. The sequence goes on from NC_083771.1 coordinate 27,805,922, forward strand.
GCCGCCCCGTCCCGCGGACCGAACCTGTCACTCTGTCTCTCCCACTCAGATCCGGCAGCTGCAAGCGTCCCTCAGCACGACGCGGACGGGAACCACCACTCACACGCTCTTCCTCTCCACGCCTGCCTTTCCCTTCACCGTCAGCCTGCCTTTCATTCTCTCACTTGTGTTCTCTCACTCTCCTCTCTCTCTCTCTCTCTCTCTCTCTGAAAAGGATGGATGGAGTCAGTCCTGTTTCAGTTATGTCAATTCAGCAAATAAGCCTCTCGGGTTTGATACGGGGTTTGTGAGGATTAGTTTCCAATGGAAAATAAAAAGTAGCTTTACTGTTAAAAAAATTCTTTTTCAACACCAACTTTCATTTGAAAAACGAAATTGAAATTTCTCATTTGCTCTCAGCAGGGATGTGGTCAGTTACATTTCAGTTCAGTCAATTGAGAATAAGCAGAAAATTAATTCAACGGTGCCCATGATGTCATATGGAAAGATCCATTCATGAACTGATTTTAAATTTAGCCTGAATATAGCCATTTCTGTTACATTCTACAGACAAAATAGTGCCCCCTGTTGCTGATTTTTCTCAATATGACATACCCATAGTGTATTATAGACTAGTTTTTTTTATTATTTTTAACAGATAACAGAATCTTCTCACAGCAATGTCTCACAGCAGTGTTCAATTAATCTGTATGGTTGTTTTAATTAGCCAATTCTACAGTTAGTAATTCAAGTAATTCCATGCAAAAACATGCCACAGCCTCCACTTTCACAGTTCACTCTCCGCTGTGAGTAAGCCTATTTCGTCAGTGTTATTGTACACAGTTTTTGTAGCAAAGTTAGATGAGAGGCTACCTTTCCTCTGTAGCATGAAGTGGATGGTCAGAACTGCATGAAAGTCCCATTATTAGATCTTGATTCTGAGGACCATCTATCTGTTTCGATGACACCGCTGGAATAATTATAGACCTTCTTTTTAATTTAAGTTGAACCAACTTGAACCAACTTGATTTATACTGGGTAGGTTGACAGAGCACCCATGCTCATTTATAGCAATGCCCTGTCAATACCCCCCTAGCCTGCATGTCTGGATTGTGGGAGGAAACCAGACTTCCCTGAGGATACCCATATGGGCAAACGCCATACAGAAATGCCCCAGCTGGGATTCAAACCCGGGACCTTCTTGCTGTTCAATAACAAGGGCATCCACAGCACCGCCATGCTACCCTGCACTCTTGTAATGAGTGTAATTCAAGTAAGGACAGTGGAATGAGCTTCTTCTGTCTCAGATGCAGGGAAATATGGTCTGTGATTGAGGCAAGTCCTTACGGGAATTTTACACAGAGCGCATAGACCTGCCTTTTCCCCACAAAACAAAACAAAACAAAAAAAAACATTTGTAAGGCCCAAAAATTATGTTATGCAACCAGTGCCAGGCCTAACAAAAGCCAATTGTTGTGCTTCCACATCAATTTCCCAATTAAAGAGATGAAAGAAACTGTCAGCCCCATCCCCTTTTCTTCCAAGGCTGCTTGTACATGTTCCAACAGAGTACCCTCTGATGGGCTGAGCTTCCGTACTTTTCCAGCTCCTAGGATCAATATCAATCAGTTGCTTTGCTTTATAACTCCTTTTTTCATGAATGGTAAGTAAACAAGACCAGAAACAGAGCAACATTACGAATAGCTCTTGTCAGAGTCAGATTAAGCTCATTTAAAATATGACTGCTATTAATCAGACAGACATGTTATTCATCCCTGGGTGAAATTTGGTTGTGGGCAACAAAGACAAAATTATGCATACTCTAAGATACGCAGTAAAAACATATGCAGTAGAACTAATGCAATGCCTGTAAATATTAAATATCCACAATTGAAATGTAATAATTGTAAACAATAAAAAATTAGAAACAGGATACCAACAACAATGAAAAAATTATATTTGTAACCTGTCTGTCTAATATAAAATCATTCAGCATAAAATGGAGAAAACATCAATAAAAACCATCATAAATGTTTTTATTAAGTGTATTAAAACCCCTGATCACTACTGGGATAAAATATTTCTCAACTTCTCACTGACATATCTAGGTAAAATAAGGTGACTCTGTTGCACGTAATGAGGATATAGAGGATGAAACTCCAATCCAACAATGGACAGATTATACTGGGGTTGAGTTTCCTGAGGCATTTCTTTGTGGGAAGAATGTTTTGAAGTATCTCTTCAAGACATTCGCTCATTTTACAAATCATGTTGCACCTCAAGCAGTACATTACTTTTTTATGTGAGACTCCAAGTATTGAATGTGCCATGCTAAATCAGGCTTAAGGCTACTTAAAATAAGGCTACTTAAAACCCCTATCCTACCACAAATGTGTGTTTTCAGACACAAGCTCTTTTGTGAAAGTGATAGTATGTTCTACTGCTTCTGAAAGTTACATTTTTGTTGAGTAAAAATGGCCATTCAAACTGCCTCAGAAAATTGGGTAGCCTAATTTCAATTATGTTGAAGAAAGTGCAATTTGTTAGCATGAACGTCTTGATGTAATTTTGATTCCGTATTGTAAACACATCTCGACAGTTAACTGAAGGGAAGACTATCTCCTCACGTCATTTTTTTGGAGAGACACATCGCTATCTGTCAGGCTCACGGACAGAGGAACCAATAGCAGACCAGAGGGTGCCTTTAATTCAGGTTGACAGAAAAGGGTCAAGTATGGCAAAGCAGGGCAATGCAGGAATTCATGGAGTTCATGGTAATTCAGGCAATGAGTTGTAACCATTACATTACATTAATGGCATTTGGCAGACGCTCTTATCCAGAGCAATTTACAGTTGATTAGACTAAGCAGGAGACAATCCTCTCCTGGAGCAATGCAGGGTTAAGGGCCTTGCTCAAGGGCCCAATGGCTGTGCAGATCTTATTGTGGCTACTCCGGAGATTGAGCCACCAACCTTGCATGTCCCAGTCATGTACCTTAACCACTACGCTACAGACCGCCCTACCAGGTGAACAGGGGTACAGAGAATCAGGCAGGCGGACGTGGAGTGATGGGCGTAGGTTGAATCCGGGGAATCCAGAACAATGGGACCGAAGGAGATCGAAGAAGGGTGCAGGAGGATGGTTTGGGTTAGAGAAGGAGGTCCAGGGTGAAAGAGGGTAGGAATCCGGGGTAGGGCAGAGGAGCCCGTGTCTGATCTGAAGTGAAATGCTATGCTGAAAGTGTGGCACTGCTTCACAGCAGCATAGAATCACCTCCGTAATCTTTCGGACCCACGCACAATTTCTGTTGCTTCTGTATTCCAGCAGATTGGTTTTGAAATGAAACAACGAATACGAGGTTAAAGTGCAGGTTTGGGCACGATCAGAGCCTGCAATCCTGCATCGTTCAGAAAATGAAAATGAGAGGAGGGCCTCACACTGAGTAAGAAGTGAGAATTTGTAACAGACAAACTACATTGCAAAACTTTTACCTGAGTTAAGTACAGTCACTACACAACTGAAAAAACTGCCAGAGAGAGAGAGTGAAAGAGAAAGAGAAATTACTGGGTCTGGGGGGAGCCCCCAAAAGACTGTTTTTGAAAAAGCTAAAAGAAGAACTGAGTTTTTCAAAGATGCTGGCTCAGTATTCAAACAGCAGTGCAGAGTTCTGGCAGATTCCTGAGCATATGCACCAGGGGCTGTACTCACTCAGAAACAGGCTGATGGCTCACGGCGACCAGTAACGTACACTACATATCAAGAGGACTGACAGACACTGAAAAGTGCTATGCGCAGATTGTGGAGGAGGGAATAGCTATCACACGAGAATGTGAACAACTTACCTCTTATCTTCTGGGTCTGCCTTTCACACTGCTGACAGACTGTGGCTTTTTATTCCAGCATTGTTCATCACAGACACTGTCCAGTAAAATAGCCTAAATAAATTCAATAATAAACAAGGTAATGCAAAATGGAAAAAATGTAATAAAAAATTGGATGCAGAAGTAATTTAACAGCCAAGATAGAGCTGAGTGGCTAATGCAAATGCTTTAAGGTTTTTGTTCTTGAATTTTTAAATTAAACCGGAAAAGAACATTGCTGTAGGGCTATAGACAATTAATATTACAGTAGAACCTCTATTACAGGTATCATTCTAGTTTCTGGATTGCTCTACTGTACTTCCTGAAATTTGGCCTGAGGGGTTTTGTGTGTGTGTGAATTTTCTTTCTCCTATTTTTTCCCCCTACCAAAAGTGACCTATGCAATCCACCCAATGCAAACCATTCCGACAGACTCATGTGGGGGTGAGGGAATAATTAAAAAATTATTTAAAATGATTTATTTAATAATTTAAAAAATCAACAAAAATATATATATATATCTAGGTGCGCAATTTCAAACATCCCATGCTGATCAGAAGCTTAGTAAACAAATAGGCCACAAGCCCGACACCAAATTGTCTTACCTTTATTTTATTACAGATTCATGAAGACAATTAAGAAAGTAAATTATTTTAAATTTTGCAACTTTCAACAGGTGGGCATCTAAATAATCAGGACCTGACGACTTTCTGGGGTCAATATCTTTCAAATAACAAAATATTTGCATCTGGTATAGTTATTTATGTTTTTAAATGACTAAATATTAGACCTATCAAATACTTACCCAGCGCTGCTTTAATGCTTGTAAACATAACTATCTCGATGGGAGTCTGAACCAGTACAATACATTTGTACTTGTATTTACATTTATTTATTGCCTGTATAGAAAACCGAGACAGCGACATCCAAAGTGTGCTATGTTTATGACTTTAATCTAGGGACTTGGGCCAGTTATGTAGATGGTGAAATAAGCTGCTAGCCAGCTAGTCTTCAGTTGCAGGTAAACAGACAAGCCCCCATACACATACATGAGCAGAATGCAAGCTCAGTTGGTTAAACCTAGATTCATCTCTTTACTTTAATACATAAAAGAAAATGTCCCAAAATAAAATATAATAGACAAATATGTTGGCATGCTTATCGTTGGAGCCCATTGCCCAGTGCTCTCAGTAAAAGTTTTGGATCAAGAGATTTTTTAGTTGAGAAAATATCTTCCCATGACGGCTCGGTTTCTCTCCAAGTTTCAAGCACAGTTGAACTGCTTGAACTTCCCCATCTTCAAAAAACAGTAGACACTTATCTGTTCACTCAGTCACTGTACAGTCTCTCAAACTCTTCCCGTTCTGGAAACGTTAAAAACCGCTTCAGCAGCAAATTTGTCTGAAAATCTCAACACGTTTCTCCCTCCTTTACATTCTAGACCTTTAAGCTGCGGCCTTCAGCTGGTTCTGTATCTGCAGTGTCTGCACTGCCATCAGTCTCTTCTCCAACGTTCTTCTTGGCCACCAAAAAGCAAACTGAACTCAAACCATTTCCACTGCCAATCAAAAAAAAAAAAGAATCCTCAGAAATATTCATTAAAAACCCAGACATTTGGTTAAAACAAAGTAACGAAAGGAAAGGCCTAACCAATCACAAAATAGAAAACAGGCAGGGCCAGAAGGGTTAACCAAAGTTCAAGAACCATTTGCAAAAGAAAAAAACAAGAAAATAAATGAACCCCTTGCAGCCTGAATAATGAACGTACAATCCCCTTTCCTAAGAGGGTTACATTCATTCTGTATGTATTACCCTAAATGTGGGTGACACAAAGAAAAAAGTTCTTTCAAGGAAATGCAGTGCTGTCAAATCTTCATATATTTTAAAACCAGGACATTTGGTACTGTGTTCTTTAAAGACTGGTAGGTGCTACTGTAACTCTGTCACCTGCTACTGCCGGTTCAGGCTAACTCTGTTGTTTAAAGGCGGTTCTTGGGTGCTATAACCACTGAATCATATAAAGCTTCACTCACCACGTTGGAGGTAAAGGGTATGTGATGAGACTGCAGATTTGTAAACACAATTCAGAATGCAATACTGTCGCACTGTCTCCATGGAGTAGGCCATCTGTGGGGGCGTGGGGGGGGGGGGGGGGGGGGGGCGGGCGGCTGGCATGCCCACAAAATGCTGGCAGCTCACTGCTATTGCATCTCTGTCTCTTTGGAATAAAACATACAGTGGATGAATGAAATGACAGGCTGCTCAAATGACAAATGAATATAGGGTACAGTGACAATTAGACAACAGCCTGCTATGGGGTTTACGCGTTCACCGCTATTTAACCACAAGCTAAGATAAATCACCGTTATTTAACTACAAACCAGCACAATCACCATTGATTAAACACAGACTAATACAATAACTATTGTTTAGCACAATGACAATCTTTACCGTTCAACTATCAGACTGGGTTTATTCTATTTCCATGTTGACAATAATCATAAATTAATATGTGGTGTTATATGAATAAGGGGCTTGACTAATTAAGAGAGAATTCAAGTCTAAAGTATTGGTAAAGTTTATGTCTCTTAATTATCAATGGTCAATGATAATGCAGTGGCTGCTATCCTGTGATTGGAGGAAACCCTTGGTCCATCTGTATGGTAGAACAAAGTAGAACTGGGGTTCTACCAATACTCTGAAGGTCTATGTATTCATATGACAAATACAGCAGTCAGACTGAGGCACATGGCAGCACTGTTCTTTTTCATTTTTATGAGGCTACAGCCAGAGGTGCAAAATGGCTGTATATATGGAAAACACTACAAATCACTTTCTGTACTGATAGCAAGAGGAGAGTGCGCTGGAAGATAGACCACACATTTCTAAATACCTGCTGCCATCATGTGGTGGCTTTCAGACACTCCTAATGTGTCACCTGTTCAGATGACTTTGGGCTTATCAGGGAAATAAATTGTGCTGTGTGTGTAAGTTCTGACACATTCAGTTCTAGTAGTGCCAGTGCTGGTGTTGCATAAGAATATAACAATGTTTTATGAGAACAGGCCAATCAGGCTATGAAAGCTCCTCTTTGTCTCTGTATTTATTATTAACAGCTGTTACTAACATGTAATAAGCCATCTTGCAAACCATATGAAACAAGCACCTTAGTATATAATATATCTATATATACACACGCATTATGGCTTGGATAAATCTTCATGTATCGCGATGGCCATCTATTTCTGTATATAATAATAATCATAATCATAATAATAACTTTATTTGTATAGCACTTTTTGAGCATCCAGCCAAAGCTCTTTCCAGCAGTGAAAAAAAAAATACCATAAAAATAGACATTATGCAATTCGCTAAGATCTTATAACAATTTGAAATTAATATATTGCATGATTGCATTTGGCAGACGCTCTTATCCAGAGCGATGTACAGTTGATTAGACAAAGCAGGTGACAATCCTCCCCTGGAGCAATGCAGGGTTAAGGGCCTTGCTCAAGGGCCCAACAGCTGTGCGGATTTTATTGTGGCTACACCAGGGATCGAACCACCGACCTTGCGTATCCCAGTCATGTACCTTAACCACTACGCTACAGGTCACTCCCATCGTGGTTAAGGTACATGTATAAAAATGTTAAAAGACTAAATAGATTGAAAAAAACCATAGTATGAATAAATACTGAATAATAGATGGAAATGAACCAGAGGAGGAGCAGGACAGCAGCGGTCCAGGACCTCAGAGCAGGGCACCGGGTTGGACCGGACAATGAGCTCAGAGCAGGGGACCAGGTGGGAGTGGATGATGAGTTTGGAGGGAGGGAGGGTGGGGGTCCCAGGAAAAAAGAAACAAAGAAAGATTAGGCACTGTAGAAATGAACAGTACACACAAATAGTACACTTGAGTCTAATGCAGGTCTAACTCTCGCAAAATTTCTTAATTGAAAAAAACGTGACTGCACCAGTTTTTTTGTATGGTGGTCAAAGTTTAGAGTTGAGACTCACTCCAAGGTCTGCCTTCATATAGACCGCCAGTGGCCCCATCGCTAATCGAGCTTGATCTGAGAAGGGCTGTGCCACAATAATTAATACTTCTGTTTTTTCTTGGTTCAACTGAAGGGAGTTTTGGGAAAATCCAGCTTTGAAAATTACCTAAGCAGTCAACTGTTAACCTTTCGTTGGCATATCAATGAAAAGATGGATTCTGACAATGGATAATATGGCCCAGGGGGAGCACAACATAGAACCTGCGTAGCATAGTGGTTAAGGTGCATGGCTAGGACCCGCAAGGTCGTTGGTTCGATCCCCGGTGTACCAATAATAAGATCCGCACAGCTATTGGGCTGTTGGGCCTTTGAGCAAGGCCCAAAAGTTGCTTTGGATGAAAGTGTCTGCCAACTGACATGACATTTAATGTAATGTAATGACTCAAACCCTAACAATGCAGGCCTGGAGATCCTCACCCAGTTTTTAAATATTTCAATCAGGATAGAGCGATCGACCGTATCAAAAGCTGCACTCATATCAAGTAGTAGCAGGACAGACCCTAATAACAGCGTCTGCATTCTTCAGTAAGCCATTTGTAACTTTAAGAAGGGCTGTTTAGCATTGTGTTGCTTCCGGAAGCGGGATTGGAAAATTTGAAGAATGGTAACTTCGAAATAGGTCTGTAGTTATTTATTTATTTATTTAAAAAGGTATCAAGGCCGGGTTTTTTAAGAAGAGGCTGCACGCATGCAGACTGAAAATAATCTGGGACCTTCCCTATGCAAATTGAGCTATTTATAATGGACAATAAATCATGGCAAATTACTGCCATGACTTGTTTAAACAAACCAGTCTATAAAACATCTAGAGAACTGAAAGAAGTCTTGAACTTTAAGTTTGTTTATTTATTTATTTGTTTATTTGTTTGTTTGTTTGTAAGGGTCCATGTACAATATTAAACACAACTGTTGCCATTCGATGTATTGTACCAGATTTAGCTTCAGCTAAATTCCATCTGCAGTCCCTTGACAGGTTACATTAATACATATATAAGAAGGGCATATATGCATAGTGTTATAGTGCATTAAAATAAAATTAGCTATACAACCAAATGCAATCCAGAAATTGCATGATTACATGTTTGTTTAGCCATGTTTTCAGTTTAGCAGTGAAAATCCAGATAAAAAAAAAGGTTGGCACACACACACACACACACACACTCACACACACACACACACACACACACACACACACACACACACACACACACACACACACACACACACAGTATTTGGATAATTGTGTCAAAGTGGTTTTTCCTCTGTATTTTCTCATACGCATTGCTGTATAAGAAGCAATGCGTATGAGGCAGAATTCACAATGACTGCATTTTTAAAAGTGGTTTTAAAGGGGAATCCCAGTGAAAAACACTAACCTCATCTAACAGATCAAGGCTTAACTGATAAAATCTCTCAGGTCCTTAGTTGTTGGCCAAAACATTGCACAGAAATATCGTCAGCAAAAGGTGCAAAATTAGTTGATACGTCATAATGATGATACATATGTTCTCACTAACTCTCACTAACAGTGTCGCTAAGAAATGCAGTACATAATGGGACTCTACACCAGGAATCAGACGAGACAGAGGCAGTAATTAACGTTTCGAACACATCCCTCTCACATGATTGTATTTCTGTTTTTTCTAAAAGATTGACTTTTGCACTACCCCTTCAGCCAGTGAGTTTCAGACAAAAGTGACCCGATTTAGGTTCTACCGCAGCTCACATCTTGGAGTGTAGTACCACGATAATCCTTAGGGGCGGCCTGTAGTGTAGTGGCTAAGGTCATGGTACATGACTGGGACATGCAAGGTCGGTGGTTTGATCCCACAATAGCCACAATAAGACCCGCACAGCCGTTGGGCCCTTGAGCAAGGCCCTTAACCCTGCATTGCTCCAGGGGAGGATTGTCTCCTGCTTAGTCTAATCAACTGCACATCACTCTTGATAAGAGTGTCTGCTGAATGCCATAAATGTAATGTTATATTGTTGCTCACAGCTCTCCTACCATTCCTGAGCCTGAGCCTATTACACCTTTTAGGACTAGATCTACATTTCTTCCCTGTGACACTAATCCCATTCTCAATACTGTTAATACAAATGTTACATATGAGGATTTTGTGCCTGCTCTCCCATCCTATATTCAAGACACTCAGGTACCCAACAACAATAATTATCATTGGATCATCTTTTTCTTTGTTACCATGCCAGTTCCAGACCAGCTGAATGTATGCCGCCTACTTATTTTATTTTACAATTGACTGTGTGGACTCTCAAGAATAATGTTAGTTTTTTCAAGACCAATACTTTCTGCCTGAGATATATTTTCTTGATCTAAAGATAAAATCCAATGGTGTTCTCCACATGTCTACATTCTGAAAACCAACAGATTGCAATACCATGCTCAGAGCTTTCATCCTCCATGATTGATTGAAAATGTACCTTTTGGCCTATTTCAGAGACTCATAGGTAGTTTTCAATTGGGTGATGCCGTAGGTTTTGCTAGAGGGGTGATGCTCCACATATCCTCTTGCAGGCTTGCAATGTACATAGAAAATTAAGAAGGATCTTATGTTAGTTCACTTGGTATGTCATGTTAATATCACTCGCTGTTTCTATGTTGCCATAATACCATGGTTGTGGTTATTGACATATACACTTCTGAATGCTTATTTAGTGCTTATGAATGTAATATTTAGTACTTATGAAGGAGTTATATAGCTCAGAAGTACGAGCCTTCAAATAAAGCATTACCCATATTTCTTTATCTAGTTTCATATTTACACTCACTGACTACTTTATTAAGAACACCTGAACACTTACTTATTCATGTGATTATCTCATCAGCCAATTCTGGGGCAGCAGTGCAATGCATAAAATCATGCAGATACAGGTCAGGAGCTTCAGTTAATGTTCACATCAACCATCAAGTTGGGGAAAAAATGTGACCGTGGAATGACTGTTGGTGCCAGACTGGGTGGTTTGAATATTTCAGAAACAGCTGATCTCCTGGAATTTCCACGCACAATAATCTCCAGACTTTGCAGAGAATGGTGCGAAAAACAAAGAACATCCAGTAAGCAGCAGTTCTGTGGGCAGAACATGTTTTTAAAGAGAGAGGTCAGAGAAGAAGGGCCAGACTGGTCGAAGCTGACAGGAAGGTGACAGTAACGCAAATAACCACACATTACAACAGTGGTATGCAGAAGAGCATCTCTAAACACATAACGTGTCAAACCTCTAAGGCTAATAAGTCTAAAAAAGTCTAATAAATACCTAATAAAGTGCTCACTGAGTGTAGTACTTAATTGATTTCCTATTTTCTTCCTCCAAAATATTTGAGAATGTACCACACTTAGGCCACAATATTATCATGAGGGTGCAGCTAAGGTCGCTGGCTGGGTCTGAGTACAAGTTCTGACATATCCCTGGCTCGTCATCTTAGCTGCTCAGGGTTGCAGTGGGCATGTCTGCCTCTGCATTCAAATAGAAGTGGTGCAATAGTCATACGGATGAAATATGGGAAATTCCTCTTCTTGTGTTCATGAATTTTTTTTCATATGAATGTGAGTGTATGTTTTTTATAAATATGTGTATTTGATGCTGGATTTTCCTATGTGAGAAGAGGCACACGGGCCACCATTATACCAGGCTCAGAAGACTAATGGCAGTTTTATAATAAATAAATGAATAATGGACTTTCAGTTACTTAAATGATGTAAATACACATGTATCAGAATTCCATATATGGATTAATCATTGGAACCTTTGGGATCATAAAAGTAAAATGTGATGAAGTTTGGAAGAGCAAACTGATATAAATAACTCCTGCCCTGCCTTCATTCAAACCAAAGGAATCTATTTTTCTATTATTCAGTTCTAAAAGAGGAAACATATGGTTGACCAGCAGTGACCTTTCAGATTTCAGTTCTGCAAACTGCTTGTATCCTTCATATTCATTTATGTGCGATGATATTCCCGTATATGTATATGTGCATGTGTGTGTGTGTGTGTGTGCAGTAATCGGTGTGAAGTATGTGAAACGGTGTACGTGTCTGCAGGAAACTGTTTTAAAAGTGTGTTTGTGTGTGTGTCTTACAGTAACCGTGTGCTGTGGTGTGTGTGTGTGTGTGTGTCTGGGCGCATGCATACATTTGTGTGTCTGTGTGTGTGCGTGTGAAAGCAGGGCGGTTACACTGAATGGTGGCTGGGTGTGAGGGGGAAAAAACATCACATGGATGAGTGGTAACTGTCCAGACAGAGCTGTGTGAGCAAGTGTCACCTGGGTGGTCATGTGACAGGGCGGTTCTTCTTCCCCCACCTACATTTTCCATTTCAGAAAATGAGACGAAACAGGATTATAAAAACAATCATATTTATTGCAACAAGTCAGTCCGAATCACCTGCCTGTCCGCTGCTCACACGCAGCGGTCAGTAGCATAACCGGGTCGCTGATTCTGCATCGCTGCCGACCCACACATTCACATACACGGACAGACAGACTGACGTTCCCTTTCTCACACTCCGGCAGACAGACAGACAGACATCCTCAGTGACATTTCCCAGCACAGAGGTCAGACAATTAATAAACATTATTGCCTCCTGGTGACAGCTCAAAGGACAGACTAAAAGCCAATGTGGCTATTATTTAGCGGTGACAGCAGCCACATTACCACAGCATGACCGCACCATTACCACAGAGCCTTGTCACATCATTACCACGGGCTGATTTGTACGGTACATACTGTAAACAAAAGACAGGTGTCCCAGGAGTGCATTCTTTCGGCTGTAAGTACTGTACACTGCAGTTAGGTATTACCCAACTCTATGAAAAGTAAATAAAACACTGTTAAATAAATATATTTAAATATATAAATAAATAAAAAGCAAACAGTTCTCAAGCCGTTCAGGTCCATTTCCTCGAGAGAACAGACAGGAAAATGCATGTAAATAAAATCATAAAAAGTGAAAATGATAAATATGTAAAAAGACTATCTCAGCATGACCCTCGGAGAGATTTCTGAGCCTGTATTCTGTCTCTGGGACCTGTGCTGTCCCTCCCTCAGGAGGTCCTGCGTTTGGCGCCCCTGAGTGACCTCCCCGTCCTGCTCAGACATGTCTGATCTTTGAACTTCAGGTCCTTAAGTTCGTGGTGCACGTGAGACAGGAAGTCCTTGTGATTGGTCAGGACTGCGCAGCCGTAGATCTTCTGCTGGAAGATGTTCCGGGCCGGGCTGGTGACAGAGCTGTGGTCGGATTCGGACACCTCAGGGGGCTCGTTGGGGAACAGAGTTTGCAGGATTCTGCTGACACTGCCGGCCAGGTTGGTGATGTAGGTCTGGGCATCCTGGAGCCCCTTCAGCAGGGGGTTCTCCCAATCCTGCAGGTTCTTCTGCTCCTCCAGCACCATGGTGATGTGCTGCCGGAACAGGCCCAGCGTGGCGTGAATGTTCCGCAGACGTTCCGCTGTTCCGTATCCAGTGATCTCCACCCTCGGAACCTCCTTCACTGGCAGCTTACAGAACATCTCCGAGAAATCCCCCTGACTGCTCTTCTGGAGTAACCATGGAAACAGACATACCATCACATTTTTGTTTTCAAACGGTCTAAAAATATATGCAGAATACAGTCACCTGACCAGTCCAATTATTAAACTGTCTTTCCTATGGACTTACACTCACCGAGCACTTTATTAGGAACATTTTTACTTTATTACACCTACTTATTCATGCAATTATCTAATCAGCCAATTGTGTGGCAGCAGTGCAATGCATACAATCATGTAGATCAGGTCAGGAGCTTCAGTTAATGTTCTCATCAGAATGGGGAAAAAATTTTATTTTGACCGTGGAATGATTATAGGTGGTTTGAGTATCTCAGAAATTGCTAAACTCCTGGGATTTTCACGCACACTAATTTCTAAAGTTTGCAAAGAATGGTACAAAAAACTTTTAAAAAATCCAGTGAGCAGGAGTTCTGCAGACAGAAACGCCTTGTAAATGAGAGACGTCAGAAGAGAATGGCCAGACTGGTCAAAGCTGACAGGAAGGTTATCCTAATGCAAATAACCGCACATTACAACAGTGGTGTGCAAAAGAAAATACACACAACGCATCATAATCCTAAGTGGATAGGCTACAGTAGTAGAAGAAAAAAAAAGTCTAATAAATACCTAAATAAATAAAGTCCTCAGTGAGTGTATTTTCAAGTTTTTTATGATAGACACTAGTCAATTTATGCACTGCTTGAATGATATTTCTGTGGTTCCAAATGTGGTTCTAATATACTTACATATGTAGTCAGGAGACCCTCTGCCTGTCTGACCATCAGTTTGGAGAGAGGAATGCTCTTGTGCAGAAGGCAGGCACATTCTCCCCCCGACCAACACCTGCTTACAGACCCTTCTGCACTCAGCACCAAAACCAGCGATAGCAATGCTGCAGAGACAAAATATACCACATTTACAGTCACCTGCAATCTTGCGATTGACATCCTACTCTGAAGTGCTCACTATTTGCACTGTCATATAATCTCATTATGAACATTAGATTCTGTTCTGCTGAACATTTAAACTGTCATGCATTCTTACTATTAACATCATACTACTGTATATCCGGCTCAACATTTCTTTAATTAAGTCCTCAACACTTACTACAGAATCAATATATACTTAGTACCATCAGTATTATTATACCATCAGTAATGCAGGTGAAGAATTAAACACACCATGACCGCACAACAGCTACCAGCATCTAACCTCAAAACACCAGATCCAATACAGGTGAGAGGTCATACTTCATATCGGTAAGCATAAGGTATAGTCAAGCAATACTGACAGGCATACACTTGCAAACTCAAAACACACATACTCATACACACAGCCACACACACATATACAAATGCATGCACTCACATGCAGTCACATACACATGTAATCACAAGCACCCACAGTCAAATACACACAAGCTCACAAACACATGAAGAAAACCGTATATGTTCACAGTGAATAAGCCCCGAGTAAGTATTTACCCAGAGCAGGTGGATTCCATGCATGCTGTAGAGCCATTCTGATGTGGCTTAGCCGTGCACTGTTATAACGGTTCACTCATGATCGACTGTCTGAAGTACTTTTTAAAGACAGACCGCAAATTTGTCATGAGGAAATGACGTGTGAGTGAGGCAAGACTTTCTGAGAAATCTTTTTTTTTTTTTTTCATTCTCTTAAGGTGACATAGATTTGCCCCCGCCCACACATGCAGTGGGGTGCAGAAATTTTGGGCACCCCTGGTCTGTCACAATAAATCTGTATGTGATCAAAAGCAAATCTGAACTCTAAATGGCACAGAGTTAAACATAAGATCTTTCTGCAAATTTTAAAGCAAGATAGCCTTTTCTTTTCATTTTTTTTCCTGTTTATAATTATATAAAAAACGGAAAAGAGCCCTGTGCAAAAGTGTGGGAACGCTTTTTGGTTATTCTTTGTTACTTTTTAAAAGGATGATTACTCAGGTCCAGACCCAGGTTATTTACTCATAGGGCTCCAATGAGTCTGGTGTATAATTCCAGGGCTGAACTTTTTATTCTGAAGTAACATGCCATTCTGAAGTAACATGCCATCAAGTATCCAACTGCAGTGTCTGTTCTGTCTGCCTAACAACCATGGCTTCCTCTAAACAGTTGTCCAAGGATTTCAGAAAATCCTTACCCTTCAGATAAATGGAACAGTTGAAGTCAAGGCAAGGTCTGGAAGACCGATAAATATTTCTGATAGAATGGCTCAAGACTGGTGAGAAATTCTCAGAAGAACCACATATTGCTGCAAAAGAGCTGCAAAAGAGAATAGCAAACACAGGTCTAGCTGTTCACAAGAAAACATTACAACGTACTTTAAACAACAAAGTCCTACATGGCTGAGTTGCCAGAAAGACTGACCTCGACACAAAATTAAGTGTCTGAAGTGTGCACTACAGGCCCCAGACTTGAATATTATTGAAAATCTGTGGAGCGATCTCAAACATGCTGTATATGGAAGGATGCCAAAGAATACTTCAGAGCTAGAGGAGTTCTGCCAGGAAGAATGGGAAAAATTCCAAAAGCAAGAATTTGAAGACTTAGCTGGCTACAGGAAACGTTTGCAAGCTGTTATAGTTGCCCGTGGAGGAGTTACTGACCGAATTAAAAACTTTTGCATAGCGCCTTTTCCCTTTTTTTTAAAATGTAAAACATTTAAATGAAAAGTAATCTGGTTTAATAATTTTATAGAAATGTGTCATGTTTACACGGATGGTGCAGTGGGTAGCATTGCCGCCTCACAGCAGGGAGGTCCTGGGTTCGAATCCCGGTCGGCCAGGGCCTCTCTGTGTGGAGTTTGCATGTTCTCCCCGTGTTCGTGTGGGTTTCCTCCGGGTAACCTACGGGTTCCTCCCACAGGCCAAAGACATGACGGTTAGGCTGATTGGAGAGTCTAAATTGCCCATAGGTATGAGTGTGTGAGTGAATGGTGTGTGTGCCCTGCGATGGACTGGCGACCTGTCCAGGGTGTATTCCTGCCTTTTGCCCAATGTATGCTGGGATAGGCTGGATAGCGGGTTAAGATAATGGATGGATGGATGGATGGATGGATGTGTCATGTTTAACGTTTAACCTTTAGAGGTCAGATTTGTGTCTTTTCACTTTTTGTCCAGGGGTACCTACATTTTTGCACACTTCTGTATACACGCACACACATGCACACACACGTACACACACATTCACCCAGATAGACACACACACACAAACACACATGCGCATACACATATTGTACAGCTCCCGACCTGTATTATCGCACCTCACAAACTCAGTGCAAGGATATACCCCACACACCCCCAGCAGCAAACCGCAGTGTGTTACCACACTCCTGTAAACTGTAGCGTGCTACTGCCTGAGCAGGTAGTTGTGGCGCTCTGAAGCAGTAATTTATTTCATAATTGTTTGGAATTTAAAAAAAAATCCCCCTTCTGAATCTGGCACAGGTAAGGGCCTGGAGGGAGTACAGGCATTTCTTCTGTAGGGTTACAGGCTGCACAGGCCTGCCCTGAGCCTGGCAGGAAGCATCCATCACACAGGAGCAGGAAGTGCGGTTTCTCAACAGCTCCACGTGGCTTGGGAGGGGGGACCATTGCTTCAGAGAGGCCAGACACACACGTCACTGTGATTGCACCGGCCATTTCTCTAACCTCACACTTTCGTCAAAAGCTCCGTCAAAATTTAGCAACACCACACTAACCCAATCAGGCGAGTTGACCTGTAGTTCCAGAGGAAACAGAACGGAGGGCTGTAAAATGTGTGACAGTTAGCTGACCTCTGTCAAAGCTTAGCACTACTTAGCTTAGTATACTGTATGTACTGTAGACCAGAGTGCACATGTGTGCAGCAAAGACTGCTTCCTGAAAAAGATTGAACTTTGACACATTTTATTTGGCTTGCACTTTTAGCAAATTGGTTACAAGCCTTTCTCAATACTGAGTTCACTTTTTCAAAACTCTGCATCAGTGTTCAGCTTGGCGCAACGGTTAGTTTTTCTCGATTCACGGATTCACACATTGTCTGAAACTACATTTAATTTCTCAGAAACATAGACACCAAACACAAAACTGCAACGGTTTCTGTAAAATTTGGGAAATCTCGGTCACAATGTAAGAATGCCCTTTTGAAAAATTGCTAACAAGCATTCTTCAATACTGAGTTCACTTTTTCAAAACTTTTTCATACAACTTTCTGCACCAAGAGTAGCTTGGCACAACTGTTCATTCCAATGCACCAGAACTACCAAAAACTACTTCTTATCAACATCACACTATATGTTCTCTTACTTTAAACTAGGGAAAGAACCTCTGTGCATGCCTGATCCATCCCTGGCAATCATCAGCTGATATACAGTACCCAGGAATCCAGCATCCATCCTCCATGTTGATTGGCACCACAAATTCTCTCTCTCTCTCTCTCTCTCTCTCTCTCTCTCTCTCTCTCTCTCTCTCTCTCTCTCTCTCTCTCTCTCTCTCTCTCTCTCTCTCTCTCTCTCTCTCTCTCTCTCTCTCTCTCTCTCTCTCTCTCTCTCTCTCTCTCTCTCTCTTTTGTATTTCTTCCCATGTCTATCTTGAACAAAATCATTCCAATCTGCATCAACTTCAAACAGCCCTATTATGAAAACCTTTTTGGGGGGGGTTTTGAATTTTAGCCTATACTGTATGCTTGAACTCAAGTTTATCAGTTTTGAAATAGTGTGTAGTATTTGCAAATGAATGGCTGTAACTATGTACTGTTTTTGGTGGTTCAGCCAGACTGAGAAATGAATTAAAGATTGTAGAAAACTGTGCCCATTGAATACATTTTTTGTTATAACAATGAAAAGAAAATGAAAGTTCCTGTCCCCTTGCCTGAGAGTGCCACCCATTGGTGTTCCTGCCATCCCTCTACCTCATCGCTGTTTCGACTTTTTCATTGGGCATTTATGTACTTTTATTTGATCTGTTGTAATGTTTCTGATTTTAGTCTGTAAGTCTATTTATTCTTCTTGTTATTTATTATTATTAATATCTGGTTATCTGTCATCCATTACAGGTTCCTTCTCAGCCTCGCCTTTTCTCACTTCCTACTTTTTCGCTAGTTCATGTTCTAGATAGCACTACTTTACTAATAACAACTAACATAGATATTGTACAGTACTAATTATATTAACACACTAACTGTCTAACTAATTGACTAACAGTCGCTAGTTTTGGGAAAATTAGATTTAATCACGTAAACTAACATACTAACGATATCTCCAGTTTAGATTCTGCTCTGTAACTCCGCCTCTCTATTCGATCACTAATTACTTGCTTTGATTCAGCCTCCTGCTATCACTACGTCTCTTCACTCTGTGAAATTGTCTACTCCCTCATCCAGAGACGTTTGTATTACATGTGAAGGTCTGTGTGTATCCAGACCATGTTTTCGTTTTCCCCCGTTATTGTCCTACTATCCATTCATGTTCCTTACCTGTTGTTTATTCGTTTAGCCCTCCTCACTCCTGTGCCACGCCTAGTATGTCACTTCCCTTCATTTATTTAAACCTCAGTCTCTGCTAGAAATTTTGTCAGAACGTTGATCAATGTTCAGAGCTGAATTCCTTGTACTGTTTATTTGAGATTCCCTAAGACACCCCTTTGCCTGTTTTTTTAGTTTGCCTTACCCTTTGGTGTTGTTTTCCCATCTGATTATTTGGTTTCGATATTCATTTTCTGCTTTCATCGACTTTGTTTTTGCCTAGCCCTTTTGTAACTCAGCCCTCAGATTTCCTTGATTTTGACCTCTGCTTTTGTTATTTTGTTTTGTTAGATCCTTTTTGCATCTCAATTTGGCACTGTGTCTTGTGATCTCTTGGCTTGAAAAAGACAACGTTTTTTGGATACTCCTTGGTCTGCGTTTGCGTCTCTGGGACGATATGTAACATCTGTTTGCATTTAAAACCATTCTTTCAACAAACCGGTGTCAACCAGTGGCAGATGGGTTCCCCTACTGAGTCAGACTCTGCTCAAGGTTTCTTCCTGTTAGCCAGGGAGTTTATCCTTGCCACTGTTGCCCTTGGCGTACTCTTGGGGACTGGTTTCTCTATAAAGCTGCTTTGTGACAAAGGCCCTTTTTTAAACAAATACAGATAAAAATTGGTGGATTGATTGATTGATAGTATGCTTTTGATTTTCAGTGCTGTAATGTACGAATTGTTATTCCAAATTATTATTTTAGTATACAGACCTCAATTATGAAAAGAACACGAACAGTGATATTGTTTTGCTGTTTTATATATTCCATAATATAGTGATAAATAAATTAATAAAACCTCTAATTGGGTTTTATAGAAAGGTGAATAAGGAAGGAGATCAAATTTTTTGGTGTATATTGTGGACCGGAGCAGCCTGGTGGAAACCTATGTTACATTACATTAATTGCATTTGCCAGATGCTCTGATCCAGAGCAACGTACAGTTGATTACAGTAAGCAGGAGACAATCCTCCCCTGGAGCAATGCAGGTTTAAGGCTTCCTCTGATGATGTGAGAGTATTGCAGTATGTGTCAAGGACAGTGACGATAGGATATTGTGACAGCACTGATTGGTACTGTGATTCCCTCCTATACTGTACGTCAGCTACTCTGTAGTTCAAGTAGTGCATTGATATGTTACAGTAAATAACAATAGAGCAGACAATTCTCATTCTCATAGATGTTTGTATGTTTCAGGAACATGGTCAACCAAAGTCACCCCTCATTCCTCTTCCTCCTCCTGCTCCTCATCCTCACTCTACCCCTATCATTCTGACACCTTCTCTCACTCTCCCTCTGGCTCTTGCAACAGAGGGATTTGCAATATCAGCCATTGTTCTCCAATACAGGAAAGCTAAGCTTTTGTCCTTTTATCTGTGCTAAAGCTGTGATTGCACGTTGAATAATTACAGTTTTTACAATTATTAACAAGCATTATTCTTTACAGTTTTTCTTGATTGCTTACATGCTCAATTTACAGAACTTAAAGTTAATGTGTAAAGAGAACACCAATTATTTAAAAAACTATAAGCATTGCTTGTTTTCACACAGATTTCAGTCTCATTTAACACTTTTCCTATATGGCAAATGGCAGGCATTTATATAGCGCCTTTATCCAAAGCGCTGTACAATTGATGCTTCTCCATTCACCCATTCATACACACACTCACCCACCGAAGGCGATTGGCTGCCATGCTAGGCCCCGACCAGCTCGTCAGGAGCATTTGGGGGTTAGGTGTCTTGCTCGGGGACACTTCGACACCGCCCGGGCGGGGGATCGAACCGGACTGCCAGACGACTGCTCTTACTGCCTGAGCCATGTCGCCCCCGCTATATGTTTAACACAATTGTATTCTTTAGGCCCATTTTTAAAAAACCCTCAATACTCCAAATATTATACGCATCCTTCTTTCCTACTCTCGTGAGGGAAGGACATGATAGAGGAAAGGAGGATGCATTTTTTGAGTATTGGGCTGCACCAAAGGAGTAAGACTGAGGGGGACTAGAATGAGGAGGAGGAAGAGGACAAGGAAGAACAAGGAGGGCAAATATCTTAGACATGCTTTTTTTTGTCAATGGACTCTTTTATTGGATTAATACATGACTCTTACTTTTTATGTTCGCAAGTTTTATTTTATCTAATGTCAGCGTGGCCGGGAATGTAAGTGTTACAGCTTTAGGGAATTAGCAGGGATACAGGGAAGGTAAAAGTGGGTGGGGGGGGGGGGTGATGGTTATCTGGCACCCCTTATTCCGGCGTTCATGCAGAGGGTTGCTCAAATCTTCTAGTAGCCAGCCAGGGGAAAAAAGTAGCCAGCTAGGGGTGTTGGCAGTGGTTACACAAATTGTTCCGTTAACAAAGTTTTAGAAAAAAAGAAACAGCCAAACAGAGGTGTGTAGTCAGCCAGCAGGACCAGGACAGCTGGCACTTGTGGAACACCTTGCCCATGCCTTCCTTCCTCTGTTTTGTGAGGTTAATTCCTGCCTCACCAATTAATATGAATATGTGGTGTCTCTGGAAGTTATTCCAGATATATTCACTTCAAAAAAGTGTGTGTGATTAGGCATACTGTAGAAGTACAGTAAATCACTAAAACACATTAGGAAAGCTAGGCCATCGTATAGGCTGCAGTACTGTGTATTCTCCTGAAATATATAACCCAAAAATATTGTAAGACTAATCGCACCTCTAAGCGCTGACTTTTTTTGAATACCTTAAAATGGGAACATGGTAGGCTTGTTTCCTTTATATTCTGTTTGCATCAAAGGAAATATAAAAAGTACTGTTGGGCTATCATCATCCATTTAGCCACAGCATTTGGAACAGGCAAATATGACGGAGCTGTGACCAACCATGTATTCAATTACTCCTGGTTCTCAAGGCCTCCAGCTCAGAGGATGTCCCCCCCATTCCCCCTGCCATGGGCCTTCCTCTGTGGAGCTCCAGGGCCAACTCCTCCGGCTGAGGGATATTTCGGTGCTGGCCCCCACCAGCGGCCCCCACCAATTCAGTTTTCATTCAGTTTGCTTCAATTCTGAAAATACACGAAGATAAGATTAGAAAAAAGGGCAGACTGCTCTTACTGCTTCTGCCTTTTAGATGACAAATCCTGAAACATCAGAATGATTCAATTGGAGAGCCAAAGAACTAAGTAAATCAATCAGATTTATAAAACATTGGTTATTTCAAAATCAACTGTTTGATACAATATTAGGAAGCGAGAATGCACTGCTGAGCTTCATAATAGCAACACCTTGGTAGACAACAGAAGAGCACTGCAGTGAATGACCAAAGAATGCTATCAGATTTGAAGGAAAGCCCCTTTTTAACTGTCAGGCGGATCAAAAGCACTCTCCAGGATATGGATCAAGATGTGTCAACGACTTCCACAAAAAGAAGACTACATCAGCATAACCTCAGGGTTCACCGCATGGAAGCCACAGGCCTCAAGAACAGAACGGCTATGAGTTTGCTCAAAGGCACCATTTAAACTATGAAATCTATGAATCATGGTGGAGGGGGGATTACGGCTTGGGCATGTATTTCTAGCACTGGAACTGACTCACTCATCTTGATGATGTGACTCCTGCAGGACTCCTGGTAGCAGCAGGAGGAATTTTGAAGTATTGTGTACAGAAACATCATGTCCATTCAAATGCGACTAAATGCATTATAAAAACAAAATGAGTGACTACCTTCCAGCAGGACCAATCAAGTTTTTCAGGGCAGAAAGTGACCAAAAATATTCTTGACTGGATCCAGCTGAATATGCGGTTCATTGCTGAAGATGAAACTGAAACCCCTGCCCCTGAAACAAGCAAGAACTGAAGATGGTTGCAGTACAGGCCTGGAATAATAAGAAATAGGAGAAAAATAGTGGAATAAGTGGGAACCCATTCTCCCCATTTAATATCTACTTTTGTCTGCAGTAATGACTTTAATGTCATATTCTGATATGTTTTTCATAGATTTTGTCGAAATACTTTGTACTTCTGCTTGAAATGTGCTAAACAAACAATATAAATAAATAGTGACAGTCAGGGTGGCCTGATACTGTATATGCAGAGGTCATTTGTAGGTTGAGAACATTACAGTAAGTTCAGTGTGATATTACAACTTCTAGATCATGTGTGCACGGAGTCAATGACACAACATTTCAGGAGATTCAGAAGGGGAGTGACATTTTGACAGGGTTCATTAAGAACGGTTGAATAAAATCAGGAAGATTAGCCTCCTTGAATTATCATTGGATTACCTGCTGATATAATTTAAATTTGAGCCTTTTTAAAAATGTAAATATTGACTTTTTAGCTCTGTAAGAATAATATCCTTGTCCAGGTTCTCCCAACTTATGAAATCCAGACTTTTCTGCACATTGTTACCATAGAGGTGAATACAGAACCTGATTGTGTGACTGATAGGATATCCTGGGATGGGTGATGGGTACGTCGCTCTGGATATTAATCTGCCAAATGCCATTAATGTAATGTAATGTAATGTAATGTAATGTAATGTAATGTGATGGGGGATAGGATTGGCCTACTGTTGCAATGGGATGTTGTGTCTGGTGGAGACTAAAGTAAGCATTTACATTTACATTTACATTTTAGTCATTTGGCAGACGCTTTTAATCCAAAGCAGAACATTCAACTGCTTTTGACCTAATATTTACTTAGATGCGTAGAGGGTGGTGTGGCTGCTTAGCTTCAGCAGTTTGACACAAGAAGGGTACAAGCAGGTAATATTGCTGTTTAGCTTTGCAGCTTAACCTGAGAAGGGTGCAGGGTGGTGTGACTGCTGGCCCCAAGGGCAATAAATATGGTCTGGCAACAGCCTTCCACCGGAGTGCACATGCTTAACTACAGTTAATGGTACTTGTATGGTAGCCATAGAGGGTTCCATTCACATGCCTCCTCCTGCTTCTGATATCTAACATTACATACATGTAGGAGAACATTAAACTTTTCAAGATTATATATTTTTTTGAGAATTGATTTCAACAGACCAAAAAAATCCACATAAAGATGAAAAATAATATAATCAGAGGTGTTTAAAAAAAAAAAAAAAAAAAAAGTATTTGTCAACGGAAAATGTATTTACGATTAACCAGAAGAATGTGCTGGTAATTGGCACATTGAAAAGGTTTCACTTCCTGCTTCATATGTGTGATGAGATTTGTGTGCAACTACACAGCAGCAGGGGAATGGGGCCACTGGTCTGCACTGGGACCCCCCTCCCCCTCCCCCCAGAGATCTTAGCTCACAGGATACCAGGGAAAAGAGTGGGGGAACTCAGGTGACCACACATCCAGGTGCTGTGGTGTAGCCCATGTACTTTCCACAGTACCAGTCTCCTGTGCACCCCTGGGCTTCTTAGAAGCTGCCGCTGGCTTCTTGCCACGCAGATACCTGTGTACGAGAAAGCACTAAGGGCTGAGTCTGAGGGGCAAGACAGGATCGACAGGATTGGGTAGCACCGAAACACAATGCCACAACACATCCTGCCTTTACTTTCGCTTGACGCCTCAAACACTTTCACAGCACGAAGACCACAGAATTCTCCAGAAAGAGAAACTGAATTGAACTGAAACTCAGCTCAGATGCAAAGAAAATGCTCATATATGTTCATAAAATACCTTTAAATAACTTTGTTTTCAGTAGTACTCAGTATTTTATATAGTTTAATAACATAAAAAAATGCACCGATTTATTGATGGTGAATTAAAAGCTTATTGCGCAACAAAGAGAGCAAGTAATAATTCACTGACTATAACTACGCATAAACCAGATCCGTTACAGCACTGTGAGCATTGAACTCCTAACATACAGTTGAAATAGGCATTGATGGCATCATTACTGCAGAGGAAATGTGTGCGGGGCTGTAAAAGGAAAGCCCCGCTTTTCGAACAAATTCATCTGAGGAAGCAGCTCTGATCTTTTTGGTGAGGTGCAGTAAGAAACCCCATACTGCTCACTCCCTACTTAACTTCAGAAAACAATTCAGAGTAAAGTAAAATGTATACGATAGGACCATAAACTTCTTGATATTAGTGGTACTTCACAGTATACAATGTATTACGCATCATGCAGGGAAGATGGCAATTCACCCTTGTGCACCGCTGCAAAGGGGGTGCAAAGGACTGTGTAGTACAAGAGTGTAGGATAGTGGTTAGGGAAGTGGCTTACAGACCCCATAACACTCATAACAACACTATACAGACATGAATCTATGTATGTAGTTCCATGGAACTTCTGAGAGGCAGGTAGCAGTTGAACTGTGAGTCTCGTCACTCTGTGCCTCATTTTCACTAGAAAATGTAGATAACAAAGAACTTTGCGTGGTAAGTATGACATACAGGATGCCTAGAAACCCACGGGTGGAAATCAACTCATTTGCCAAATTTTTACATCCAAGTTCAGCTTTCTTCTCCAGCAGAACCTGATCACCGTCCATAATGCAGTGTCCCATAGCTTTCCCGTTGTGCAGTTCTGATAGACGCTGCTGGCTGGAAATAGAGTTGACTTAAGCCAAGGTTTCAGCCTCCCTTAGGTCATCTCTCATTGACTGAACATACTTGTCATAATCAATGATGCCATGCTGTAGTTTGTCAACATTGCAGAACATACTGGCAGTTGGACAGCCCTACCACACATTTAATGGAACAGTGCATACCCTGGTGTCTCATGTTAAAAATGCAAATGTCACAGTCTGTAGCATCTGTTGGCATATTTGTTTCACTCTTGAGACCACTGCTCTGATCAGCCTACACAATATTTTGATTGCCTCTTTTCCTTTTTGGCACTGCAGTAAAAGCAAAAAGAGGTTCTGAAATGCTGTATCAATTTGGACATTGAAAATGACTTCCCTGTAATGGTGTGACCCTATCAGTTTCAGCCATGGTTTATACTTTCCCTAGGCCTGTTGCTAAACTATTCTCATGACCAAACCTCACATTGCTAAAGCAATCAATCTATAAACACTCTAGAGGTATCTAGAAACATTTCATGACTTCTTCCTCACTTGGACCAAAAACAACAACAACAAATCATCCTGGTAACATAACAGACACAGAAATTTCTGATCACAAACTATCTTCTGAGTCGCATAAAGCTTGCAAGAATGTATTATACAATCCTTGTGCTGATATGTTCAATATTCTTTCCCTAGCCATCTGTTCCATCTGGTGTTCACCTCTTGGGCCTCTGTGGCTGTCCATGCATTCAGGCTTTTTGAATGGTGTTTGGACAGGCAGTGTTTACGTTCCTTTTGTGCAGTTCTTGGTGACGTTTTAGGTCAGAGAAGGAACCCTGTGGAGAACTCGTATTTTTGTTTTCAAGGGATTAATAATCACTGTTTGTTTTAGACCAGGTGTTGCGGTCTTCTGCGAGCCCTACTTTGGCCTGGTCTGTACCCTGTCCAACACCTATTACTGTTTGTCGTTTTATTTTTGTTTTATATGTTTTTATAATAAATGTGTATCTTGTATTGCTTTTGGGGGAAGTTTTGTTTGAACTTTGCCTTGTTTTGAGCCCAAGGGACTTTGTTGGTGCATCTAAACTGCACTCCCCACTTAGGGAGTGGGTGGCCTGTAGCATAGTGGTTAAGGTACATGACTAGGACCCGCAAGGTCGGTGGTTCAATGTTCAATCCCCAGTGTAGCCACAATAAGATCTGCACAGCTGTTGGGCTCTTAACCCTGCATTGCACCGGGGGCGGACTGTCTCCTAGATAGTCTAATCAACTGTAAGTCACTTTGGAAAAAAGTGTCTGCACTTGTGCTTCGAGATTTAAGTGCAGCACTCAACTCAAAAATCTTGTAGGCCTCCATGGACAGGCTCTCTCTTGGTTTAGATCAGAACGATATCAATTTGGGCATTTTAACAATGACTCCTCTTATCAGTCCAGGGTTAGATACGGAGTACCACAAGCGTCTGTGCTTGGGCCCTTTGATTTTCTCTCTATATATGCTTCCCCTGGGACAAGTTATTTGCAAACATGGCATTAACTTCCACTGCTATGCTGATGACACACAGTTGTATCTATTAGTCAAAGGAGGAGGAAGTTGTCTAAAGATTAAAAGAAATGGATGAAACATTTCACAACTTTTGCTAAACTCAGATAAGACAGAAATAATGGTAGTGGGGCCAAAGTCCCTGAAAAGTAAATCTGATGATATGCCAAACATTGATGGAATTTCAATCACTTCAAATGCTTTTACATTACATTACATTACATTACAAGGCATTTAGCAGACGCTCTAATCCAGAGCGCCGTATATCGAAGTGCAGATCAAACCCAAGTACAAGTGCGTCATCAAAGATCTTGGTGTTACTTTTGATTCAGATCTTGCATTTCATACACATATCAAAAACATCTCTTGGGTTGCTTTTTATCACTTGAGGAATATTTCCAAAATTCAGAAGATACTGTCCCTAAATGATACAGAAAAGCTTGTCCATGCTTTTGCTACCTCAAGATTAGATTACCGCAATGTTCTTTTGTCTCGACGTGCAACTTCCTCTCTGAAAGGGCTCCAACTAATTCAAAATGCAGCAGCTCATATTCTTACTAGAACAAGGAGATTTCAGCACATCAGCCCAGTGTTAGCTTCACTTCACTGGTTGTCAGTAAAATTCTGAATAGATTACAAGATACTACTTTTAAAGCCTTACATGGGCTTGCCCCTCTCTACTTAAACAATTTACTTCATCCTTATACTCCCTCACGAATACTCCGTTCGCAGGGTGCAGGCCTCCTTGTTATTCCTAGAATAACTCAAATTATCATAGGTGGCCTTTTCTTATCGTGCTCCTTTCCTGTGGAACACATTTCCTGCTCATGTTCGGGGTGCAGATACTATCACCTTATTTAAAGCTAGGCTAAAAAAAGTATCTCTTTAGTCTGTCCTATACTTGAGAGGCAGGAGTGGGTGGCTAGCATAAACTATAGAGTCTCTGGTGGACTTAGCGGTCAGTGCTGTCAGTGGATCATTGTTGGTAGTGTTGTGTTAAGCCGAACCAGTCATGGTCTGGTGGTGACTGTCTCAAGCCTGCCCCCATGGCTGTGTTGGCCACTGCTTCTGTTTCCCTTAGCTATGCTGCCATAGCCTTATTCTGCCGGGGTTCTCCTTGTACGCAGGCACCTCTCTCTCTCCTCCTTGACCAAGTACCATCTGAACCCCCTAACAATTGTACTTTCTTCTTCTCCCCGCTCTGGGCACCTGCCCGACTCACCCAACTTTTCCTGTGCAGAGCTCCATCCCAAGTTGTACAAGACTAGCTGTGCACCCCCCTCCTGCTACTGGTGATTCAGCTGTAGCAGCAAGCCTGGCCCCTGGCCTGAGAGCGCCACCCATTGGTGTTCCTGCCATCTCTCTATCTCATCTCTGCTTCGATTTGGTTTGATTTGGTTTGATTGGCCAAGCTTTGATTTGGTATTGCTTGTGAGCAATTGTAGGCCATTTAAATAGGCGTGTCAGAGCGACGCTAGCGTATATTAGACTGGCGAAAGTTGTCCTTAGCCAGTAAGTGCATCATTCTGACCAGGTGTTTAGTATCGCTGCGGGTTTTCCTCTTGACGCGGTAACGTAGATTTTTTAAAATTGCTCATTTGAACAGCAAGGGTTAGGGCTTGAGCCAGGTTGTTTGTCTATTACCTGTTAATCACTTCTACTGGTTGCATACCTGTAGAGTGATTGAACATTTGTCTTAAGTAACTTAAATAGCTGTGGAATTTATCAGTAGATTAGCTTTGATTTGGTATTGCTTGTGAGCAATTGTAGGCCATTTAAATAGGCGTGTCAGAGCGACGCTAGCGTCGCTCCGTCCCCGTTTGTGATGTTATGTTTCTCCCCATCCCAGTCTGCTCTCTCCCTCGAAGACCCCCCCTGCGACGTGGGCCTCCACGGCGTCGGAACCCCTCAAACCTCAGCTATCCCCCGCTGACCCCCTGTGAGGACTTTGCTGTCACAGGGGGACTATGGAACTGCCAGTCTGCCACTCGGAAGGCTGACTTCATCCCTGCGTATGCCTCCCTCCAGTCCCTACAATTCCTTGCCCTAACTGAGACCTGGATCACACCTGACAACACCGCCACTCCCGCTGCCCTCTCATCCTCCTTCTCCTTCTCGCACACTCCCTGGCCTTCCGGCCGTGGCGGTGGTACTGGTCTTTTAATTTCCCCCTCGTGGAAATTCTCTGTTCTCCCCCTCTCTGACCTGTCCATATCCACTTTTGAATTCCATTCTGTTGCAGTATCCTACCCTACTAACCTTTTCATTGCAGTTATCTACCGTCCTCCAGGGCCCCTGGGAAACTTCCTTGATGAGCTAGACACCCTTCTCAGCTCCTTCCCTGAGGATGGCACCCCACTGATTCTCCTTGGAGACTTCAACATCCACCTAGAAGCCTCCCAGTCTGCTGCCTTCCTACCGCTAATCCACTCCTTCGGCCTCTCCCTGCAACACTCTCCTCCAACCCACAAGGCGGGCAATGTCCTAGACCTTGTCTTTGTAAGGAACTGCTCATGCTCCAATTTCACGGTTACCCCTCTGCATACATCTGATCACCACTTCATCTCATTCTCCCTCCCTCTTCCTCCCCATCCTCCTCTCCCTCCTCCCTCCCACACTTCCTCAGCCCGCCGTAACCTCCGCTCCCTCTCACCCTCTTCCTTTGCCAGCACCGTCACCGCCTCACTCCCCCCTCTCGAATCCTTCTCCAAACTCCCCGCTGACTCTGCATCTGCCACCCTCCTTTCATCTCTCTCCTCCGCCTTTGACTCTCTCTGTCCCCCTGTCTCAAAGCCACCTCGCACATCCCCTCCCAGTCCTTGGATATCTGACACCCTCCGTACCTCCAGGGCCAGCCTCCGCGCAGCGGAGAGGAAGTGGGGGAAATCCAGAGACGCTTCCGACCTCATGACTTACCAGTCTCTCCTGGCGGCATTCTCTTCCGATGTCACTGCCGCCAAAGCAAAATACTATCAAACGCAAATTCAGAACTCTGCTTCTAACCCCCGGAAACTTTTCTCCATTTTCTCCTCTCTCCTCAACGCACCGCCTCCTCCTCCTCAGTCCTCCTTCGCTGCTGATGACTTTGCTGATTTCTTCGATGAGAAGGTCGCAGTCATCCGCAGATCCTTTACAACCGCCGCCCCCCTCAATGTGCCCTTCCCCCCCTCTAGGCCCATCCCTTCCTTTTCCACTTTCTCCCCCCTTACAGACTCTGATGTTTCTCAACTCCTGCTCTGCCACCACCCTACAACCTGTGCCCTTGACCCTATCCCCTCTTCTCTTCTCCAAACTATCACACCTGACATTCTCCCATTTGTCACCTCCCTTGTCAACTCCTCCCTGTCTTCCGGCTGTTTTCCGGCATCCTCCAAGAGGGCCCACATCACTCCGCTGCTAAAAAAGCCTACCCTGGATCCCTCCATCATCCAGAACTACCGCCCGGTATCTCTTCTTCCTTTCCTTTCTAAAACTATAGAACGAGCCGCTTCTACTCAACTTTCTTCCTTCTTTTCTAACAACAACCTGCTAGACCCCCATCAGTCTGGCTTCAGATCGGGCCACTCGACAGAGACTGCGCTCCTCTCCGTCAGTGAGTCACTTCATGCCGCACGAGCAGCCTCCCTCTCCTCTGTCCTCATTCTTCTAGATCTCTCTGCTGCCTTCGACACTGTGGATCACTCCATCCTCCTGTCTGCCCTGTCAGCAACGGGCATCTGTGGCACAGCCCTGGACTGGATTGAGTCCTACCTCTCTGGTCGCTCCTTCCAGGTTGCCTGGGCTGGTTCGGTATCGACACCTCGGCCCCTCGCCACAGGAGTTCCCCAGGGCTCAGTCCTTGGCCCGCTTCTTTTTTCTCTCTACACTCGCTCCCTTGGCCCTGTGATCACTGCACATGGGCTATCCTACCACTGCTATGCGGACGATACCCAACTCTTCGTCTCGTTCCCGCCGTCTGATACGCAGGTTTCAGCCCGTATCTCTGCTTGCCTGAGGGACATCCAGAGCTGGATGGACAACCACCATCTAAAGCTCAACCCAGGTAAAATTGAAATGATATTCATCCCTGCTAATACCTCTCCCCATCTGGATCTCTCCATTTCCCTCGGGGATACCACACTCACGCCGTCACCCAGTGCAAGGAACCTCGGCGTGGTGATGGACAGCAGACTGTCCCTTTCCGAGAACATTGCGGCGGTGACCCGGTCTTGCAGGTTCTTCCTATACAACATACGGAGAATCCGCCCCTTTCTCACCCCCTACTCGACCCAGCTCCTGGTCCAAGCAATGGTTCTGTCCCGCCTGGACTACTGCAATTCCCTCTTGGCTGGCCTCCCAGCGTCTGCCATCAGACCCCTCCAACTCATCCAGAATGCAGCAGCTCGTCTGGTCTTCAACCTTCCCAAATACTCACACGTCACCCCCCTGCTTACTTCCCTCCACTGGCTGCCTGTCATGGCTCGCATCAAATTCAAAACATTGGTGCTAGCCTTCCAAGCAGTTAAAGGGTCTTCCCCAGCTTATCTGCAAAAAATCATCAGACCCTACACCCCTGCCAGACCTCTTCGTTCAGCCTCCACAGGCCGCTTGGCACCTCCCCCTCTCAGAACCTCCACCTCACGCTCACGACTACTGTCTGTTCTGGCTCCACGGTGGTGGAACAAACTCCCCGTTGAGGTCAGAACTATAGAATCCCTCCCCACCTTCAAGCGCAAGCTGAAGACACACCTCTTCAAACAGCACCTCTCCCCATCCCTCCCTACCTCCCTGTGAACCTTAATTGTTGTGACTTGTGTATCAGTATTTTAGTTGGCTAGGTAAGCAGTGTTTGGATAGTTAACTTTGGTGACTTTTGCTCTGTTTGTTTGTTTGTTCAAAAAAAAAAAAAAAAATAAAAAAAAAATGGCCCTTGTCCTTATCTTTGTTGTACAGGTAGCAGTTGAAATTGTACTTACCTCTAGGGTCTTTCAGCGAACTTATCCCTGGTTATGGGTATGCACTTTGTCGTACGTCGCTCTGGATAAGAGCGTCTGCCAAATGCCAATAATGTAATGTAATGTAATGTAATGCTTCGACTTTTTAATTGGACATTTACTTTTATTCATCTGTTTTTCTTTTTAAAACCATTCTTTCAACAAACCGATGTCAACTGGTGGCAGATGAGTCAGGCCCTGCTCAAGGTTTCTTCCTGTTAGGCAAGGAGTTTTTCCTTGCCATGTTGCCCTTGGCATACTCTTGGGGACCGGTTTCTCTGAAAAGCTGCTTTGTGACAAAGGCTCTATACAAATAAAAATAGATTGATTGATGGTTTGGCAACCCTCGCTTATAGTAGCCATGACATCAATCAAGTTATGGCTTAATGCATAACAATAGTTGTAACTAAGTATATACTAAGAATAGTTGTAACTAAGTATATATTCTCTAAGTATACATCTATACATGTCTAGGAACCTTTTGACAACTGATTATTTGGTGTATTGTTTTGTTTTATGTTGCGATTTATTGTTTGTTGTTTCCAGTCATTAATTTGGGAAAACTAAAACATTTGATTGCACCAGTCAAGGCATGAACATGTAGAAGACATTTCAATATAAAATTTAATCTGAAAAAATAATCTGTTTTCACAAGATGAAATGCTGAAAGTATGAAATTAAATCTCTAAAAAAGCAACATAAAACTGAGAAACCTACATTTTGTGTAAAGGATTCATGCTGCCCCCTCCTGAAAACATGAGAAATTACAAATGGGAGTGAAGCCCCATCATGATGACAAATCCAAGAAGAATCAACATTTCAAGTTCCATACCTGGGTCAATTACATGAGTGTTTTCGATTCAAATTCTCTGTGCGTGATTAAGCTTGCCTGGTGAAATTGTGCCAACCAAAAGGAACAGAAGACAGGGTTCGCACTTTTTGAGAGTTTGCCATAGGTTCCAGCAGATAAGCTCATTACAGCACAGAAAAATATTTGAATCAAAAACAATTATGTAATCGATTCAGGTCCAGTTTCAACCCACATCGGGTCTTCATCAGGATAACAGAGTATTTGACTGCATCCACTCAAATAGACTTATGGGCTACCTGACATGATGACATCAGACTGAGAAAGGAACGCTTACAATACTTATAAAAATGCGTCAAACACCTCTCACAAGCCTCCAAGAAAATTCTACCCACAGTGTATCAAAACCATACTGTCAGAAAGAGCACAAGGGTAATCACCTCAATAATTCAGATTGAGTAACATGTCATGTTAACATAAACATCATAATGTCAATACAATTGATACAATAATTGAAATGAATACATTCTAGAAAAACAACATTAAAGACAATTGACAGACATTGCCCAGTGTGCCTAAATATTGTAATATAGTATCTCCAAAATATAACATACAAAAACAAATTCCACAATAGATGCACTAACACCCGACATTGCGGTGCATATGCTGATAAAGTAAGCAAATGGGGATACAAGAAAAGGCCTACTTGTTCTGAATGAGGAATGAGGTCTGGAATTAAATATACATATTTCATGAATTCATATTGAATTTGTCAAAAGTATGCAGTGCATGTACCGTAAAATACACATCGAATTTAGAGGACTGCATAAGGTGTTTTTAAAAATGACGTGTCAGTGAGAAAGCAGGCAGGCACTGACACATGGGGCTCATTCTAATCCCTTATTTGTATTTTTTTAAGCTAGAACTTGAAGTTAGGAACTCCAAGTCCTGCCTTTGAGCAAGGAAACATGAGTGCATCTTTTGCGGAAGCTGTTTTTTCGAAAGCGTGATTTATACGTAAATGATCGACCGATGGATCCAGCTCTTTTCAAACTGACGTTTGAAGAATGAAGGACATTCCATTCGCCCATTTCACGGTTTCTTTATTTTCCTGTCGTCACTTCCTTTTCCAGTCTCCCGATAGGAGGAGCTAGGAGTAGAGGAGCAAGGAAAAGAATATATAAAAGCAAGAAATATAAGCAATTGGAAGGAGCCCACAGTAAATTGGAATGGCAGAAATGCACTTGTGAAGTGACCCATGACCTCTGACAGCTGTAGCTGTGGACCCCTGCTGCTGTGACTGCTGTTACCACCCCCCTGCGCTAATGAAGCTAACATTTCCTCACCATGTCCCATTCCTGTACAGTATATCCCCCAGGGAGACACAGGGCATAATACTTCACGTGAGGATAATGCCCTCTGCAAGACAAGTGGTGTAATAGCACATGCAGGAATAGGACTGCCCTCCAAAAGGTTTTTTTGTGTTTTGCCCCTATTTTTTCCCGAAATGTGCCCCCTTGGGGAATCTGTTGTGACTATATAGCTAAATACACTCAGTGAGCACTTCATTAGGTATTCCTGGACTTATATCTTTAGACTTATTGGTCTTCTGCTGCTGTAGCCTATCCACTTAAGAGATACTCTTCTGCATACCACTGTTGTAATTTATGGTTATTTGTGTTACTGTTACCTTCCTGTGAGCTTTGGCCTGTCTAGCCAAAAGCTAAAAAAATGTTTTTGTACAATTAATATGTACGCAAATACGGGATGATTTTATTTTTGTCGATGATATTTTTCATAAGCTCAGCAATATTCATTCATAGTTTACTAATCTTCATTTGAAAAGGGTAAATACAGTTCTGTGATAAAATGTCCATCCATCCATCCATTATCTGAACCCACTTATCCTGAACAGGGTCGCAGGGGGCTGGAGCCTATCCCAGCATACATTGGCCAAAAAGCAGGAATACACCCTGGACAGGTCGCCAGTCCATCGCATGACACACACCATTCACTCACACACTCATACCTATGGGGAATTTAGACTCTCCAATCAGCCTAACCTGCATGTCTTTGGACTGTGGGAGGAAACCGGAGTACCCGGAGGAAACCCACGCAGACACAGGGAGAACATGCAAACTACGCACAGAGAGGCCCCGGCCAACGGGGATTCGAACCCAGGACCTGCTTGCTGTGAGGTGGCAGTGCTACCCACTGCACCATCCGTGCCGCCTTAAGCTCAGCAATATGAAAAACTTAAAAAAATATATTAATATACCTTTGCTCAGCAAAAAATCTTTAATACAAAATAATTTCAAACATCACAATTACTTGCTCAACTACTTTTAATATGTAATACACCCTTGTTCTGCTAAGATAACTTCACTGAGACTTCTTAAGTTTCAGGAGGTTTGGAAATACATAGCTGTGGTCTGTGGTTCTCCAGGCTTCATGTGGTTTGACAATATAAGTTTTTATCAAGCCTTCCAAATAACTTGCGGCTTGGAATTGGCATCCTTCATTTTGGCCCAAGTAGTGTAGTTAGATTTTTTTAATGTGTAATCTATGAAGGTCAACAACCTTTTGTATCATTTAATCTGTGTGTTCTCTAACCATCCCCACGTTGACGCATGACTAATTAAGTCACCACATATTAATATCGCAGATCAACCGGAGTTCCTGAAATTAAAAAGCAAAATATAAACACAATATAATTCTATTAGATCTTGTTCATAAGAATATCTTGGGTAGCCTACTTGAGAAAAATATATTCAGGCAAAATTAGTAAGTTAGAAGTAAGTAGGCTACCTCAATTAAATCTAAATTTTTCCTTCATTTCATAACCATAAGTACACATCATGGGATATATTCTATAAAACAAATAAAATAAAATACTTGTGTATTTTCATACCAAAGCTTTTTTTTCCACTTCTGGGAAAACGATTTGAATTGAGATTTTATGTCATTGTGTGCCAGTGCCATATATCGTGTATGCCAATCAAATGTCTGTCAATTTCCAATTTCCAATTTCATAAATATCCTTCCACGCAGCGGCGTGCTTGACACACATATGTCATATCACGGAAGTTACTGTAGTGCTGCTTCCATTTCAGCTCGTCTTTCTAGGTTAGATTCCGCTCACTGTGTGTTTTTGTCATTGGCATGAAAGTAGACAAATGCAGACACATGCCACATCTACTGTAACAAAAACAAGTCATTACAATCTACATGAACACAAAAAGTCAAACACACACACACACACACACAAGTAGAGCAGTGGTGTCCTTACTCACCCTCTGTGTGCTGTTCTGCGGTCAGCCAAGAGCTTATGAAAGTAAAACTTGTTTCCAAAAAAGGATGGGTATCGTGACACACAATCCTCAGGGAGAAACACTATCCGGTCAGAAGTTTTATTTGCAAGCAGTGCTGCACTGGGGTCAACACAATTAACCTTACATGTTCATTCAAAGCCTACTGACTACTTTAACACTGGGGTCAACCCAATTAACCATGCAAGTTCATTCAAAGCCTATCAACTAAATCAAAACATTTGGGCCTACCACACAATTACACACACAAGTGAAATCAAACATATTTTGCACAGACCAAGCAGGGATAATTTCAATCACTGCATAATAGAAATAATTTCCAGGGCAGAGGCATTTCAGATTATTTCTCTCCAAAATTTACGAGCATTATTCCCATAAAATAAAATGAAAATTTCCAAACATTTTTGCATACACTGGATTTAATATCCATATTTAAAATGTATATACGTCCTATTAATTATTACTCGGTCAAATTATTACAAAGGATCTGATTGAGAACTAACGATCATAGCTCAGAGCCTGCATTACATTCAATAATTACTTCAGGAATCTTGACTGCATTGTAAAAGGAAATGATATTCACATTGCTTAATATGTTTGCTTTAAATATAGTAAAATAGAGCATCTTTTGTACCCACAGCGGTTACAGGAGCAGAACAGTCAGTGAAACTCACTCACCACACATGGAGTGGGTCACTGGTCCTGAATTAGACTCCCCCTGCAGTGAGGAACTCACACAAGTGCTTAGTTCCTGTCATGGTAAACATGTCGGGAATGCTGATGAGTAGTGAACAGATGCTGGCTGCTGCTGTGGACTGACCATCAATCCTGCCGAGGAAATAAATATATCCTCACCTTCTTAACCACTAAGAAAACCTCATAAAAATTTACCGTCAGTCATGCGAGGGCACATTCATTCAGCAACAACCCAAGAGTGCTATATAGAGTGATGACGACATTATTACACAGCTTAGATTCAGTGATAACAGGAAAATGCGTTCAACTGTAAACACTGAGCTCATATAATTTATGTTATATATTTTGTAAGTAAAATTATTTATACGTATTTAACACGTTTCCGCTAAAACAACTCTGTTGCTACAGGTGTCTCTCCTTGACTGAAAATTGCCATGTAAATCATAATATGGCTATCCATGCATACAATTTCCTCTTGGTTGCACTGCACTGTGACCCAGGCACAAGCATGGATAATATAAATGAATATAAATACAATATGAATTAATCTGGATAAAGAAAGGACTATCTATGATGAGGGCATATGCAATGTTTCCATGTATCCGTCACATTGTATGTCACAGCCTGTCAAGTTAAAAAAAGACTTTAAAATATTAAAATATGTCTGTCACTTTACTTTTATATGTTATCACAACAGAAAATGCTAGTTGTGCAACGATAAAGAGAATGACTTAAAAATAAAATAGTATTACGGTGCAATGATGGTGGGTAATGCATGAAATATCCAATATCAAATTGTGTCTTAGAAAATCTAAAAATATGCTAAACAAAATATAAAACCTGAGAGCACTTTTGCAGCAGCTGCTTAGCCATAAACCTTTTGACTGCCATATCACAAGACTAAACCTAATACTAGCTGGATGATCCTTAGCAATCCCCATTAGTCAGTAATGATTTTCAGGAAATGTATATTAATATGAGCTCAAATAAATATTTTGTATTATGAATTAGATTTTGTTTGTGTGTAAATGCCAAATACATATCATTTTACAACACAATTTCTGTATGTGTAAAGGGAAAACTTAAGTCACTGAAGCTCTGTTTTAACTCATATTAATTGTGTTTGTATGTGATTGGTTCACTTTACAGTAAAACAATGGTAAAAAAACATCATCTTCCCATCACTAGCTGGAAGCTTGACTAGTTGCTAGCTTTGGTGTAGCTTTCTGACTTGTCATACATTTATAATATCCTTTTAAACTTCTAAATTTGAAATACTTAAATATGTTTGAAATACACTTTTTAGTACATACATGACTGTAATTGTTAAACTCAGCAAAAATGTGAAAATATATATGTATAGATATTGGAAAAAGTAACTACATCTTAACAAACCCATAATTGGCTGAAACTACTGACAATTCCTTACCTCGACCAAAGATGTCCAAATTTAGCTTGTGCTGGGCTGGCACTTACAACCCAATATAAGCAGCCCCACAGAGATGTTCACAACACAGAAGCACATCAAGCTTGTGGTGAGTGCCATACACTGTAAGATCCCAAGTCAACATTTTACAGTCTGTATTTGATGATGTACCAATACAGTTATCCTGAGTGACAGTGTGTGTGTGTGTGTGTGTGTGTGTGCGTGTGTGTGTGAAACCTGATTCTTAAAACACAGCTGAAATGCAGTCTTTATGGAGTTGAAGCATGAGAAGAGATCAGAGCACTTTAGTGTAGCAAAAAGATGATAAATCAGTGTAGATGGCTGAATGGCATGGTTCTCATGATTCGATATGTACAGAATATGTTTTGTTGATAGTCAAAATGGCAATTCATATTTTCATTTGACTTTTTTGGTTGCGGAAATCCAGCAGAATTACTGGAAAAGTGTTTTTAAAAACATACTGTTTTGCAGTGTCCTGGAATACAACTGCTCTTGGGGGGTGAGAAAAGGTATGTCATTTCATATGATTGTTTATTTACCCAGTCGAGTCCCATTGAGAAGAAAATATTTGTAAGGGAGGTTACAACACACAGCATAATATAACAGTATAACAGTACACAAATAATCATGAAACTGAAAGAGTCTTCTTGATCTGACAGCATCTTATCTGTCAGAGAAAGATCTGACAGCTTTTACTTAGCTTTCTTAACAAGCTCGAAATAATAAATAAATAGGATGAAATGCTAAAACTGAGCTTATTCAAAAACTATGGGGCTCAGTAACTAACAGTTGGCATCCCAAAATCAGAAGAATATTTAGGCACAGTGGAAAGCAAATCATAATGGAGGATGACAGATTTTGTATTTGTGATAAAAGGCAAGACACTGTGATAAATTAGGCCAATGCACAGAATGTCTCCATTATCACTAACAGGCAGATAAGCAGCTACAATATGTTTCCTTCTAGCATTAAACATGAAACGGTATGTATACAAAACAAAAAAGGACACTCTAAACTTATTTACAAAATTGTCATGACGTGTTTCCCATACAGCCAAATTCCAAAATATTTGGAAGATGTAATGGCATCAATATATTTTCCAATACATGGTAGATATATATTATTAGCAATAGCTTGGTAATGACATCTGAAGAAATACTTAAATACCCATTTAAGCTTGCTGAGAGAGGCTAGCAGGTTGCGAAAATAAATGTTGTAGGTCCTGAACTGCTTGACGCAAGGTAGTATAAAAGTAAATGATGATGTCATGTGACTAAATATGCTACAATTACAGCCCTACAAAGCTAAAGCGATATTGTTAAAATAGATTTTAAATTTAGTTCTTTTATAGAGATAATTATGACACCAACCAGCTGCCTTGGATCAATGTTACAATGATAAGCATAAAATATCCATTAAAGTAAAAGAAAGTTTGTAGAGGGAGACTCAGTGTTGATGGAACTGACCTGACCTGATCTGTACTTCCACAGTGAGCAGCAACCATGAGTACAGACGCCGAAATGGCCATTTATGGCAAGGCTGCCATATACCTGCGCAAGCCTGAGAAGGAGCGAATCGAGGCACAAAGCAAACCTTTCGATGCCAAGACAGCCTGCTATGTGGCTGATACTAAGGAGCTGTACCTTAAAGGCACAATCCTGAGCAAAGATGGAGGCAAAATCACCGTCAAAGTGCTTGATACTCAGGAGGTAAGTCTTTCACCCTTTGGAGAAAAAGTATCCACTGAGCAGGTTAAGAGTGCTTGACTATGTGAGTGTCTTGGCTGATTATCATGCTATGACTTCTTTCAGACTGTAACAGTTAAGGAGGATGATGTCACCCCAATGAACCCCCCCAAGTTCGATAAAATTGAGGACATGGCTATGATGACTCACCTCAATGAAGCCTCTGTGCTGTATAACCTCAAAGAGCGTTACGCAGCATGGATGATCTACGTAAGACTTTTAAAACTGTTCACAATTAATGATTTTTCCATGCTACACAGAATCTGCTGTTTATATGAAATGCATTACTTTCCTGTTTCAGACCTACTCTGGGCTCTTCTGTGCCACTGTAAATCCCTACAAGTGGCTCCCAGTGTACGACCAAGATGTCGTATCGGCCTACAGAGGCAAAAAGCGCATGGAAGCCCCACCACACATCTTCTCTGTCTCAGACAATGCCTATCAGTCCATGCTCACTGGTAAGGTTGCATTTGCAATAGTGGATAAGTTTTACTTTCAAATTTCCTTAATTGTAAGTAAAAAGATTTCCTAAAAAAATACACTTTGTTTTTGCAGATAGAGAAAATCAGTCTATCCTGATTACGTAAGTATTTCCATTAAGCGTCTTGTACAAATATAAAACAGTCCAATCTTGTGTTGGACCCAGACTGATCTGATCTCTTCTCTTTCTTACTTCCCAGTGGAGAATCTGGTGCTGGTAAGACTGTGAACACCAAACGTGTCATCCAGTACTTTGCAACAATCTCAGTGTCAGGTGACAAAAAGAAAGACACAAGCAAGGTGAGAAAATGTTGGTTTTTTTGCACATTAGAACGGAGGAATTGAAAATGCAGGAACATGTTGGAGTTTATCTGCTGTGACCTGTGTTTGCTTCCATAGGGATCGCTGGAGGATCAGATCATTGCAGCTAACCCCCTGCTGGAAGCTTATGGCAATGCCAAGACTGTGAGGAATGACAACTCCTCTCGCTTTGTAAGTCTGAAAGGAAACCATAAACCATTAAAGACATTTATTGGTATCTGATGACAGTTCACCAATGCTAACAACACTGTTTCCAATAGGGTAAATTCATCAGAATTCATTTTGGCACATCAGGAAAACTGGCCAGTGCTGACATTGAAACTTGTGAGTTGTGTTTAAATCTGTTAATTTGAACATTTATAGATTGATACTTTGGGAAAGTTGATTTGATTTTAAAAACATGTCTTGCACAGATCTGCTGGAGAAGTCCAGAGTGTCATTCCAGCTTCCTGATGAGAGAGGGTATCACATCTTTTATCAGATGATGACCAACCACAAACCTGAGCTGATTGGTGAGATTGCTTTGACCAAACTTAAATAATAAAAAAAAACTTTGGGAAATGTCTGACTGATTGAAAATCAACATTTTTCTCCCACAGAAATGACACTCATCACAACCAACCCCTATGATTTCCCCATGATCAGCCAGGGCCAGATCACTGTGGCCAGTATTGATGATAAGGAGGAGCTGGTGGCTACAGATGTGAGTGATGCACTGATTCTTCAGCTACTACAGCTTGTAATTAGAATGAACTTTCTCTCTCTAATGTAAACCCATCTTTATCATCTAGACTGCCATTGACACCTTGGGCTTCGTCAATGAGGAGAAAATGGGCATCTACAAGCTGACTGGTGCTGTGATGCATCATGGTAACATGAAGTTCAAGCAGAAACAGCGAGAGGAGCAGGCTGAACCTGATGGCACAGAGGGTGAGTCTATATTCTGTTTGGCCAAACTTACATACATGTTAAATGTATAAATATGAACTCTGTGGGATGAAATAAAAGTACAAGATTAAATCTATCAAGCAGGGATATAGTAAATGAGTGCATTTGTTTGACTACTCATCCAGTTCACAGAAATTATATGACAATCCCCGAATCTCACCTTGCTATATTCTCATTTCAGTGGCTGATAAAATTGGTTATCTCTTGGGCTTGAACTCAGCTGACATGCTTAAGGCTTTGTGCTATCCCAGAGTGAAGGTCGGCAATGAGTTTGTCACCAAGGGGCAGACTGTACCACAGGTAGAGTATTTATAATTGAACATACCTGTTCTTCAGTTCAACTGCATTACAATGCACGTTAAACTCTCATTTTCGTGAAAAAGGACTGCTGAAATGCTTTAACAACGTCCATTAGTAGTTTGTTTGTATTGAGTGTTCATATTATTTTCACAGGTCAACAATTCAGTGAGTGCTCTGGCCAAATCTATCTATGAGAGGATGTTCTTGTGGATGGTCGTCCGCATCAACCAGATGTTGGACACAAAGCAGCCCAGACAGTTCTTCATCGGTGTGCTGGATATCGCTGGCTTTGAAATCTTTGATGTAAGTATTGAAGTAATAAGACTACAAAATCATTGCTTTTAACATACAACATAAGTGCTGACTTGCATCATTATTTTCACTCAAAGTACAACAGCATGGAGCAGCTGTGCATCAACTTCACCAATGAGAAACTGCAACAATTCTTCAACCACCACATGTTTGTGCTGGAACAAGAGGAGTACAAGAAAGAGGGAATTCACTGGGAGTTCATTGACTTTGGTATGGATTTGGCTGCCTGCATTGAGCTTATTGAGAAGGTGAGGAAATGTTTCTGAATGAAATCAGAAAAAGGTAAAATTGTGCTTTTTGTTCACGTGTTCATGACTTAATTGTGTTCATGTTCTATTTTAACAGCCAATGGGCATCTTCTCCATCCTTGAAGAGGAGTGCATGTTCCCTAAAGCTTCAGATACCACTTTCAAGGGCAAACTGTATGACCAGCACCTTGGCAAGTGCAATGCCTTCCAGAAACCCAAGCCTGCCAAAGGCAAGGCTGAGGCCCACTTCTCCCTTGTGCACTATGCTGGCACTGTGGATTACAACATCTGTGGCTGGCTGGACAAGAATAAGGACCCCCTGAATGACTCTGTTATACAGCTGTACCAGAAGTCCCCAGTGAAACTGTTGGCTCTCCTGTATGTACCTACTGGGGCTGAGGGTAAGAATCAAGAAACTCATGTCAGCACTATTCCCATGATTTTAACCTTTAAAAATCAGATGGCATTACAGAACCTTTTAAATAATACTAATCCTTAAAATCATGTTTTTAATCTTACTAATTTGTCAATATCAAAATACAATGATAAAATCAGTGAAAAATCTTTTTTTTCTTCAGAGTCAAAGTCAAAGAAGGGAGGCAAAAAGAAGGGTGGTTCCATGCAGACTGTGTCCTCTCAGTTCAGGGTAGGTTTATATAACTTAATTACATAATAGGAAGCCTGCAAAGCTGTAATATTGTGGCATAAATTGACCTCCATTTATTGTATCACGCTGCAGGAAAACTTGGGAAAGCTGATGACCAACTTGAGAAGCACTCATCCTCACTTTGTGCGTTGCCTGATTCCCAATGAGTCCAAAACACCAGGTACTGTTTCAACAGTACACAAATTAAGTGTGAAATCTGTCTGCACATTTGAAGTGCAGGTCAAGTAAA
The DNA here is from genome assembly GCF_963514075.1 of Conger conger. Taxonomy (NCBI): domain Eukaryota; kingdom Metazoa; phylum Chordata; class Actinopteri; order Anguilliformes; family Congridae; genus Conger; species Conger conger. The sequence goes on from NC_083771.1 coordinate 27,849,396, forward strand.
CAGCCCATATACACTTAAAACTGTGATACCTAATGCTGAATACCTCAACAGGTCTCATGGAGAACTTCCTCGTCATCCACCAGCTGAGGTGCAATGGTGTACTGGAAGGTATCAGAATCTGCAGAAAGGGTTTCCCCAGCAGAATTATCTATGCTGACTTCAAGCAGAGGTGATTCAGACTCTCACCATACCCGCATATGCATGTTTTTCTTTTCTATTTGTCACAATGTCTGAGAACATCAACTTCAATCTAAATGTTACAGGTACAAGGTACTGAATGCCAGTGTTATCCCAGAGGGGCAGTTCATTGACAACAAGAAAGCTTCTGAGAAGCTCTTGGGCTCCATTGATGTGGATCACACCCAGTACAAATTTGGGCACACAAAGGTAAAGGAGCTACTTTTCTGTTAACTGAAAATATGAGTCTGTTTTTTAAGAATGTAACTGAAAATGCTTGTACTGTAGGTGTTCTTCAAAGCTGGACTCCTGGGTACCCTGGAGGAGTTGCGAGATGAGAAACTGGCTAAACTAGTGACCATGACTCAGGCTCTGTGCCGTGGTTTCCTCATGAGAAAGGAGTTTGTGAAGATGATGGAAAGGAGGCAAGTATAGTCAATACTAAAGTCAGAAACAGATGTTTTACCTTAAATACCCATCTTGATTTGTCCTATATATCAGTCTTCTGTGTGTAAGTATCACTGTTATTAACTTCCCTGGGTACATTTACAGAAATATGAATGTGCATGGATGTACTTGAGGGTGGCACGGATGGCGCAGTGGGTAGCACTGCTGCCTCACAGAAAGGAGGTCCTGGGTTCTAATCCCGGTCGGCCGGGCCTCTCTGTGTGGAGTGTGCATGTTCTCCCCGTGTTCGCGTGGGTTTCCTCCAGGTACTCCGGTTTCGTCCCACAGTCCAAAGAAATGCAGGTTAGGCTGATTGGAGAGTCTAAATTGCCCGTGGGTATGAGTGTGTGAGTGATTGGTGTGTGTGCCCTGCGATGGACTGGCGACCTGTCCAGGGTGTATTCCTGCCTTTCGCCCAATGTATGCTGGGATAGGCTCCAGCCCCCCTGCGACCCTGTTCAGGATAAGCGGGTTCAGATAATGGATGGATGGATGGACATTTTATCACAGAACTGTATTTACCCTTTTCAAATGAAGATTAGTAAACTAAGAGATTAGTTAAACCAAGAAAAAACTTAATTTGAAAGTTATTTGTTCTCAGAACGTTTTTGCATCTTTACCCAACAGTATTCATTATTAGTACTAAAGTAAGTTAAATAAATTTCATTAAATCAATAACATAACATTGTGTTCATTACACAGGGAGTCTATTTTCACAATCCAGTACAACATCCGCTCATTCATGAATGTGAAACATTGGCCATGGATGAAGGTGTACTTCAAGATCAAACCACTTCTGAAGAGTGCAGAAGCCGAGAAGGAAATGGTCCAAATGAAAGAGGACTTTACCAAATGCAAGGAAGATCTGGCCAAGGCAGAGGCGAGGAAGAAGGAGCTTGAAGAGAAAATGGTCTCTCTGCTGCAAGAAAAGAATGACCTGCAGCTCCAAGTAGCATCTGTGAGTTCTAATGTTTAACCTTAACACACACACAAAATGATTGCATGGTATTGCTAATCAGTATTAATACCAACACATTACTGGTCCAGGGGATGTTATTTCACCCACTTATAAATCCTCTTTCATTATAATCCAAGGAATCTGAAGGCCTTGTAGATGCTGAGGAGAGATGTGAGGGACTCATCAAAAGTAAGATTCAGCTGGAAGCAAAACTCAAGGAAACATCCGAGAGACTGGAAGATGAGGAGGAAATTAATGCTGAGCTCACTGCTAAGAAGAGGAAACTAGAGGATGAGTGCTCTGAGCTGAAGAAAGACATTGATGACCTGGAGCTCACCTTGGCCAAAGTGGAGAAGGAAAAACATGCCACAGAAAACAAGGTTTGAGCGCAAATGTCTTATCAAAAATGATAAATTGAGCTCCAGATATGTTCTCCTATACTAATGCTGTTGACTATTTCTAGGTGAAAAATCTGACTGAGGAGATGACCTCTCAGGATGAGAGCATTTCCAAGTTGACCAAGGAGAAGAAAGCCCTCCAAGAGGCACACCAGCAGACTCTGGATGACCTGCAGGCAGAGGAGGACAAAGTCAACACTCTGTCCAAAGCCAAGACCAAGCTTGAGCAACAAGTCGATGATGTGAGCTTGCTTTTCTTTCTTTTAGATGTGAGCTTGTATTTTATATGAACATGGAAGTGATCCTTAATTCCTAACTATGTATTTTAATTTGTAGCTTGAAGGTTCTCTGGAACAAGAGAAGAAGATTCGCATGGATCTTGAGAGAGCTAAGAGAAAGCTTGAGGGGGATCTGAAAATGGCTCAGGAATCCATCATGGATCTGGAAAATGACAAGCAGCAGTCAGAGGAGAAAATCAAGAAGTAAGAAATAATTGGACTGAACAATCCACTTCAGAATGGAGTCTGTGAGCAGCTCTACATATTGAAAGTATTTGTGCTTCACAGGAAGGACTTTGAGACCAGCCAGCTCCTCAGCAAGATAGAGGATGAACAATCCTTGGGTGCTCAGCTTCAAAAGAAGATTAAGGAGCTTCAGGTAAAGTCCCCTCTCATCCCTTATATTAATTCGCTACCACCTAATTCCATTGGATAACATACCATCTAACCCTTTCAACATACAGGCTCGCATTGAGGAGTTGGAGGAGGAAATCGAGGCTGAGCGTGCTGCTCGGGCTAAGGTTGAGAAACAGAGAGCTGATCTCTCCAGGGAACTTGAGGAGATCAGTGAGAGGCTGGAGGAAGCAGGGGGTGCAACTTCTGCCCAGATTGAGATGAACAAGAAGCGTGAAGCTGAGTTCCAGAAGCTGCGCCGTGACCTGGAGGAGTCCACCCTGCAGCATGAGGCAACTGCTGCCGCTCTCCGCAAGAAGCAGGCCGACAGCGTGGCTGAACTGGGAGAACAAATCGACAACCTTCAGCGAGTTAAGCAGAAGCTAGAGAAGGAGAAGAGTGAATATAAAATGGAAATTGATGACCTCTCCAGCAACATGGAGGCTATTGCTAAAACTAAGGTCAGTGACCTTCTGACTGTCTTCATGAAGGTTATAATAATGATAAATAATTGAACAGATCAAAAAACTGACATCATTTTTCTTAACAGGGAAATCTGGAGAAGTTGTGTCGTACTCTTGAGGACCAACTCAGTGAAATCAAATGCAAAAATGATGAGAATGTGCGACAGATAAATGATATGGGTGGACAGAAAGCCAGACTGTTGACAGAGAACGGTAAGGACAAGTTTAATAGATTTTGTCTTCAACATCCAAAAAAAACTTTAGTGGAATACACTGCAGTATGTGTAATTTCATGAGTAATCTCTGGACAACCCTCAAATTTTAAATAAAACAACCCTAATCAGAAAAAATATCGTTCAAACTGTGATGAATATGAATATATGTGATTAATTATATTTGGTGTTGTGACACTAATACGAATAAGGAAACAGCAGACAAAACAGCAGACATACAGTAGCATTTATTTCAGGTTTCAACAATTTAAAGAGAAATACAGAAATAGATTGTTCTTTCCAACTGTCTCCATGCAGGTGAATTTGGTCGACAGTTGGAAGAGAAGGAAGCTCTGGTGTCACAGCTAACAAGAGGCAAACAGGCTTTCACTCAGCAAAGCGAGGAGCTGAAGAGGCAACTTGAGGAGGAGGTTAAGGTAATACATAATACCTCTTATTCTACATGCAGATAAGTAGAGATTTGCCTTGTGGTAACAAACCTCATGCTAACGTCCTCTATCTTCCACAGGCTAAGAATGCACTGGCCCATGGGTTGCAGTCAGCCCGCCATGACTGTGACCTGCTGAGGGAGCAGTATGAGGAGGAGCAGGAGGCCAAAGCTGAGCTTCAGCGTGGAATGTCCAAGGCCAACAGCGAGGTGGCTCAGTGGAGAACCAAATATGAGACTGATGCCATTCAGCGCACTGAGGAGCTGGAGGAGGCCAAGTAATCTCACAATCCTGCATACATTAATCTCACATACATCAATAAACTTATGTCGATGCGTAAATAACATCAGATATCTTACAAATTTTAATTGATACCACTTCCATCAGGAAAAAGCTGGCTCAACGTCTACAAGAGGCAGAGGAGCAAATTGAGGCTGTGAACTCCAAGTGTGCCTCTCTGGAGAAGACCAAGCAGAGACTGCAGGGAGAAGTGGAAGATCTCATGATTGATGTGGAGAGGGCAAACGCCCAGGCAGCCAATCTTGACAAGAAGCAGAGGAACTTTGACAAGGTAATGCAATAACATGCATACAATTACAGTCTTATGATGATGGTGCCACTGTCTCTATATATTATATAGTCAAAGGGGAGGTTTAAGGATCAGTCCCAGTCAGTTTATTTGTTCGCTCATTGGTCACACTGTAGTATAATGTGTCCACCACAAGGGGGCGGCAATGCCATTATAACGTCTCTCCATCTAGTTTTCACATACAGCTAACTCCAGCAGCCAATTTGTTTTCTTCAATAAGCCCCTTACCTCATTTTAATAATGCAGAATGTCCTTTTAATCTCCTTGTGTAATTCCTGCAACTTGTAACTATTTTTAATTTTATTATGTCATCTTAATCAGCAAGATGAACTGTTTTAATTTTATTAGGCCTTATACAACGCCAATGAAGTGGATTGCTTAGCTAAATATTATAAAAGCACCAAATATGATAGCTAACAGACAAGTGTTACACCAAACAAATATCCTTCAAACTATAATCAATAGCTATGTAATGAGTAAGCATTTAAAATGTGTACTTTGCTCTGGTGATTTAACATTACTCCACATTTCCTAACATGCCGTCAGGGTCTGGCAATGTTAGCACTGTACTGATTTCTTTTTACATTAATGGCATTTGGCAGATGCTCTTATCCAGAGCAACATACAACAAAGTGCAAAGTACATACCCATAACCAGGGATAAGTGCGCTGAAAGACCCTAGAGGGAAGTACAATTTCAACTGCGACCTGCACAACAAAGATAAGGACCAGGGCCAATTTGATCATTGGAATTAAAAAAAAAATCTTTGTCATTATTACTATTTTTAATCTTAGTACCACAACATGCAAATGCAATTGATCATATTAATATTGATCATATTAATAAGGCTAAATTGGCATATGCATTAGATGGCAAGTGACATGCAATGTACATTGATTGCACTATGCCAAGTCTCTCTGGATAGGACCTTTTGCTAATTTAAGGTAGGAATGGGTACGTTGGGCAGATTAAATGTTAAGCTGTTCATTTTTTTGCAGATGAAACTCAAGGTTAATTTTCCAGGTTCAACTGCCGCTGTTACACTTTTTTGGAATGTCATACAATTTTAGCTAACCACTTCAAGTCACTATCATTTACCATTTAAAAGCTTAGTATAATTGTATTCATAATAAGTCTGCATCAATAACCGCATCAAGCAGTTGTCCGCCACCCAATGAAATCAGAGGTGGTGACAGTACATGGGGGTGGGGGACAACATGTTTACAATTTGCTTGTTTCTTCTAGGTTCTGGCAGAATGGAAGCAGAAGTTTGAGGAAGGCCAGGCTGAGGTAGAAGGGGCTCAGAAAGAGGCCCGTTCTCTCAGCACTGAGCTCTTCAAGCTGAAGAACTCCTATGAGGAAGCTCTGGATCATCTGGAGACTCTGAAACGAGAGAACAAGAACCTGCAACGTAAGTTTGAGCAAAATGAACGGCTATTTCTTGAAATTTAAAATAAAGCTTTGGAAAAAGAGGACACAATAAAAGTAACTGAGAATCCAACCAAAGTTTAAAGTTAAGAGAAAAGTAACTTTGTATAAGTGTAACTGATAGCTTTTCCAATTATATTTAAAACGGCAATGACTGAATTAAAGTGTACTGTATTTGCAATTTACCTTTCCAATCAGATGGCTGTCTCAAACAGATACAAGTATATTAATATACATAGAATACATTAAGTCAGAACTGTATTGTGGTGGTAAAGGACTTTTTTGTTTTTGTTTTTGCAGAGGAGATTTCAGACCTGACTGAACAGATTGGTGAGTCAGGAAAAGCCATCCATGAATTGGAGAAGGCAAAGAAGACTGTGGAGACTGAGAAGGCAGAGATCCAGACTGCACTGGAAGAGGCAGAGGTATATAACCATATCATAATGATCAAAAGCTATGATATATTTTAGTTTAATTTGTATTTAATGAATTGGTACTTTAGGGAAGTTGTATTTGTGTGCTCAATGCTGAATCAATCTTTCACTTGGTATTCCCTACCTTGCCTACACTTAAAAATGAACCTTTTCTAAAAACCTTGACTAAACAATGTAGCAAACAGCATGTCTAAAATTGGCTATATTCACTTGCAGGGAACTCTGGAGCATGAAGAGTCCAAGATTCTCCGTGTCCAGCTGGAGCTGAACCAGATAAAGGGAGAAATTGACAGGAAACTTGCAGAGAAGGATGAGGAGATGGAGCAAGTCAAGAGGAACAGCCAGAGGGTGACTGACACAATGCAGAGCACCCTCGACTCTGAGGTCAGAAGCAGGAATGATGCCCTCAGGGTGAAGAAGAAGATGGAGGGAGATCTCAATGAGATGGAAATTCAGCTGAGCCATGCTAACCGCCAGGCAGCTGAAGCCCAGAAACAGCTGAGGAACGTCCAAGGGCAGCTAAAGGTAACTTGTCCTGTAACTTATCCAGGTATATATGTTGTGAATTTCAAATGATTGTGAAGAATTCCCCAAGGACTTATTAAGTCTGGTTTATATGAATCCTTAGGATGCCCAATTGCACCTTGATGATGCGCTCCGAAGTCAGGAGGACCTGAAAGAGCAGGCTGCCATGGTGGAGCGCAGGAACTGCCTGATGCTGGCTGAGATTGAGGAACTCAGGGCTGCTCTGGAGCAGACAGAGAGAGGCCGCAAAGTGGCAGAGCAGGAGCTGGTGGATGCCAGCGAACGTGTGGGTCTGCTGCACTCCCAGGTACATATGAAAGCTTATTTTTCACACACTTGGTTTCAGAAGCTCACTTGCTTAAAGCAGAATACACCTTCATGAACATTATATCTGTCTCTGCCTAGAATACAAGCCTTCTCAACACCAAAAAGAAGCTGGAAGGCGACTTTGCTTCGCTCCAGAGTGAAGTGGACGACACCATCCAGGAAGCTAGGAATGCAGAAGATAAGGCCAAGAAGGCCATCACTGATGTGAGTCACGGTACCAACCTAGTGAAGGCAATGAAATGCATCTGACTGAGTTTTCTTGAAAGTCAGGTAACTCATCTCATATCAGCCAAGATATTCCACATCTTCATCTGCTGGCTATTGTTGGGGGCTCACATAAAATACCAAGTGTTAATTCTGGCCAATGGTCCAGCAAGAGGCTTTACTACCCCTGGCAATGCAACATATAAAACAATATCCTCAAATCCATTCCAATTCCCTCTCTTCCGAACACTAGCTACACTGCCTCCACTGTCCTATGACACTTAACATTATGTTGTATGTTTATGTATTTACTACTTCTAAGTCATGGATATACGGCAAACTATTGTGATTAAAATTACTCACCCTTTATGTAAGCAATCGGGATAAGTGTATCAGCTGACAAATGAATGTAACTCAGTCAAATGTAACTCCATGTGACATTCTAGGCTGCCATGATGGCAGAGGAGCTGAAGAAGGAGCAGGACACCAGTGCTCACCTAGAGAGGATGAAGAAGAACCTGGAGGTCACTGTCAAGGACCTGCAGCACCGTCTTGATGAGGCAGAGAACCTGGCCATGAAGGGTGGAAAGAAACAGCTCCAGAAACTGGAATCAAGGGTAATCTATCAGTTGTCCATTCTTAACAGAGACACTATAGTATGAAGCTTTCTGTGTATATCCTCAAGTGATTTTCTGTAATGACTTGGACTCATATGTACAACATGATTCTTATTTGAAGGTTCGTGAGTTGGAGGGCGAGGTTGAAAATGAGCAGAAACGTGGTGTTGATGCTGTTAAAGGAGTCCGTAAATATGAGAGGAGAGTCAAGGAGCTCAGCTACCAGGTATAAGAAAAGGTTTCCTTCAATAACATTGTAGAAGTGTTCAGGCGTTGGACTGACAAGATAATAATAATACAAATAAAACTTTACTTACTTTACTTGTATTTAGACTGAGGAGGACAAGAAGAACATTGCCAGACTGCAGGATCTGGTGGACAAACTTCAGCTGAAGGTCAAGGCCTACAAGAGGCAGTCTGAGGAAGCGGTGAGTCACATTTTCTTTAACAATTCTTCAGGTTGTGACTACATGCTATTTTTCAGTCAAAGGGAAAAAAGCATTATCTTTATATTCATTATTTTAGCCAACACTCACCCAAAGTGCCTACAAAGCTTATATTATTTGCATATACTGCTGTATATTTTCTAAAGCAATTCAGATAAAGAACCTTGCTCAAAAATAGCAGTTACTAGCCAAGGTAACCAATATGCATATAACCATGACAAAATGTCTGATGCCCTTACAGGAAGAACAAGCCAATACCCACCTGTCCAAGTTCAGGAAGGTCCAGCATGAACTGGAAGAAGCAGAGGAGCGTGCTGACATTGCTGAATCCCAGGTCAACAAGATGAGAGCCAAGAGCCGTGATGCTGGCAAAGTAAGTTTATTAATTTTATTAAAAAACCCTTTTTTTTAAATCCAGCAATGCCAATGGAAAATACCTATTTACCTCTCTTGAACGTTTTCACATTTTATATTGTTGCACCTTTTATGTAGTAAAATATTTCTCCCATTCACCATGACAAATTCAACACATGGTGCAAAAATATTATTTACTTTCCTAACAGTGAAAAAAGTTTCTTTATTACTTCTTGATTTCTCCTGGTATTATTAATGGTTAATTTAAACTAAGGAGTAGAGCAACAAAATGAGATTAATCTTTTTAAAAATAAAGCTATAGTAAATTAAATAGTAATCAAGACATGATTACAGTTCTTAGAATTGATGTACTTTCACGTCACTTTGAAGTTCTTAACATTTACAAACAGCCACTTTTCCCAAAACATGCAGAGCTATTTTCTAGTGAGTAATGAGTGATTAATAGCGATCAGTTTCACTGTAACAAAAATATAACATGCCGTGATAAAATAATGCATGTTCACACATTAAAATATGTTTTACTTAACTACCCCTTCATTACATTCTAAATTGTTAGTATTCAAATTCTCAGACAAACCCTGGTGGTAGGACCACGTAATCCAAATATTTGGATATTAACAAAGATGGAAACTAGATGTCAGTGATTTTTAGATTCTTTCGTTAAAAAAATGCTATTTCAAGATGCATGTACTGTATGTAAATAATGGAATCTGATCATAAAACTCAAAAACCCGGTTATACTGGTCATATAATTTTGTTTCAAGACAATGCGGCCATGAGACACTAAGTGGCACTATAGTCCTGTTTTGGCTGACTCCTGGCTATAGGGTTTGGGATTGTGAATTTAAAGGTTGAAGGCAAGAGCTGTATTAATGCTATGGCTCTTCTTAAGCCCATATTGAAACCTCTCATACACATCGTTAACCTGCAGATACTACCTATCATCAAAGCAAACTAATGCACAAATAGCTAGTAACTAACTCCTTGTGCATTTTTATAATGCCACATATTCAACAGATTATGCCATACTTTTGCTATACCTCAACTCATACATGAGTTTTCCATGAACAAACCAGAAAACTTGCACACTGACTCTTCCTTCCTTGTGCTTTTCTTACTTTTCTTAACCAGATGGTTGCATTGCTTGCTTAAACTATTAGAATGGCCATAAACATTAACAGGTTTCACAGTTGAGAATCGGCCATTTGACAAATTGTATGTAATTAATTCAGTTACTTCGTACACAAAAACAGCAATGTACAGAACATGTGTAGATAACCCTGTTTTACTGTGTAACTGACATTTTCCTCTTATTTTAAAGGGAAAGGAAGTAGCAGAATAAACAAGATTAATCTGCAGACAACACTTCTTCAGGTTTCATACAGTATTAACACCATTGTGAAAAATGCAAAAACTGAATAAATAAATTTAATGAAACACAGACAATCTTGTGAATTTATTTAATAATTTCAGAGCTATGACTATAGCGACTATGAAGTGAAATGCAAAATACTTTGCAGACTAATTTGGCGGCATTTACATCTATATTGGGTGATCATAGTAGGAATCACAACCTTTTTATACACAGAAAAATACACTCAAAAATAATAGTCTCAACGTCCCAATACTTTGTGTTTAATTCTATGTGTTCACAGTTTACATCACACAGAACAGTCAGTAAATGTCAGTGAAACACCCAGCAGCAGAGCAGAACAGTAGAGCTCCATCTTAGGCACAACCAGCCACTCAAACCCTCTGGGCCCCAACAGCTGTCACCTGTGACTCTGAGACGTTGCCATATTAGGGAATATCTGATGGCGCTTGCATCAGGTAGCAGACCAGTGCAAAGGTGACACTCTTTGACCCCGTAATTGCTGTGATTGCTACTTTTATTCCTGACTGCATGCTGTTGCCCAGGTTAAAAAAAACCCAACATATCTCACATTCCATCACAACATGGTTGCTCTTGTTAAGTTGCAAGCTAATAGCAGGCCTCATTAAGTCATTAAGTTGAGTAAACACTAGATAAATGCTTTCCAAAAATGCATTCAAGGAACAAATTGAAAGACATTACCTACTGACATTACATGAAATTACATTAAAATGAACTGATGTATTATTAGTAAGAACCCACATATTTGACACACAGTATTACAAAGATGTGATGCACATTATTATAATAATTATTATTATTACTATTATTATTATTTATATTGTGGAGACTCTCTACAAGTGTATCTACATGTAATTCCCATCTAGTAGTAATCTAAATGTGAGGATTTTGATATTACTCAAATGTAAAAAATATCAATTGAATAATAGGCTTGAGAAAGAAATCCACAAAACTAGATATTATTTCTGTGAGGCACTATAGAGACCAATGTGTCTCCCAAGAGATTTTTACTAGCTTTTGTGGAAGGAATACATTACAGTGACAAGACAATTCAATAAATGCAATCTCTTGTTTGGTTTTCTTTCATTCTGTAATTTCATGCTGAACTTGACGTTGTGGGGTTATACACGTTTTCTATATTTAAAAAAATGAATTCTGCCTGTAGACTTCAAACTTGTAAACGAGCTTGCCATTCTAAAAAAAGAAAGACTTTTGCAAGTTGCAAGGACTCCTTCTCCATAGGTAGACTCCCTTCTCACTTTGTAGTCCCCAGAGTTGAGTTAATTTATTACCACAAATCTGGAACTTTCTTCATTTTTTTTGCCTAGTTTTGTCTTTTACCAATTTAGGGCTTTCATTACAATACATGTCATTTGGCTGATGCTTTTATCCAAAGCGATTGACAGTTGATTTAGACTAAGCAGGAGACAATCCTACCCCCTGGAGCAATGCAGGATTAAGGGCCTTGCTCAAGGGCCCAATGGCTATGTGGATCTTACTGTGGCTACACTGGGGTTCACCCAACTGGGGTTCACCTAATAGCTTAATGTCCTACACCTGTGTTAGCAATTAGCAATTAACTTGATGACGTGAATAGAAACTGCTGTTTACCAGCTGTTTACTCACACAAAGACAGCAGCATTGGCTCCAAAGATCTCCCAAAACAAGTCTGTGACAAAGTTGTGGAAAAGTACATGTAAGGGATATGAAAACGTGTCCAAGGCATTGGTCAGGCAATTGGTCAGAGAGGCTACCCGGAATCGGGATCTACAGAATTTTATAGCCAACAGAGGAAAACATGTGCATCGCACAACAATATCAAAGATATTGGACATATCTGGCCTGTATGGAAGGGTGGCAAGAAAAAAAAGCAGCTTCTCAAAAAGGCCCATCTGGAGGTCCGTTTGAAGTTTGTAAAAAAAAAAAAAAAACACTCTGAGGATTCTACAACTTGGCATAAATGACAAATGGTATGTTTGGCGAAAACACAACACCGCCCATAATAAAAACAACACCATCCCGACTGTGAAGTATGGTGGCTACAGCATAATGTTGCAGGAATGTTTCTCATCTAAAGGTACTGGGGAACTTGAAGTGAGGATGGATGGAGCCAAATAGAGGGGGATCTTGAGAGGAACCTGAAGATTTCTGATGAAATCGGGTCAGAAATTCATATTCCAGCAGAACAATGACCCAAAGCACCACTTCTGTGTGCAAGAGAGGACAACAAAGACTCTCTGCTCTCAGGAAACTTTCAGGTGGATAAAACATTGATGACACTGTTCTATAGAGCTTTTATTGAGTCTGTCCTGACGTTCTCCATTATTTGCTGGTATGGAAACGTCACTATCAAAGACAAGAATGCACTTTTTAAAATTGTGAATGTGGCCAATAAGATAGTGGGAGTGAAGTTCAATAGTCTAACTGAGTATTTCAACAAGCAGCTGTTTAACAAAGCCATGAATATCTATCAAGATACAAGTCATCCTCTGTATACAGAATACATGTTGTTGCCATCTGGCTTACGATTTAAAACTCCCATTGCTTTAAAACAGAGGTACAAAAATTCCTTTATTCCTCTTTCTATTCAAGCACTGAATGCACACAACAGAAGAAGATAGCCTTGTCCACTTAGTGACCCCATACCCCAATCCACTACCTCTTTTTACATCTACCTTCTATTTATTGAAACTGTATCTTGATTTTAAATGACTCAGTTTTTAATGCACTGCCAATATTTATCACAACTGAACTATTTATTATGCTTCTTGTGCAGAATCTGTCTGTCTGTCTGTATTGTGTTATGCCTATTGTTGTGTGGTATGTGTGTGGTCCTGCTGCAAACAAATTGCCCATTTGGGACAAAGAATAAACTGAACTGAACTGAACTGAACTGAAAGCACAAGGCCAAAGCTACCGTGGAGTGGCTTGCAAAGAAAAAGATGGATGTGCTGGAGTGGCCTTTAACCCAATTGAAAATCAGTGGAATGACTTGAGGGTTGCTGTCCATCACCGAAAACCAACAAACCTCTCCCAGTTCGAACAGTTCTGCGAAGAGGAGTGAGGGGAAAATCTCCAAATCCAGGTGTGCTAACCTTTTGTAGAGCTACCCAAAAAGACTGGTAGCTGTAGTTGCTGCCAAAGGAGCTTCCACCACGTATTGTATACTTAAAAAAAGTGGAAATTTCTGTTATGTTCATTTAATGCTCTCTTTTTTCACATTTTTCCACTGCATTCATTATGATATGTTGTATACTTTGGGTCAAAACAAGTCCCATTTTAATCCATGCAAGGTTAAAGGCCTTGTTCAACGGTCCAACAGTTGTGTGGATCTTATCGTGGCTACACCGGGGCTTGAACCATTAACCTTGCAGTCATGCACCTTAGCCACCAGTCTAATATATAATTGAGCATATTATATATATCATACAGGGTATAATATATTATTTAGTAAATGATAATATTAATTAATACTGAATCGCCCTCCGTGAGCCATGGGGAGGTGGGGGTCGGGTAGGAGGGCTGAGGGATTGGCATGGATGTGGCGCAGGGGAGGAGGGAGGTGCAGCCGGACGGCAGAGGGGCTGATGACTCTAGTGATGGGGTAAGGACCCATGAACCGAGCTGCGAGTTGGCGGTAGACCGTGCAAAGGGGTATATCCCTAGACGATAAGTAGACTCTCTGTCTCACAGTGTACCGGGGAGCGGAGCACCGGAGGCAGTCAGTGAACCTATTCATCTTGGCCAGAGTACAACAATACAATATTTAATACAATACAACAATATATATATACAAGTGCCTTTATAATCTATGGCATATACATTACATTACATTATTGGCATTTGGCAGACGCTCTTATCCAGAGCGACGTACAGTTGATTAGACTAAGCAGTAGACAATCCTCCCCCGGAGTAATGCAGGGTTAAGGGCCTTGCTCAAGGGCCTAACGGCTGTGCGGATCTTATTGTGGCTACACCGGGATTAGAACCACCAACCTTGCGTGTCCCAGTCATTTACCTTAACCACTACGCTACAGGCCGGCCCATATACAGACTTGGTGAAGGTTCTGGTACAAAGGTGGCATGTTGGCCAGTTCAGCGGGTCCTTCCTCGACTAGCAGAACAGAGGTTGAAGGACCGGAAGCAGAATGGAGGCCAGAGCTCTAATAGTCCCTTGGACCCAGTCAATTTGCGGATTGTGGTGTAGGAGCCAGGGTCTGCCCAGGACCACGGGAACGTGAGGCGACTTCATAACATAGCAGGAATTCTCTTCACAATGATTCCCAGAGATCAGGAGTTCCACGGGGCTGTCGATGTCAGCCAGGGGAGCACCAGTGAGAGTCAAATGCCAGGTGGCATTGTACCCTGGGTGCTTTGAAAGCTTCCATACTCATTGAATGATTTGAATGATAAAGAGGCAATCCGCACCCAAAGGTTATTACTGATAAACGTTTCAGGGCTGTCTTGATGGCTGTCGAGATGCAAGGCGTTCCTGCTCCAGTGTGACTTTGTGTTCCGGCAGCAACCACAGACCTATGACAGTGATGACCACCGGATCGGCTACGTGATGGGGTTACTCAAGGGGAGAGCCTTGGACTGGGCTACAGCTGTGTGGTCCGGAGGTTCATTCCCTCCCCAGTACCGATCTTCGCCAAGGAGATCCGCAAGGTCTTCCAGCACGCATCCAGCGACCAAGAGCCGTCTCAGCGTCTGATCGCCCCTCGCCAAGGCAGGAGGACTGCGGCGGACCATTCCATTGACTTCCGCACTCTCGCGGCAGCCACCAACTGGAATGATGCGGCTCTGGCAAACCTGTTCCTGGCCAGCCTGAGTGAGGCACTCCAGGACGAGTTGGCGTGTCTCGATCATTCAGTTCGACCTACTCGTCCGTGCCGCCATCCGTTTGGACAACCGTGCCAGACAACACTGGACTGAGAGACAGGTCCCACCCACCCAGGCTTACCCCAGGCGAGGGTCAAGTCCCCGACCGGAGGAGAAACTAGCCGAAGGAGTCGAACCCATGGACCTTTCCTGTGCCGTTATGAAAATATCACCTGAGGAACGGACACGTCGGAGGGCTACCGGTTCCTGCTTCTATTGTGGGAAGCTGGGACACACCCAAGTTCGGTGCACCCTCCAGTCCAAGAAATCCGGCTCATCTGTTGAGGTGAGAGTACTCAACAGATATGAAGGGTCTGCCAGGAACGACCACGCTTACGGCCATGTTGATGCTTCCTGACAGAGCTGTCCAGGTTAACACGTTGGTGGATTCCGGAGCTGATGCAAACCTCATTGACGAGGTAATAGTCATGGAACTGGACATTCCCACCCTCCCACTGCCCCATCCCGAGAATGCTCGGTCATTGGATGGAAAGACGTTTTGCCGCATGACCCACATCACCAAACCCATCAAGCTGATCATTTCTGGAAACCATCATGAAATGATTCAGTTCTGCGTCATCCGGTCCCCTAATGATCAGCTCATTTTGGGATTACCCTGGCTCCAAAGACACAACCCCACCATCGACTGGAGTTCAAGCCACATTCAAGCCTGGAGTCATGAGTGTCACCAATCCTGCCTGCGATCTGCTCCTGCACCAGCAGAGGGTGCACCCGACCCACTACAAGTCCCCAAGCCCTCCCTGGAAAAGGTGCCCACCCCTTACCATGACCTAGGCACGGTCTTTTCCAAGACACAGGTATAAACTCTCCCTCCTCACCGACCCTACGACTGCGCCATCGAGCTGCTACCAGGTTCCACACTCCCCTCAAGCCGTCTCTACAATGTCTCCAGACCGGAAAGGGAGGCCATGGAGAAATATATCCGGGACTGTCTAGCTAATGGACTGATTTGCCTGTCCTCTTCACCTGTGGGTGCCGGATTCTTCTTTGTCCAGAAGAAGGATGGCTCATTGCGTCCCTGCATTGACTTCAGAGAACTCAATAACATTACAGTAAATAACAAATACCCTCTGCCATTGATGGACTCCGCCTTTCACCCGCTACACGATGCCACAATCTTCACCAAGTTAGATCTACGCAACGCCTACCACCTGGTTCGTATCCGAGAGGGTGACGAGTGGAAGACCGCCTTCAATACCTCCCTCGGACACTTTGAATACCTGGTCATGCCATTTGGCCTCACTAATGCACCCGCCGTGTTCCAGGCATTAGTGCATGATGTTCTTCGGGACTTACTGGGCCGACACATATTCGTTTACCTGGATGACATTCTGATTTACTCCACCAATGCCAAGGAACATGAGATTCACGTCAGACAAGTTCTCCAGAGACTGTTGGAAAACAAACTGTTCGTCAAGGCGGAGAAGTGTGTCTTCCACACTGACAGTTCCTTGGCTTCATTTTGGAGAAGGGACAGATCAGGGCGGATCCCAAGAAGGTTCAGGCGGTCACTAACTGGCCCACGCCTGTCTCTCGTAAACACCTCCAACGCTTCTTGGGATTCGCCAACTTTTACAGAAGATTCGTCCGGTCCTACAGTCAGGTTGTCTCCCCCCTCACCAAGCTTACATCCACTGCCATGCCATTCTGTTGGGGTCCCGAAGCGGAGGGGGCATTTACCAAGATCAAGAGACTATTCTCCTCCGCTCCTATCCTGGTGCACCCTGACCCCACCCGCCAGTTTGTTGTAGAGACGGATGCGTCCGACACTGGAGTGGGAGCCGTGCTGTCACAAGTCTCTGCCTCCAACAACCGGTTACACCCATGCGCTTTCTTCTCCAAAAAGCTTTCTCCAACGGAGATAAACTATGATGTGGGGAACCGAGAACTCCTTGCTGTGAAACTGGCACTAGAGGAGTGGAGGCATTGGCTAGAGGGGTCCGAGAAACCTTTTGTCGTCTGGCAGACCACAAGAACTTGGCATACCTCCAAACAGCTAAGAGACTGAACTCACGCCAAGCTAGATGGGCACTGTTTTTTGGAAGATTCAACTTTGCCCTCACCTACCGCCCAGGTTCCAAGAACGTTAAGCCAGATGCCCTGTCTAGACAATTCAACACCTGTCCCGAGCGTGAGGCGCCTGAGAACATCCTCCCGGTTTCCTGCACCATCGTGTCAGTGACTTGGAAGATTGACGCGGTGATCAAGAGGGCTCTACGGGAGGAGTCCGATCCCAGGTCCAACCCTGGAACCCGCCTCTACGTCCCCCCAGCTGTTCAGACACAGGTGCTTCAATGGGCTCATTCATCTCCCCTGTCCTGCCATCCTGGCATTACCCGCACATTGGCGGTGCTTAAGCGGAAGTTCTGGTGGAGCACCATGATCCCCGACACCAGGCACTTCATCAAGGCGTGCACCACCTGCACCAGAAGCAAGGCCTCCCACCAAGCCCCTGCTGGTCTGCTCCAACCTCTGCCTGTGCCCAGCCGACCCTGGAGCCACATTGGGGTGGACTTCGTTACCGGACTTCCCTCTTCCGAAGGTAACACCACCATCCTCACCGTGGTGGACCGGTTCAGTAAGGCGGCCCACTTCATCCCTCTACCTGGATTGCCCACTGCCCAAGAAACCGCAGACGTACTAGTCAAGGAAGTGTTCCGCATCCACGGAATCCCCTCAGACATTGTATCTGACCGGGCTCCACAATTCATATCTCAGGTGTGGAGAGCTTTCTGCCTGGTCCTCGGTGCCACAGCCAGCCTCTCATCCGGCTACCACCCTCAATCCAATGGGCAAACTGAGAGAGCCAACCAGGATTTGGGAGCCGCACTACGTTATGTCTCTGCCCAGAATCCATCTTCATGGAGCAAGATGCTCACCTGGGTTGAGTATGCGCACAACACCCTGCCATGCGCCGCCACCGGAAAGTCTCCGTTCGAGATCTCTCAAGGCTACCAACCTCCATTGTTTCCCGACCAAGAAGCTGAGATCGCTGTTCCCTCCCTCGCCACCCACATGAAACGATGTGCCAAGATTTGGAGGGACGCCAAGGCCGCGCTCTTACACACGGCAGATCGTAATCGGTGCTTTGCTGATCGCCACCGCACACCAGCCCCAGCCTACAAACCAGGTGACTCCGTTTGGCTGTCCACTAAGGACATTCCCCTACAAGCCACATCTCACAAACTGCAACCCTGCTTCATTGGCCCCTTTAAGATCCACACCATTATCAATCCATCCTCTGTTAAACTGTCACTCCCTGCTTCACTTAAAATTCATCCCACATTCCATGTATCATGTATTACGCCTGTATCCTCTCACCCCCTTTGTCCCCCCGATCCCCCCCCCCCCCTCGCATCATTGATAACCACCCTGCATTTACTGTGAAAAAACTGTTGAACATTCGTAAAAGGGGTTGTGGTGTACAATATCTGGTTGACTGGGAGGGCTATGGCCCTGAGGAGCGTTCCTGGGTAGCTCCCAGTCTCATCCTAGATAAGACATTAATCAAGGACTTCCATCGTGACCACCCTGACAAATTCAAAGGACCGCCAGGAGTCGGTCGTTAAGGGGGGGTCCTGTCACATTTCAGGTCTGTCTTGCCATGTTTTATGTTTATTCATTTTGTCTTAGTTACGTATTGTCTTATCATGTATTATGTTAGTCTAGGTTCGTCATCAGTTTATTTCTTGTTACGATTTTTTTTTTCGTCATGTCTAGTTATGTTTCGTTACGATTATATTATATTACCTTGTTGAGTGGTTATCGTCTTAGTTTCGTTTTGTGTTATGTTTTGATTTATGTTTATTGTTACGTAGACGGGTTACTGTTTAAACATACACTTTTACATGTCTTTCCGCAAACCTTGCGTTCCGCCTTTTCTCTCTCTCTCTTTCTGTCATTCACACCCTAATTGTTTCCATTTGTCTATTTACTAAACCTACTAACGCTAGATCAGGATTGGGTAGAACTAACAAACTAATTATGTGTTCATGTTACCTTACGTTTCTCGTGCATGTCATTTACTAATTTACTAATGCTAGGGCATAGGATAGGTTTATTACTAACGATTACTAATTGCCTTGTTTAACTCGTCATCCATCGCACCTGTTTTTCATTTCCTTTCTGCTCTCTAAACTAATTGTCTACACCTGTCTACACCCGCATTTATAGCCCAGTCGCGCAACTGTTCTTTGCGAAATTGTCTGCCTCTTGTTATCAACGCAACTCTTGAGCATTTACATTATTGATTACACATTACGATCCAAGCCTGTTTTACCGACCATTGATTATTGATTTCTGTTTTGTTGACCATCGTTTGTTTTTGACCATGTTCTCGCCTACCGATTTTGTACTTTTGCTTCGCTGTTTGTTTTATGGTTTCGACTTCCGCATCGCCCACGACTACGACCCTGCCTGCCGTCCGCCTGTACTTCAGCCCCGCTGACAGCTTTCCTGCTACCGGACCTCCCTGCACGTCTACCGACTACGAGTTTGCCTCTTCCCTCGGCACCGTGCTTTTTGTTTGTTTATTGTTTGTTTGGCTGGATCTTCGTGTATGGACTTTGCTTGTGTTGACCACTCTCCTGGGATTCGTCCCGAATAAAGCCCTGACGGGACTTTATCTACTCATTGTTTCTGAGTCGTGCATTTTGGGTCCAACCCCCACACACCCGTCTCAGTTGGGCCACCACCAGTGTCTTTTGGCCCCGTGAAGTTTTTTTTTGGGAGGAATAGTTCAGAATAATTCAGGCATATGCAGAATTCAATCTTGGTCCAGGGTTATTTTGTGATTATGGAAGCATTTGTAGTTCTCTGAAACTGCAATGTTTTCACCCATCTTTATGCCTAAACAGACAAAGATGGGTACAAACAAAAAACACACACAGGCCATATATTATTCTGCTGGGGAAGGGCGATTGGGAGGTGACACTCTTCCCAACAGAAAAGCCATTTTTGTCTTCTTTGGTATTGTTATTGCTGAGAGACACTTCGACACACCCAGGGCGAACCGGCAACCTGACTGCCAGACCTGCTCTTACCGCCTGAGCCAATTTCGCCCCATTGTTAATGTTGGTATCTGCAAACAAAACAGAGCTGCAATAAAGCAAATGTGTTTACAATTCAACCATTTCCTTGGTACATCTGGCCCTCAGAATGTTTTCAACTTTTCATCTTAATCATATGTGACGTATGGCATTATGTTATCTTCATGACACATTATCTATTAAACATTAAAGGGATAAGAATTATCAGCAGGTACTATTTCACCAGGTCTAGATACACCCACCAGTAGTAAGGCTCTGGAGCCACGTAAGGTGCAGTGGAATGATCTGTGAAGAAAGTTAACATGAAACACAACACCACAGTGATAGTGGGGTAAAGGGTAACAGTTACATAACAATATAACAGTGAATGCCTAGTCAGTAGAACAATAGCCCCGGTACATTCGCTAGGCTATTGGCTTGTGTGTAAACTATAAGCAAAACCCATGTAAAGCGAGGGCAAACAAATCATAATTATAATCATACGAGACAGTAAAACATGATTAAGATAATTATTGCCAATATAGTATTACCTCTGACTAAGTACTACACATAGCATAATCGCCATTACATTGCCTCAGGAAGCCAAAGCTTCCTTACGTATTACCGCTAACATTGAAATCAAAAGTATTACCTTGGCTAGTTGCCTCACCAGTCTCCGTCACCCAGCCAAACCTTCTGGCTGCTATATTACTGGCTCAAACCTCCGTCGACAACGTCTAGTTACTGGAAACCAAGTGTAATCAAATCAGAAAGATCTGTAGGTAAATTTATAATCCACTTTTATGAAGACAACTGCCATCTCTCACTGTGGTCAGATAGGTTGGTGGTCACATAATCCCATTTCTCACTATGGTCTGGTTGGCATGTTTAGCTGTGTAAATCTGCTATGTCATAAACTCTTAAGAAAACTGTACTACTTAGCAAGCTGTTTTCAGCCATCATAAATTATGCCAGCCTAGATGATGAGACATGAACATTTAAAATTCATTCTAGAAGTTATTCAAAACAAATATAAATACATGTACACATGACATTCATACCAGCCGTTAAACATATCTCTTCCGCCATGCGTCAAACTTTAAAGCAGTATCCAGTGTCAGCAGCTCGAGCATAGGTTTTTCTTTGCTTTGCTCATATGTTAAATATTAGCAGTTGCTCTTTTCTGAGAGCAAACTGAAAATGATTAATTTATTTTATCTAAAGAAGGTGTACTCTTGTCAAGGTAACTTCCTCTTCTGAATGATACATTTAAGCACAAAACATTTCAACTGACAGGTAAGTAGCTTGAAAAGTTTACGATTAAGGACCCTTTCCTATGATTCAGGGAAATGTACAAGTGAACGTGAACTTGTAAGAAACAAAGTAGGGTGGGAAGCAAGTGTTCATACTTGTGAAAACAATCAAAGTATTTAGGCTGACCAGATTACCTCTTTTTCCTGGACATTTATTCTTTTTGGGACCAATATCTGTCCATGTGGGATTTCAAAATTCCTGTTTAGGTCTCCCTGAACCGTTTAACCTGGCAAGGAATAAAATTAAAACACTACTGTGGTAGGAATGCTGCTTATTAAACTAATCACCTAACTTCAAAATTTTACTTTTTCATCACGTTAGATGAAATTTAGGCACAAGCTTGGATAAAAAGAGCCTTTTGGTGAATGACCTGACCCAGTGACCACCACCTGAAAGTGCGCTGTTCTCCAACTGTATGGGCATTATCGGTCCTGGCTTGTCTGTGTCTATACTCTCACTCTCCACCTAACCTCTTCTGTAATGTGATTTTGACATTCAATCCTGTCTAAGAGGCCTTGACATGGTCCAGGGATGTTCTGGCCAGGGCCCCTAATCCATAAAATGAATCTGTGAAGAAGTGGGAAATAACACAAAAGCTGATAACCAGATACTATCCTTGAGAGACTATGATCGTTTGATTCATGGGGAGCATCATAGAGAGTGGATCACTGTCTGAATTCAGGATTGCAGGATTGTAAAATCTAGTAACAGTCAAAATGCAATTTACCAAAGTTTCTGCTTGGCACAAAACCATCACTGCAAACCCAATGAGAGGTATTATTTTCATTGTGACATGAAAAATATACTATAGGACAATTACATTCAGCTATGGTTTACACTGTCCAGGAAAAAGAGTGAAAAAGAAGAGATATGTCCATGCTCTAATAGAAATAGCATCTTGTTCACGTATTAGCAAAGGAGAAATAAAGAATTACACACAATTAGTAGAGACAGAATGATAGTGCAGCAATGCCTTATGCAATGGCAAGGTTGCATTGCTGTCTGTGAGACCAAAATTAGCCATTGAATGCATCCTGCCTGCCTACAGCAGGTCTAAAATAACACTGCTGAACATTTAACAGGAACAAAAAAGTAGACAGACACATGGTACTCGTGGCCTCATTACATGAATTTTAAAAAGTAAAAAAAAATTTCAAGTTTAATATTTTATTAATATAAAGCATTGCGGGGCCAAGCTCCCAAAGAGTCAAATCAAAATAATAGGAATTACTGAACGATTCTTTATGGACTCTGAATCCTCAGTCCTTCATTTGTACCAAACTATCAGAGCTGCACAAACATGAATCAATTAATCAATTTCACATTTTAATTCCTGATCTTTCAAGCACCTGATTTTGACCTGTATTTGTATTACATTAGCCGACTTCAAACCGGGAGGCACGGATGGTCCATCCTCCTGTCTGCCCTGTCAGCAACGGGCATCTGTGGCACAGCCCTGGACTGGATTGAGTCCTACCTCTCTGGTCGCTGCTTCCAGGTTCCCTGGGCTGGTTCGGTATCGACACCTCGGCCCCTCGCCACAGGAGTTCCCCAGGGCTCAGTCCTAGGCCCACTTCTTTTTTCTCTTTACTACGCCTGCTACGCGGACGATACCAACTCTTCGTCTCATTCCCGCCGTCTGATACGCAGGTTTCAGCCCGTATCTCTGCTTGCCTGAGGGACATCCAGAGCTGGATGGACAACCACCATCTAAAGCTCAACCCAGGCAAGACTGAAATGATATTCATCCCTGCTAATACCTCTCCTCATCTGGATCTCTCCATTTCCCTTGGGGATACCACACTCACGCCGTCACCCAGTGCAAGGAACCTCGGCGTGGTGATCTTGGGGATCTTGTGGTGACTCTTGATAACTGCCTCACCCTGGCTCCGCAAGTATCCTCCACTGCCAGAACCTGCAGGTTCTTTCTGTATAATATACACCGTATCCGTCATCTCCTGACTGAGAAAGCCACCCAGCTCCTAGTCCAGGCGCTCGTCATTTCCCGCCTGGATTACTGCAACTCCCTCCTAGCCGGTCTCCCAGCGTGTGCCATCAAGCCCCTCCAGCTGGTCCAGAATGCTGCAGCCCGCCTGATCACCAGTCAGCCCAGGTTGGCTCATGTCACCCCGCTTCTCATTGGCCTCCACTGGCTTCCTATTGCCGCACGCATCCGTTTTCAGTGTAATAGTGTTGGCATTTCAGGCTGCTAAGGGGACTGCCCCACCTTACATACAATCCCTCATCACTCCCTACTCCCCAGCTAGACCACTCCGGTCTGCCAGATCTGGTCGCCTTACGGTTCCCTCTCTATGTGCACCTGGTGTTCGAGCTGCACGTTCACGCCTGTTTTCTGTTCTGGTTCCTCAGTGGTGGAATGACTTGCCTACCACTGTCAGAACAGCAGAATCCCTCCCCCTATTTCGACACAGACTCAAAACCCACCTTTTCAAACTCTACCTAAGTCCTCCCTCCTGATTTCCCCTGCCCCTCCTTTCTGATATCCCTATCCTTGTCTAACCCCCCCCCACCCCCAAAAAAAAAAAAAAAAATCCACTTCTGATGACAACTATTTCATCATTTCATATGAACAGCATTTCATGTGCATTTTGCTAGTTTCTGGATGTGATGCTTTGACTTATGGTAGAACCTATGCACTTGTAAGTCGCTTTGGATTAAAAGCGTCTGCCAAATGACTAAAATGTAAATGTAAATGTAAATGTGATGGACAGCAGACTGTCCCTTTCCGAGAACATTGCGGCGGTGACCCGGTCTTGCAGGTTCTTCCTATACAACATACGGAGAATCCGCCCCTTTCTCACCCCCTACTTGACCCAGCTCCTGGTCCATGCGATGGTTCTGTCCCGCCTGGACTACTGCAATTCCCTCTTGGCTGGCCTCCCAGCGTCCGCCATCAGACCCCTCAAACTTATCCAGAATGCAGCAGCTTGTCTGGTCTTCAACCTTCCCAAATACTCACACGTCACCCCCCTGCTTACTTCCCTCCACTGGTTGCCTGTCATGGCTTGCATCAAATTCAAAACATTGGTGCTAGCCTTCCAAGCAGTTAAGGGGTCTTCCCCAGCTTATCTACAAAAAATCATCAGACCCTACACCCCTGCCAGACCTCTTCGTTCAGCCTCCACAGGCCGCATGGCACCTCCCCCTCTCCGAACCTCCACCTCACGCTCACGACTACTGTCTGTTCTGGCTCCACGGTGGTGGAACAAACTCCCCGTTGAGGTCAGAACTGTAGAATCTCTCCCCACCTTCAAGCGCAAGCTGAAGACACACCTCTTCAAGCAGCACCTCTCCCCATCCCTCCCTACCTCCCTGTGAACCTTAATTGTTGTCTCTGTGACTTGCTTTGTGTATCGGTATTTTTAGTTGGCTAGGTAAGCAGTGTTTGGATAGTTAAGTTTGGTCACTTTTGCTCTGTTTGTTTCTTTGTTCAAAAAAAAAAAAAAAAAAAAAAAAAAGGCCCTCGTCCTTATCTTTGTTGTACAGGTAGCAGTTGAAATTAGTACTTCCCTATAGGGTCTTTCAGCAAACTTATCTCTGGTTATGGGTATGCATTTTGTTGTATGTCGCTCTGGATAAGAGCGTCTGCCAAATGCCAATAATGTAATGTAATGTAATGGTGCAGTGGGTAGCACTGCCACCTCACAGCAAGGAAGTCCTGGGTTCGAATCCCCGTCGGCCGGGGCCTCTCTGTGCAGAGTTTGAATGTTCTCCCTGTGTCTGCGTGGGTTCCCTCCGGTTACTCCGGTTTCCTCCCACACTCCAAAGACATGCAGGTTAGGCTGATTGGAGAGTCTAAATTGCCCGTAGGTATGAGTGTATGAGTGTATGAGTGTGAGAGTGAATGGTGTGTGTGCCCTGCGAAGGACTGGCGACCTGTTCAGGGTGTATTCCTGCCTTTCGCCCAATGTATGCTGGGATAGGCTCCAGCCCCCCTGCGACCCTGTTCAGGATAAGTGGCTTAAGATAATGGATTGATGGATGGACTTCAAACCGCTCCCAAATACTCCTATGCAGCAGTAAATCAGAAAAATAAAAATATAGAGGCCATATATACACTCAGTGAGCACTTTATTAGACATATTTTTTAGACTTCTACTGCAGTAGACTATCCACTCAGAGATATCAGGCATTGTGTGTTTAGAGATGCTCTTCAGCATTCCACTGTTGTAATGTGTGGTTATTTGCGTTACTGTCACCTTCCTGTCAGCTTTGGCCAGGCGGTCCTTTCTTCTCTGACCTCTCCCATTAACAAAGCTTTTCTGTCTGCAGAACTGCTGCTCACAGAATTTTTCTTTTTGTTTTTTTGCTAACTCTAGAGACTAGTGTGCATGAAAATCCCAGGAGATCAGTAGTTTGAGTTGAGATACTCAAACTACCCTGTCTCCCACCAACAATCATGCCACGGTCAAAGTCACTTAGATCAATCATTCTGATAGTTGATGTGAACATTAACTGAAGCTCCTGACCTGTATCTAAATGACTGCATGCATTTCACTGCTACCACACAATTGACTGATTAGATAATTGCATGAATAAGTAGGTGTTATAAAGTAAAAATGTTCCCAATAAAGTGCCTGGTGAGTGTATATATTTCATTGACATACAGTACACTCTATGATATTTGTGGGCTATTCACAATTACGTAAATTGGAGACGATAAATTTCCTGTTAGTGTGAGTCTGTGTGTGCATGTTCACCCTGCAAAGGACTGGTGCCCTGCCCAAGAGTTGTTCCTGCTTTGTGCCCAGGGCAAACTGAAATGGACTCCAGCTCAACTCACATCCTGAGGGGGACATGTGTGTACAGTAGATAATAGGTTGATGGATGGATTTTACCCAGAAAACAGGACGGATTTAATAAACCGTTAATAAACCATATGCTAAAAACCAAATATAACAAAATGCTGCTTCAACCTGCACATGTGCACATTGTGAACACCGGCTCCCAATGAATGCTCACATGCAATTCAAATCTCTCACGCTGACATTCCGAGGCCTCTCACACCCATTAGTTCTTGCCTGCCCTCATCTAATAATGAAACATCCTTCTTTAATAAGTCAAGAAGGCTTCCAAATTACACCTCAATGTTTCTATTTAACAGCTAGAAAAAAATCACAGGCCTTCACCTTTGCCATTTTTTGAGACAAGTGCCTTGGTAATACCACTTATGCAGTCATATTTATCTACTGTAGCTCTACTGGGGCGGCCTGTAGTGTCGTGGTTAAGGTAAATGACTGGGACACGCAAGGTCAATGGTTCTAATCCCGGTGCCACAATAAGATCTGCACAGCTGTTGGGCCCTTGAGCAAGGCCCTTAACTCTGCATTGCTCCAGGGGAGGATTGTCTCCTGCTTAGTCTAATCAACTGTATGTCGCTCTGGATAAGAGCGTTTGCCAAATGCCAATAATGTAATGTCTTAGTCTTAGATTTTCTTACCATGCAAAGTGCACTTTTGTAAGTCTCTTTCAAAATGTCTACCAATTGAGTAAAATGTAAGCTGGGAAAGACTTGCTTTAAACCTGCTTAAACATCATGGTTAGCTAATATCAAAATAAATATCTGCACATACATTTTTAGATAAATTATTGCATTTTAACATTTCAGTTCAGGTTTTTCACCCTCATGCATCCTGCCAGTCATAAAATATGTACAGTAGTACTGTGCAAAGGTTTTAGGCATGTGTGAAAAAATGCTATCAAAAATAGAAATGTTAGGCTAATAGTTTATTTTTGTCAATTAACAAAATGCATGAGCAGAAGAAGTGAATCAACAGAAGAAAAATCTAAATCAAATCAATATTTGGTGTGACCACCCTTTGCTTTCAAAACAGCATATACTTGCAGTTTTTGAAGGAACTCAGCAGGTAGGTTGTTCCAAACATCTTGGAGAACTAGCCACAGTTCTTCTGTGGATTTAGGCAGCCTTAAATGCTTCTGTCTCTTCATGTAATCCCAGACAGACTCGATGATGTTGAGATTGGGGCTCTGTGGGGGCCATACCTTGTTCTTCTTTAAACTGAGGGTAGTTCTTAATGACACTGGCTGTATATTTGGGTTCGTTGTCTTGCTGCAGAATAAATGTGGGGCCAAACAGATACCTCCCTCATGGTATTGCATGATGGATAAGTATCTGCCTGTACTTCTCAGCATTGAGGAGACCATTCATTCTGACCAAATTCCCAACTCGCCCTTCAGCGAACAAACTGCCTTCTGCTACAGCCAAATGTTTCACATTTTGACTCATCAATCCAGAGAACCTGCTGCCATTTTTCTGCACCCCAGTTCCTGTGTTTTTGTGCATAGTTGAGTCGCTTGGCCTTGTTTCCACGTTGGAGGAATGCCTTTTTGGCCGCAATTGTTCCATGAAGACTTCTGACTAGACTTCTCCACACAGTAGATGGGTGTACCTGGTTCCCACTAGTTTCTGCCAATTCTGAGTTGATGGCACTGCTAATCTTCCGACTGCGAAGGGAAGTAAGCATGATGTGTCTTTCATCTGCTACACTAAATTTCCTTGGCCGACCACTGCATCTATGGTCCTCAACGTTGCCCGTTTCTTTGTGATTCTTCAACTGAGCCTGGACAGCGCATCTAGAAACCCCTGCCTGTCTTGACATTTCTGCCTGGGAGAGACCTTGCTGATGCAGTATAACTACCTTGCGTCTTCAGCAACCTCACCTTGGAAGCAGAGTTTGGTTGTTCCTCACCCAGTTTTAACCCTCCTACACAGCTGTTTCTGTTTCTGTTAATGATTGGTTTCCAACCTACATATTAAATTGATGATTATTAGCTCCTGTTAGGTATAATTGCTTCATCACAAGCCTGACTATATGCCTACAAAATCCATGTGCAAGTGTACCTAGAAGAATTGATGCTGGTTTGAAGGCAAAGGGTGGTCACACCAAATATTGATTTGATTTAGATTTTTCTTCTGTTCACTCACTTTGTATTTTGTTAATTGAGAAAAATAAACAATTAACATTTCTATTTTTGAAAGCATTCTTACTTTACAGCATTTGTTCACACCTGCCTAAAACTTCTTCACAGTACTGTATATGTGCATGCTCTGCGAGCTTAGCGCAGGGGCAGCTGATGGTAAGTTCACTGTGTGAGAGCCCATGGAAATGGGGGACTGAAGTATGCAGTCTCACAGAAAGGCATCATAATCTCGGCATGTGTTGCCAGGAAGACAAATTACACGCTATGACAGCCCAGCACATAGTGATGACAGGACCATAACACTCAAATCGTATTCAAAGTTAAATCTTCTGAAAAAGAAACATGAAATGAACCTGCGAAAACTATTTACTAGAGCTGAAAGAGAAGGCATACCAAAGTATCTGACAGATCTGAAAATATACGTGAGAATCCTTGCCCCAGATGACAGCTGGTGGCACCAGTTGTACAATGATAAAAAAAAATTCTGTGACATGATAGGGTTGTATTGCATTCATTATCCATTTAGGCAAGATGAGCCAACCAAGCAGCGAAGTACAGTGAAACAATGAAAACAATTAAAAACACAATACAAATACATGGCATTTGTACCAGATGCTAAGTAGTAAAACGTAATGACTGTGGAATGTGCCATGGTATTTACAAGCAGGAACCAGCTCAAAGAGGGTAACGGCAACATCAACATCTCCTATTTTTGCAACACAACCATTTTTCACATAAAAAAATCTGCAATAATGTTGTCAATTGGTAGCATACTGTATATAATATAATATATACACTCAGAGAGCACTTTATTAGGCCTTACAACAGACCTGTACAACAGTTAATTTTGAATCAACCAATCATGTGGCAGCAACAAAATGCATAAAAGCATGCAGACCTAGTCAAGAGGTTCAGCTGATTTTTCAGAGCAAATGCCAGAATGGGGTAGAAATGTGATGTAAGCGACTTTGACCGTGGAATGGTTGCTGGTGGCAGACAGGGTGGGTTGAGTATCGCAGAAACTGCTGATCTCCTGGAATTTTCACACACAACAGTATCCAAGTTTGCAGAGAATGGTGTGAAAAACCAAAAACATCCTCTGAGCAGCAATTCTGTGGACAGTAACGCAAATAACCACAGATTACAACAGCGGTATGCAGAAGAGCATCTCTGAAAACACAATGCGTGAAATCTCTGTGGATAAGCTAAAGCAGCAGATGTCCAATAAGTCTAAAAATAAGTCTACTAAATACTTAATTAAGTGCTCAGTGAGAGTATAATATATCAATCACATAAGTTTAAAATACATAAGTAGGCTACAGGCACTTATATAGTCTATACATACCATGTGTTTGAAACTTGGAATTGAAGTAAAAGATAAATAAGCTACATTTATGACAGAAGAAACAGTCTCAATGTTAGCAATTTGTTTAAAAGGTCAGAAATAAAATTTTAAAAAGACTTTGGGCAACAAATGCTGCAGGAGCACTACACTTGAGCCAAGTTAATGATGTCAGACCCCCTCCCCAATTATACAATTGTGTTGTAAGACAGTGTGGAAATGGAAGTGGTTTCAACATAATTTGCTTTAAGAACTACATCATAAATAGCTGCACTGCCAGGCTGAAGTACACAAATCCCTACATTACCATAAATGTGTGAAACTCCATGACAAATACATAGCTTGACTACAGCTGTCCAAATTTAGCTTGTGCTTGGCTAGCATTTACAACCCAATATAAGTATCCCTACACACGTGTTCATAACAGAGAAGGACATCGAGACCTTTAGAGCCAGCCTGTGGTGAGTGCCATATATCTTTCAACTAACACTGTAAGAGCAGATCCCAAGTGAATGTTTTAGTTTCTGTGTTTAATGCAGTAGGGCCCCCTGTATTTATGTACTGTACGTATGTATAAATTATGTGCATATTAAAAAAAACTTTTTTTAATAATTATATAATTAATGTTTCACATTTTCCATTAGTTTTGGAATATTGCAAATGTTGTGTGACTTTATTTTGCATGCATAAATTAAGTTCAGGAATGAATATGGCTTTCATATTGTACAGTAGATGACATACATCTGCTTAAATGACAAAAAACATCTGGGAATACATATACATGATGAAAATATTAGGGAACTGGGTATACAATAATAATGTTTTTTTTATCAATACAATTATTTTGTTTGCCATGTATTCTCCATTTCCAGACATGCTAATGGAAATAGGGAGCTGGAAATTTTATTAAATTATTAGAATATTTATTTTTAAAAATTGTGAAACAAATTTTTTTTTGCTTTTTAATATTATGTTTTGCAGCGTCCTGAAAAAGTGCTCTTGGTGGGGAAAAAAAGGTAAGATAATTGGCACTTATGAATACAAAAAGTAATATGGCCCTGACAAATTCAAAGAATGTGGAAAGCAGTGTTGATGGAACTGACACGATCTGTACTTCCACAGTGAGCAGGAACCATGAGTACAGACGCCGAAATGGCCATTTATGGCAAGGCTGCCATATACCTGCGCAAGCCTGAGAAGGAGCGAATCGAGGCACAAAGCAAACCTTTCGATGCTAAGACAGCCTGCTATGTGGCTCATGCTAAGGAGCTGTACCTTAAAGGCACAATCCTGAGCAAAGATGGAGGCAAAGTCACCGTCAAAGTGCTTGATACTCAGGAGGTAAGTCTTTCACCCTTTGGAGAAAAAGTATCCACTGAGCAGGTTAAGAGTGTTTGACTATGTGAGTGTCTTGGCTGATTATAATGCTATGACTTCTTTCAGACTGTAACAGTTAAGGAGGATGATGTCACCCCAATGAACCCCCCCAAGTTCGATAAAATTGAGGACATGGCTATGATGACTCACCTCAATGAAGCCTCTGTGCTGTATAACCTCAAAGAGCGTTACGCAGCATGGATGATCTACGTAAGACTTTTAAAACTGTTCACAATGAATGATTTTTCCATGCTACACAGAATCTGCCGTTTATCTGAAATGCATTACTTTCCTGTTTCAGACCTACTCTGGGCTCTTCTGTGCCACTGTAAATCCCTACAAGTGGCTCCCAGTGTACGACCAAGATGTCGTAGCGGCCTACAGAGGCAAAAAGCGCATGGAGGCCCCACCACACATCTTCTCTGTCTCAGACAATGCCTATCAGTCCATGCTCACTGGTAAGGTTGCATTTGCAATAGTGGATATGTTTTACTTTCAAATTTCCTTAATTGTAAGTAAAAAGATTTTCAAAAAAAATACACTTTGTTTTTGCAGATAGAGAAAATCAGTCTATCCTGATTACGTAAGTATTTCCATTAAGCGTCTTGTACAAATATAAAACTGTCCAATCTTGTGTTGGACAAAGACTGATCTGATCTCTTCTCTTTCTTACTTCCCAGTGGAGAATCTGGTGCTGGAAAGACTGTGAACACCAAGCGTGTCATCCAGTACTTTGCAACAATCTCAGTGTCAGGTGACAAAAAGAAAGACACAAGCAAGGTGAGAAAATGTTGGTTTTTTTGCACATTAGAACGGAGGAATTGAAAATGCAGGAACATGTTGGAGTTTATCTGCTGTGACCTGTGTTTGCTTCCGTAGGGATCGCTGGAGGATCAGATCATTGCAGCTAACCCCCTGTTGGAAGCTTATGGCAATGCCAAGACTGTGAGGAATGACAACTCCTCGCGCTTTGTAAGTCTGAAAGGAAACCATAAACCATTGAAGAGATTTATTGGTATCTCATAACAGTTCACCAATGCTAACAACACTGTTTCCAATAGGGTAAATTCATCAGAATTCATTTTGGCACATCAGGAAAACTGGCCAGTGCTGACATTGAAACTTGTGAGTTGTGTTTAAATCTGTTAATTTGAACATTTATAGATTGATACTTTGGGAAAGTTGATTTGATTTTAAAAACATGTCTTGCACAGATCTGCTGGAGAAGTCCAGAGTGTCATTCCAGCTTCCTGATGAGAGAGGGTATCACATCTTTTATCAGATGATGACCAACCACAAACCTGAGCTGATTGGTGAGATTGCTTTGACCAAACTTAAATAATAAAAAAAAACTTTGGGAAATGTCTGACTGATTGAAAATCAACATTTTTCTCCCACAGAAATGACACTCATCACAACCAACCCCTATGATTTCCCCATGATCAGCCAGGGCCAGATCACTGTGGCCAGTATTGATGATAAGGAGGAGCTGGTGGCTACAGATGTGAGTGATGCACTGATTCTTCAGCTACTACAGCTTGTAATTAGAATGAACTTTCTCTCTCTAATGTAAACCCATCTTTATCATCTAGACTGCCATTGACATCTTGGGCTTCGTCAATGAGGAGAAAATGGGTATCTACAAGCTGACTGGTGCTGTGATGCATCATGGTAACATGAAGTTCAAGCAGAAACAGCGAGAGGAGCAGGCTGAACCTGATGGCACAGAGGGTGAGTCTATAGTTTCTGAGGTTGTCAACTATATATGTCAGCTTTCTAGCAAAAAGTTGAATCATACAAATTAAGATTCATAGTAATTATGATCATAATTATAAGCAGTTGACGAAAGTAAAACATAAAAGCTAAAAGTTCAGGTCATTTGGTCCAATAAGTTTAGAACACACTAGCGCTAAGTCAATGTGTTCTACATCATTGTGCATTTTACTGACTACCCATCTAGGTCACAGAAAAGATATCCAAGGTTTATCCTAATCAATGTCTGTGTAACCACAATCTCTGGATCTCACCTTGCTATATTCTCATTTCAGTGGCTGATAAAATTGGTTATCTCTTGGGCCTGAACTCAGCTGATATGCTTAAGGCTTTGTGCTATCCCAGAGTGAAGGTTGGCAATGAGTTTGTCACCAAGGGGCAGACTGTACCACAGGTAGAGTATTTATAATTGAACACAAATCACCTCACATTGAAAAGTATAATGTTACATATTGATACAACAGCAGATCATTCAGGCCATTTGAGTGATCCCATCTCAATGCCACACTCTTTTTCACATCCATGTTTACATTTTTCACCAAAATAACAGCTGAAATACCTCAACATATGAGGGAGGATAGATAAATACGTATTCTTATTATTCTCACAGGTCAACAATTCAGTGAGCGCTCTGGCCAAATCTATCTATGAGAGGATGTTCTTGTGGATGGTCATCCGCATCAACCAGATGTTGGACACAAAGCAGCCGAGACAGTTCTTCATCGGTGTGCTGGATATCGCTGGCTTTGAAATTTTTGATGTAAGTACAAAGCAATAAAACCACACCATGTCATTCAAATCTAAATGTTATTTGAGCATGTAAAAAATGCTGATTCATGAATATGGTTTCTACTTGAAGTTCAACAGCATGGAACAGCTGTGCATCAACTTCACCAATGAGAAACTGCAACAGTTCTTCAACCACCACATGTTTGTGCTGGAACAAGAGGAGTACAAGAAAGAGGGAATTCACTGGGAGTTCATTGACTTTGGTATGGATTTGGCTGCCTGCATTGAGCTTATTGAGAAGGTGAGGAAATGTTTCTGAAAAAATAAAAGTTCTTATGTGCTTTTTGTTCACGTGTTCATGACTTAATTGTGTTCATGTTCTATTTCAACAGCCAATGGGCATCTTCTCCATCCTTGAAGAGGAGTGTATGTTCCCTAAGGCCTCAGACACAACTTTCAAGAACAAACTGTATGACCAGCACCTTGGCAAGTCCAATGCCTTCCAGAAACCCAAGCCTGCCAAAGGCAAGGCTGAGGCCCACTTCTCCCTTGTGCACTATGCTGGCACTGTGGATTACAACATCTGTGGCTGGCTGGACAAGAATAAGGACCCCCTGAATGACTCTGTTATACAGCTGTACCAGAAGTCCCCAGTGAAACTGTTGGCTCTCCTGTATGTACCTACTGGGGCTGAGGGTAAGAATCAAGAAACTCATGTCAGTACTATTCCCATGAGCTTTACTTTTGAACATCTGATGACAAACAGAACCTTTAAAATGATAACTGCATGCATAAAATTACGATGATATTACTCATTTAAACGGCTCTGATTTTTTCAGAGAGTGGAGGCGGCAAGAAGGGAGGCAAGAAGAAGGGTGGTTCAATGCAGACTGTGTCCTCTCAGTTCAGGGTAGGTTTGTCTGGCTTAGGAACACAATAGGAAGTCTTGAGTAATACTGCTGCAATATTACGGCATAAACTGATCACCATTTATTGTATCACGCTGCAGGAGAACTTGGGCAAGCTGATGACCAACTTGAGAAGCACTCATCCTCACTTTGTGCGTTGCCTGATTCCCAATGAGTCCAAAACACCAGGTACTGTTTCAACAGTACACAAATTAACCTGTGCCTTTTAAGTGTAAAGTGTTTATTGAATGCTCATATACATTTCAAAGCCCAGGTAAACAGCCCATATGCACTCAAAACTGTGATACATAATTCTGAATATCTCCACAGGTCTCATGGAGAACTTCCTCGTCATCCACCAGCTGAGGTGCAATGGTGTACTGGAAGGTATCAGAATCTGCAGAAAGGGTTTCCCCAGCAGAATTCTCTATGCTGACTTCAAGCAGAGGTGATTCAGTCTTCGTGAATGTATTTCTTCTCTATTTGTGACAATATCTGAGAATCAGTTGACTTCAATTTACTTTTTACAGATACAAGGTACTGAATGCCAGTGTTATCCCAGAGGGGCAGTTCATTGACAACAAGAAAGCTTCCGAGAAGCTCTTGGGATCCATTGATGTCGATCACACTCAGTATAAGTTTGGCCACACAAAGGTAAAGGAACTCATTTCATGAATATCTATTTATTCAGAGAAAACAGCCAGTGAACACAAAGCCTGACTAAATTGAAACTAATATGCACCTGATATTTATTGTAGGTGTTCTTCAAAGCTGGGCTGCTGGGTACCCTAGAGGAGATGCGAGATGAGAAACTGGCAGCTCTGGTGACCATGACTCAGGCTCTGTGCCGTGGTTTCCTTATGAGAAGGGAGTTTGTGAAGATGATGGAAAGGAGGCAAGTAAAAACAATAGTAAAGCCAGAAGCAGATGTGTGACTAATGAAGCTAATTAACTTTCATTGAATGAAAAACATAACCTTGTGTGCTATGTGTTCATTGCACAGGGAGTCTATTTTCTCAATCCAGTACAACATCCGCTCATTCATGAATGTGAAACATTGGCCATGGATGAAGTTGTACTTCAAGATCAAGCCACTTCTGAAGAGTGCAGAAGCTGAGAAGGAAATGGCCCAAATGAAGGAGGACTTTACCAAATGCAAGGAAGATCTGGCCAAGGCAGAGGCGAGGAAGAAGGAGCTTGAAGAGAAAATGGTTTCTCTGCTGCAAGAAAAGAATGACCTGCAGCTCCAAGTAGCATCTGTGAGTTCCAATGTTTAACCTTAACACACACACAAAATGATTGCATGGTATTGCTAATCAGTATTAATACCAACACATTACAGGTCCAGGGGATGTTATTTCTCTCACTTATAAATCCTCTTTCATTATAATCCAAGGAATCTGAAGGCCTTGTGGATGCTGAGGAGAGATGCGAGGGACTCATCAAAAGTAAGATTCAGCTGGAAGCAAAACTCAAAGAAACATCTGAAAGATTGGAAGATGAGGAGGAAATTAATGCTGAGCTCACTGCTAAGAAGAGGAAACTAGAGGATGAGTGCTCTGAGCTGAAGAAAGACATTGATGACCTGGAGCTCACCTTGGCCAAAGTGGAGAAGGAAAAACATGCCACAGAAAACAAGGTTTGAGCGCAAATGTCTTATCAAAATGGTAAATTGAGCTCCAGATATGTTCTTCTATACTAATGCTGGTGACTATTTCTAGGTGAAAAATCTGACTGAGGAGATGGCCTCTCAGGATGAGAGCATTTCCAAGTTGACCAAGGAGAAGAAAGCC
This sequence comes from Conger conger, assembly GCF_963514075.1. Lineage (NCBI taxonomy): Eukaryota > Metazoa > Chordata > Actinopteri > Anguilliformes > Congridae > Conger > Conger conger. The sequence goes on from NC_083771.1 coordinate 27,885,638, forward strand.
CTCCAAGAGGCACACCAGCAGACTCTGGATGACCTGCAGGGAGAGGAGGACAAAGTCAACACGCTGTCCAAAGCCAAGACCAAGCTTGAGCAACAAGTCGATGATGTGAGCTTGCTTTTCTTTCTTTTTGATGTGAGCTTGTGTTTGATATGAAGTGATCCTTAATTCCTGACAATGTATTTTAATTTGTAGCTTGAAGGTTCTCTGGAACAAGAGAAGAAGATTCGCATGGATCTTGAGAGAGCAAAGAGAAAGCTTGAGGGGGATCTGAAAATGGCTCAAGAATCCATCATGGATCTGGAAAATGACAAGCAGCAGTCAGAGGAGAAAATCAAGAAGTAAGAAATAACTTGACTTACCGATCCACTTCAGAACAGAGTCCGTGAGCTGCTCTACATATTGAAAGTATTTTTGCTTCATAGGAAGGACTTTGAGACCAGCCAGCTCCTCAGCAAGATAGAGGATGAACAATCCTTGGGTGCTCAACTTCAAAAGAAGATTAAGGAGCTTCAGGTATAGCCCCTTCTCATCCCTTATATTAATTAGGTACTAATTCCATTGGATAACATACCATCTAACCCTTTCAACATACAGGCTCGCATTGAGGAACTGGAGGAGGAAATCGAGGCTGAGCGTGCTGCTCGGGCTAAGGTTGAGAAACAGAGAGCTGATCTCTCCAGGGAACTTGAGGAGATCAGTGAGAGGCTGGAGGAAGCAGGGGGTGCAACTTCTGCCCAGATAGAGATGAACAAGAAGCGTGAAGCTGAGTTCCAGAAGCTGCGCCGTGACCTGGAGGAGTCCACCCTGCAGCATGAGGCAACTGCTGCCGCTCTCCGCAAGAAGCAGGCCGACAGCGTGGCTGAACTGGGAGAACAAATCGACAACCTTCAGCGAGTTAAGCAGAAGCTGGAGAAGGAGAAGAGTGAATATAAAATGGAAATTGATGACCTCTCCAGTAACATGGAGGCTATTGCTAAAGCTAAGGTCAGTGACCTTCTTATGACTGTGTTCATCATGGTAATAATAGCGACAAATAAATTAACAGAACAAATAAAACAATAGTAAAGCCATGTCATTTTTTCTCATAAACAGGGGAATCTGGAGAAGTTGTGTCGTACTCTTGAGGACCAACTCAGTGAAATCAAATGCAAAAATGATGAGAATGCGCGACAGATAAATGATCTCGGTGCACAGAAAGCCAGATTGTTAACAGAGAATGGTAAGGAAAATATTGATTGGAATATGCTGCACTGTGGCAATGTATTCAGTTTTTAATAATTCATGAGTTATCTTGAGACAACACTCGGTTTTAAAATGGACGGAACAGAATACGAATTGGCTCAGGTGGTAAGAGCTGTCCTCTGGCAGTCGGAGGGTTGTCGGTTCAATCCCAACTTGGGTCTGTCGAAGTGTCCCTGCGCAAGACACCAAATTCCCAAATGCTCCTGATGAGCTGCTTTGTGCCTTCCATGGCAACCAATTGCCATTGGTATGTGAGTGTGTATGTATGAATGGGTGAATGAGAAGGTGAATGCCACCCATTAATAATCATGAGTAAATTAAATAAAAACAGCCATTGTATTATTTTATAATACATTGCACTTTACAACTGTGTCCACTCAGGTGAATTTGGTCGACAGTTGGAAGAGAAGGAATCCCTTCTATCACAGCTAACAAGAGGCAAACAGGCTTACACTCAGCAAATTGAGGAACTGAAGAGACAACATGAAGAGGAGGTTAAGGTAATATATTTTTACGCATTCATAAGACATCGTATGAGTTGTAGTTGTCCCCTATTGAAACAAGGTTTACACTAATATCCTCTATTTTCCACAGGCTAAGAATGCCCTGGCCCATGGGTTGCAGTCAGCCCGCCATGACTGTGACCTGCTGAGGGAGCAGTATGAGGAGGAGCAGGAGGCCAAAGCTGAGCTTCAGCGTGGAATGTCCAAGGCCAACAGCGAGGTGGCTCAGTGGAGATCCAAATATGAGACTGATGCCATTCAGCGAACTGAGGAGCTGGAGGAGGCCAAGTAATCTCACAATCGTGCATACATTAATCTCACATACATCAATAAACTTCTGTGGAGGAGTAAATAACATCAGATATCTTACAAATTTTAATTGATACCACTTCCATCAGGAAAAAGCTGGCTCAACGTCTACAAGAGGCAGAGGAGCAAATTGAGGCTGTGAACTCCAAGTGTGCCTCTCTGGAGAAGACCAAGCAGAGATTGCAAGGAGAAGTGGAAGATCTCATGATTGATGTGGAGAGGGCAAATGCCCTGGCAGCCAATCTTGACAAGAAGCAGAGGAACTTTGACAAGGTAATGCATGGAATCATCATTATAATAATAATACATGCTAGCAATGTAAGCCATTCTACCATGTGGCTTTGTTGAGAGTAAAAATGATGGTGTGATATTGAATGAAAGTCACAGTCAGAAATTTCTTCTAGGTTCTGGCAGAATGGAAGCAGAAGTTTGAGGAAGGCCAGGCTGAGGTAGAAGGGGCTCAGAAAGAGGCCCGTTCTCTCAGCACTGAGCTCTTCAAGCTGAAGAACTCCTATGAGGAAGCTCTGGATCATCTGGAGACTCTGAAACGAGAGAACAAGAACCTGCAACGTAAGTTTGAGTCTCAAGGATGGGAACAAAAAAGTATCAGTTTTGGAAAACTGGTCAACTAACTTAAAAAAACTTGAAACTTAATGCCAGCAGAAGGTTAAAGGAAATATTACATGAATAGTTTTGCATTTGTGTAACAAGGTGGCACAGTCTTTTGATAATGTTTCAATCATCAATTATAATTCAATGATATTAGTGCAATAAAGTGTAAAGTGTACTATTTTTTTTAAACTTACCTTTTTAGGTAGTAACATGTACATTAGCATACTACTGCCTTAAGATGGGGTATTAAGAATAACATCAGGACTATCTCATGATTTTAAAGGCCTTTTTCTTGCCTGCAGAGGAAATTTCAGACCTAACCGAGCAGATTGGTGAGTCAGGAAAAGCCATGCATGAATTGGAGAAGGCAAAGAAGACTGTGGAGACTGAGAAGGCAGAGATCCAGACTGCACTGGAAGAGGCAGAGGTATACCTCATAACCACTACATCATAATGATGAAAAATAATACACTTCAAAAAACACTTCAATTTATCTTTCGGATGTTGGTGTTACTGTATCATTGTAGGTTTAATCTAAAAACATTAATTAAATAGAGAATCTCCCCACAGTACATTTACAATGATCTCTATTCACTTGCAGGGAACTCTGGAGCATGAAGAGACCAAGATTCTCCGTGTCCAGCTGGAGCTGAACCAGATAAAGGGAGAAATTGACAGGAAACTTGCAGAGAAGGATGAGGAGATGGAGCAGGTCAAGAGGAACAGCCAGAGGGTGATTGACACAATGCAGACCACCCTCGACTCTGAGGTCAGAAGCAGGAATGATGCCCTCAGGGTGAAGAAGAAGATGGAGGGAGATCTCAATGAGATGGAAATTCAGCTGAGCCATGCTAACCGCCAGTCCGCTGAAGCCCAGAAACAGCTGAGGAACGTCCAAGGGCAGCTAAAGGTAACTTGTCCTTATCCAGGTATATATGTTGTAAATTTCAAATGATTGTGAAGAATTCCCCAAGGACTCATTAAGTCTGGTTTATATGAATCTTTAGGATGCCCAATTGCACCTTGATGATGCAGTCAGAGGTCAGGAGGACCTGAAAGAGCAGGCTGCCATGGTGGAGCGCAGGAACTGCCTGATGCTGGCTGAGATTGAGGAACTCAGGGCTGCTCTGGAGCAGACAGAGAGAGGCCGCAAAGTGGCAGAGCAGGAGCTGGTGGATGCCAGCGAGCGTGTGGGTCTGCTGCACTCCCAGGTACATATGAAAGGTTATTCTTCACACACTTGGTTTCAGAAGCTTGCTTAAAGCAGAATGCACTTCATGAACATGATATCTGTCTCTGCCTAGAATACAAGCCTTCTCAACACCAAGAAGAAGCTGGAAGGTGACTTTGCTTCGCTCCAGAGTGAAGTGGACGACACCATCCAGGAAGCAAGGAATGCAGAAGATAAGGCCAAGAAGGCCATCACTGATGTGAGTCACGGTACCAACATAGTGGAGGCAATGAAATGCATCCTCAATCTGACCAGAGTTACCTCTGATACTGTTGAGTTTATGGAAAGCATATTCCCCATGTGACATTCTAGGCTGCCATGATGGCAGAGGAGCTGAAGAAGGAGCAGGACACCAGTGCTCACCTGGAGAGGATGAAGAAGAACCTGGAGGTCACTGTCAAGGACCTGCAGCACCGTCTTGATGAGGCAGAGAACCTGGCCATGAAGGGTGGAAAGAAACAGCTCCAGAAACTGGAATCAAGGGTAATCTATCAGTTGTCCATTCTTAACAGAGACAGCGTAGGATGAAGCTTTTCTGTAATGACTATGATTTATAAAAGATGATTCTCATTTGAAGGTTCGTGAGCTGGAGGCCGAGGTTGAAAATGAGCAGAAACGTGGTGCTGATGCTGTTAAAGGTGTCCGTAAATATGAGAGGAGAGTCAAGGAGCTCACCTACCAGGTACAAGAAGTTTCCTTACATAACATTGAAGGAGTGATCCAGTGTTATAGACTGCCAACATAATAAATATAACTTCTTCAACTGTATCTAGACTGAGGAGGACAAGAAGAATGTTGCCAGGCTGCAGGATCTGGTGGACAAACTTCAGCTGAAGGTCAAGGCATACAAGAGGCAGTCTGAGGAAGCAGTGAGTCACATTTTCATTAACAAATGCTTTTGAAACTTCAGGCAGTACACTGACTACTATTCAGTCAGTTGAGGTACTGTAAGAGAACAAATATCGGCATGAAAACAATGAAAAAATGTCTAACTCCCTTACAGGAAGAACAAGCCAATACCCACCTGTCCAAGTTAAGGAAGGTCCAGCATGAACTGGAAGAAGCAGAGGAGCGTGCTGACATTGCTGAATCCCAGGTCAACAAGATGAGAGCCAAGAGCCGTGATGCTGGCAAAGTGAGTTCATTTTTTAATTTGATGTAATGTGAATTTGTTACACTTTTCTTACAGATAAAGCTGTGCTTGTGATGTCCCATTCATTGATTTTCCTCTATATTTTTAAAGGGCAAGGAAGCAGCTGAATAAATAAGATGAATCACATCAACAAAGACTCGTGAAATTTCATACAATATGAACGGCATCATGAAAGACTTTGTTCGACCTGAAATAAAATCTGAAATATAAAAAACATTAAGTTGTTTTAGTTTTTATTTCAAATAGCATGCCACAACATTGCTTGATTTGGTTACGAAGGAACTGCTTTAGTGAATTGAGCTTAATAATGGTAAACATGGTCTCCCAACAGATGCACCACACATCCAAATAGTTCAATGCTTTTTTATGCCTGTAAAGATGTCATCTAAACCCTTATAGAGGGGCCCTCAGATATCCCACTTTCTAAGAACAGGTGCAACATGCCATTTTGTATAAAGTATATCTTCATATCTACTTTCATACAACTCTTTCCTGCTTAAAAGCAAAATGATTGAGGCTGTAGTTTGCCAAATAATTTTGAATTCCCAAGTACATGTGCCAAATCATAAAGTCAAATTATTAATTTTACTTGAATAATGTCATACAGGAAATAGAGTAGGATGTGACTAAAGTTATTTCTGCACAGACAGATTTGAAGATCAGAAACAGTTGTGGATATTTGCCATTAGATGAGGAATGTTTCTAATTAAAGCAGATTTATTTAAAAATAGTGGCTTCATAATTATTTAATTAGCATTCAACTAATGTTGAGAACAAATATACGCACAATTGATACACAAAATATGTGTATGCTCAGATATTTATCATAACCGCTTAACTTTATCTCAACACTTTATTTTCCAATGGGAAATTTTGTTTCCAGAGTTAGCATAATTGAAAAAAATGAAAAATACCACAAAAGAACATATAAATCAACATGTAATGAAAGACAACACAAAAAAGAAACACAATGCTAAAATAAATAATCAAGACTGAAGGGAATCACTTCTACCATATAGAGTACAGAATTCATTACAGTGCCATGACCTGATTTCTGTAATCTGTAAAGGCCATTTGACTCAGTTTGTGAAAAGGGTGTTAAAACCACTTAAGTCAAATTTTGGGGCACTGCCATGTTGTATTATTCGGGGCGACATGGCTCAGGCAGTAAGAGCAGTCGTCTGGCAGTCGGAGGGTTGCCAATTCGATCCCCCGGCCGGGCTGTGTCGAAGTGTCCCTGAGCAAGACACCTAACCCCCAAATGCTCCTGACGAGCAGGTTGGCGCCTTGCATGGCAGCCAATCGCCGTCGGTGTGCGAGTGTGTGTATGAATGGGTGAATGAGAACCATCAATTGTACAGCGCTATATAAATGCCAACCATTTACCATTAGGAGCCAGAGACTGCGCAGTAAGTCCACTAAGCACGTGAAATAGATTGACTCGACAGTGATGCAACCTGCTTTTGATTCGGCCACAAAGACGAATCAAAAGAGAGCAGACAAAACAAAACAGAGCTCCGGAAGTCCTCTGCTGAGATGGGAGAACCTGTTAAAAGGCCAACCATCTCAGCAGGCTCCATCAATCAGGCCTTTATGGTAGAGTGGCTAGATGTGAGCCACTCTTGAGTAAAAGGCATATGACTCAGTTTGTGAAAAGGGTTTTAAAACCACTGAAGCCAAATTTTGGGGCACTGCCATGTTGTATTATTTGGAGCCAGAGACTGCACAGTAAGTCTAATGAGTACGGCTCCTCCACTAAGCTCTCAAATAGACCTGCAACCTGTCCCTGATTCGTCTACAAAGTATTACAGTATTGTCTTTTTTTAAATCCAATGGCTTTTCTAACAGAGTGGCTAGATAGAAGCTTGAGTAAAATGCCCTTAAGTTTGCCAAGACCATAAGGAAAAAGATTCTCTGATCTGATGAGACAAAAAAAACAAAACTCTTTGGGCAAAACTCCAAGCACTCTGGCAAACACCAGGCACTGCTCATCACCTGGCTAATACCATCCCTACAGTGAAACATGGTGGTGGCGGCATCATGCTATAGGGGTGCTTTTCAGCAGCAGGAATAGGGAGACTGGTCAGAATTGATGGAAGGATGAATGCAGCCAAATACAGAAAGGTCCTCGGCTGTGCTTCTGATTCTGTGGATTACTGGCCTTTGTGGACCATGTCTGTCGGTGCAACTTGTAACAGCAGCAATATGGACGGGTGTGGTGAGGCATCATGGCTCACACGCTCGTACAGCCGAGAGGCTCTGCTGGCGCTACAACCGGAGCTGACTCAGGAGATGACTTCAAGCCACTTTTACCGTTCAGTGCTGGATAACATCCCTCAGGAGCTGATCAGAACTAGCTAACAGGAGAAAGAAACGAAAAAGGAGAGGGGGCATTCGAAATGGCCTAGGGAGGAGATTCAATCAGCCACCCCTTCCATCTATTGCTCTCAACAACCTGCGCTCTCTGAGCAACAAAGTAGATGCTAAGGACATACACAAGGTACTGTAAAGAATTCTGTTAGGCATCTTTGTTATGTTTCACGGAAAATTGGCTACAACCTACAAAGCCTGACTCTCTCTTTGAAATCCCTGGATTCACCCTTGTTTAAGCGGACAGGGATAGAAACTCGAGGAAAACTAGCGGAGGAGGTATTTGTGTGTACATAAAGATCTATGGTGCCAGTTGGAAAATTCTCGGCATGACGTTGAGATCTTTTTATTTGCCTAGAGAATTTGGGTGTATTTTGTTGTTTGTTGTTTGTTGTTTACGTGCCCCCCAGTGGGAAAGCATAACAAGCGGCCAGCACCATAGCTGACTGTGTACATGAACTACAACTCAAATACCCGAATGCTAGGGGACTTGAACCAGTGTGGCCTGGAGACTGTGATGCCTGGATTCTAACAGTACGTAAAGAACCAGACAAGAAAAGATAATATTCTGGACAAGTGTTTTGTAAATGTTAAAGGAGCGTATGCATCTAAGTGTAGGCCACCCATACTAAATTCTGATCATAAATTGGCACACAGACAGCGTCTGAAAAATGCCTTTAAAGTCAATAATCATAAAACGGTGTGGGATACTATGAAAATTATGACAGGAATGTCATCTCCAACTAAACCTAATGAGACAAACACTTTCTTTACCAGATTTGAATCACTAGATAATTCTGTTAAGCGCACCAAAATGCTCGATACTGTCATACCTGCTACTTCAGACAGAATTATTATCACTGTCGAAGATATTTCAGCAAACTAATACTAAGAAAGCTGCTGGGCCGGATGAGTGTAGCGCTTTTCTTTTGAAGAACTTTGCAACTGAGCTGGCTGCAGTACAACAAAAGACAAACTCGATCCACGCCAATTTGCTTATAAGCAGAGTTGTGGTACAAAACATGCTGCAGTCACTTTGGTACAATTTCTAAACATTTTGACAATCCCAACACTCACGTAAGAGCCCTATTTCTAGATTTTTCGTAAGCCTTCAACACAATACAATCAGATATGTTGATGTCCAAAATGGGCCAGTTGGAACTGAATCCATATTTGATTCATTGGTATGTTTCTTTTCTCACTAACAGAGTGCAGATTATAGGTAAACAAAACTCTTTCATCTGCCATCACAACCAATGTTGGTGCTCCCCAGGGTTGTGTGAGTTCAGCTATGCTTTTCACTCTTTATACCAATGAGTGTCGTACAGACACCAAATCAATACATTCTAAAGTATTCTGATGATATAGCTTTAATATCTCTCTTAAGTAGCTCAGGCAGCCCTGGACTGCACCAACATGGTGTGAACAAAGTGATCGAGCGGAGTGACAATAATGCTCCTGTGATTAACACAAAAAAGACTGAAGAGATTGTATTTGGTTCACCATCAGACTCCTATAAATCTCCGATTGTTATTCATAATGAAAAAAATCAAGCAGGTATTTTCATACAAATACTTGGGTGTAATGATAGACCATCTGTTATCCTGGAAAGACCACATTGAATTTGTCTGCAAAAAAACAAAGAATCTATTTTCTCCGCCGTCTTAGCTGCTTTGGGGCAAGTAGACAGATTCTTCTTTTTGTGATCATGAGTGTTTTACAGTATTGTAATACTACTTGGTACAAATGTCTGTCCACTACTTTTAAAAAACTGCTCCACCAAATGAAAATCTCCTCAAAGATTGTTGGCCAACCGCTTGAAAAACTTCAGCCTACCATAGTAACATATTGAGGCTTGCTCACAATATTGTTTCTGACCTCAATCATGTTCTGAACAGTGAATATGAATTGCTACCATTAAAGAGAAGAAACAGGGTTCCACGATTTAATAGGGTTAGACTGAGGCACTCTTTTGTGCACCAGTCGATCCTAAAATTAAATATGGAGCGTAATCCCAGGCAAAATGTACGTTGAAGGGCCTCATTGTTTTATGTGATTGTGATGTTATGTTAAATGTATGTATTTTGTTTGTTTTCTTGTCTTTGGTGTTGCAAATGGTGCTAATGATTATGCAATGCAAATTTCAGAGCAATCTGATAAAAGTTTTATCAATCAATCAATAAATTCCGTACCGTTATAGTAGATGAAGAACCAGAAACGGAGGTGTTGAGCCGTCGGTGAAGAATGGCTAGACTTTAAGGATTTTCAACCGTCCTCGCACATTAAAGTATGTTCAGACCACTACGGATGTAATCTAACCAGAAACATCTATAGAACATAAGAAGCACGCTGACGAGCTAGCTAGCTAGCTACATTAACATTACAGCAATCTAGAAAATCCACCACAAGCAACTTCAACAAACAAATCAAGCAGATGGCAATCGCCCACACGTGTCACAGCACAATCCCAGTACCTAGTTGGCTGGCAAGTAAACACGTTTAAAAGTGAATAACTGAATAAAAAGAAGGGGGGGAAAAAGTAAAATTGACTAAATGTTTACTACCTTACCCCTACCTAAAATAATATCCATGTCCACAAAATCGTGACCGCATCCTCCGTCCTTAGGCATTTTCAATCCTGGACCAATTTTGCCTCAAGTCAGCTCGGTACCATAGCTTGTTTGAGGCACATGCCTGTGTGTTGGGGACGTTCGTTCATTTAGGTGAGCCAGATCTTTTGGCTCCGTTTGTTCAAAAGATTTGTTCGTCGTTCGTTCACTTGTACTTCAGGAAAGTACACGCATGGGTCTCATATGTTACTCAGTTCATCGTTCGTTAGCAGCATTGAACTGTATGGTTCAAGCCACCCGCGTGTGGCTCCCTCACCCAGTCTAGTTTCAGAATTGATTTAGCATTCCCCGAACATATAAACTGCAACGAGTGTAATTGGTCAAATAACCATACTCATTACCCCTGTTTTAGACAGCATTGTTGCCATGTTGTAGCCTAGCCTATTCATCCGAGGAAAGTAAAACTAACACAATATTTCTTTTTTTGGGGGGAATAGTAAGCGACTTCGGATCGGATCTGGCTATGCGGGCAGTTCGTCAATAAATTGAACATCTGTTTAATTATGCTTTGTAGTATGGATAATACTGCACAAAAGCCATCTTCTTAGTAGGCAAAATAATAAAGCTATCAGTAGCATTAATAAACGTTTTTATCTTCCAAAGCTTCATTTCAGGTTTCTTAAGAATTGTACGGTATGAGACATTGGTGTTAAAGTTAAATTACATAGGCTACAATAACATTGTATATAAACATTAGCTAAAATTAAACTTTAATGCAATTAAGACAATACCTGAAATATATTATTGCAGCCTACACATAGCTAGCTACGTTTCAATATACTACCTACAAAAATAAAACGCGATGCAGGTTGTGGTCTTTGCAAAACCATTCATCACTTTTATTCCATAGTCGAGCTGACTATATTACAGAAAATCAAAAGACAACATGATTTAGCTTTATATTATCTGCAACTATTCCGTGGAATGCCTGCTGACGGCATTAACGTTACACTTACGGCATTAACGTTACGTCTTACGGCTCAACTGCGCTGTACTTTCAGTTCAACGCCAGCTCATAGCCTGAAATGTTTGCATTTGCTGAAAGACTCAAAAGAATTGATCAGCCCTAAGGCTAACATCCGCCTGCTCTCCCTCAAGGCATCAACACAGATCTTTGACAACATGCTATAGCCCTGTAGCTTATATTCAGTTTGTGCAGAACAAGACTCATAGAATTAGTATGGCAGCTTATTATTATTTTGATAAACTCAACAGATAATACATTGTATAGATTACATACAATATTATAATTTATTCCTACAGTGAGGATCAAAGTGTTTTGTGGGTGAGACATTGAGTGACTGGGAATGGGAATTACTTTTGCATAATTTATGTAGAGGACCTATATACGTACATACTGTAGGCTATACACCTGCTTATTTTATCACATAATGATATATAGTAGGCATATACAAATGAGATCATAGGAATATACACTCTATATCTACAATATACACTTTAATGCAGGATATGTCAATTAATCTCACTAGTTTCATAATTGTATGCTACATACCAACACAGTTTTGGGACAAGCTATGTTGAAAGAGTGATACAAGTTATGTGGTCTTAAATAGGACCCCTAGACATGTTGGAAATAAAGCATGCTTTAGAAAAGTGCAAAATAAATATATTGCCTCTAACTTTAATATGCCAATACATTTTACCATGCACCACTCAAAGATTGTATAAGATTCAGACCTCTGAAATAATCCACAATCTGCCCAGTGGTGGACACATGTTGACATACAGTCGTTATTTTACATGGCTGTATCAGTGTCAGAGAAATGTGCTGATATCTTGATGGAGAGAAAGCTGATGTTAGCGTCATTCAATGAAAAACCCACATAAACATGCACGGTAGAATAGGAATTTGGAGTAGACCACTGAAAATGCATGCAGTCTGGTGGAACATTACAATACAGTATTTATAATTTGATTTCACTGTTCACCTGTTTTTCAAATACTCTCCTGGAGATTCACTTCATTACAGTATAATTTTATTTACATCAAAATTATAGTGACCAGATTTCCACGCTTTAAGCAAATAAAACCCCAGTGGCTTCACCTGCTACTCCATAACTGAGCAAAATGATTCTAAAGAGCTGTGAAAACCTAATGAACAAATATTCGTAAAATCATAAATCATTAACTAAACTAATTTCCAGTATTGCAATATCAATTTAGATAAGTTGAGCCAACCAAAGAGTGAATTTCAAGCAAATTTATTTTAAAACAATTCAAAACACAATATAAATACATGGCATTGGTACCAGCTGCTAAGTTGTCAAACATAATGACTGTGGAATGTGCCATGAGATTTACAAGCACCAACCAGCTAAAAGAGGATAACGGCAACATCAACTTCTCCTATGTAAGCAACACCACCATGAAGAAACTTTCACATGAACAAATTCTGCAATGTTATAAATTTCTTGTACAACTTGAGAGGACAAGTGCATCTAATTCATTAGGCTAAAACATAAGTGAAAAAAAAAAATATATATATATATATATATATCGTGTGTCCTGATGTATTTTAAACTCATGGAATTGTAAAAAAGTAAAAAGGTCTCTAATAATAATAAATAATAATAAAATCCCAAAACTTTGTAGAACAAATGCTGCAGGAGCTTTACACTTGAGCCAAGTTAATGAAGTCAAAATTGATGTCCAAACCCAATCATCCCCCCACCACCCAAAAAAATTATGTAAACAAAGTATAAAGTGTAGAAAAGTATATTAAAGCTACACTTCGACAAAATAATATGTTGGGGTACAATAATATAAAATATATTAAAACTTCAATTCAAACTTAATGTCAGTTCAGCACAAAACATGGCATGGTACCTATTCAGAGACTGAAAATAGCAGGTCCGTAAATCCATTGTTAATACCATAGGAAATTCATTTTTGTGTTGTAAGACAGTGTGAAAATGGAAGTGCTGTCAAAATAATTTGTGATGTTTTAGTAAAATGACTACATCAAAAATAGCTGCACCGCCTGGCTAAAGAACAGAAATCCAAACATTACCATAAATGTGTGAAACTTTACGACAAATCCATAGCTTGACCAGAGCTGTCCAAAATTAGCTTGTGCTTGGTGAGCACTTACAACCCAATATAAGCAGCCCCACAGACGTGTTCATAACAGAGAAGGACATCTAGACATCTAGACCCAGCCTGTGGTGAGTGCCATACATCTTTCAACTAACACTGTAAGAGCAGATCCCATGTGAATGTTTTAGTGTCTGTGTTTAATGCAGTAGGCCCCCCTGTAGTTATGTACTGTACGTATGTATACATTATGTGCATATTTTAAATATATATTTTTTAAATATAATTCATATTTCATATTTTCCTTTAGTTTTGGAATATTGAAAATGTTGTGTGACTTTATTTTTCATGCATGAATTAATTTCAAGTTCAGGAATGAATATGGCTTTCATATTGTACAGAAGATGACATACATCTGTTTAAATGAAAAAAAACATCTGGCAATACACATACATTATGAAAATATTAGGGAACTGGGTATACAATAATAATGATTTTTTATCAATTTAGTTATTTTGTTTGCTATGTATTCTCCATTTCCAGACATGCTAATGGAAATAGGAAGCTGGAAATGTAATGAAATTATTAGAATATCTAAAATCATTTTAATATTTTGAAACAAAAAATAATTGAACTTTTTAATATAATATTTTGCAGCGTCCTGAAAAAGTGCTCTTGGTGGGGAAAAAAAGGTAAGATAATTGGCACTTATGAATACAAAAAGTAAAATGGCCCTGACAAATTCAAAGAATGTGGAAAGCAGTGTTGATGGAACTGACACGATCTGTACTTCCACAGTGAGCAGCAACCATGAGTACAGACGCCGAAATGGCCATTTATGGCAAGGCTGCCATATACCTGCGCAAGCCTGAGAAGGAGCGAATCGAGGCACAAAGCAAACCTTTCGATGCTAAGACAGCCTGCTATGTGGCTCATACTAAGGAGCTGTACCTTAAAGGCACAATCCTGAGCAAAGATGGAGGCAAAATCACCGTCAAAGTGCTTGATACTCAGGAGGTAAGTCTTTCACCCATTGGAGAAAAAGTATCCACTGAGCAGGTTAAGAGTGTTTGACTATGTGAGTGTCTTGGCTGATTATCATGCTATGACTTCTTTCAGACTGTAACAGTTAAGGAGGATGATGTCACCCCAATGAACCCCCCCAAGTTTGATAAAATTGAGGACATGGCTATGATGACTCACCTCAATGAAGCCTCTGTGCTGTATAACCTCAAAGAGCGTTACGCAGCATGGATGATCTACGTAAGACTTTTAAAACTGTTCACAATGAATGATTTTTCCATGCTACACAGAATCTGCTGTTTATCTGAAATGCATTACTTTCCTGTTTCAGACCTACTCTGGGCTCTTCTGTGCCACTGTAAATCCCTACAAGTGGCTCCCAGTGTACGACCAAGATGTCGTAGCGGCCTACAGAGGCAAAAAGCGCATGGAGGCCCCACCACACATCTTCTCTGTCTCAGACAATGCCTATCAGTCCATGCTCACTGGTAAGGTTGCATTTGCAATAGTGGATATGTTTTACTTTCAAATTTCCTTAATTGTAAGTAAAAAAAATACACTTTGTTTTTGCAGATAGAGAAAATCAGTCTATCCTGATTACGTAAGTATTTCCATTAAGCGTCTTCTACAAATATAAAACTGTCCAATCTTGTGTTGGACAAAGACTGATCTGATCTCTTCTCTTTCTTACTTCCCAGTGGAGAATCTGGTGCTGGAAAGACTGTGAACACCAAGCGTGTCATCCAGTACTTTGCAACAATCTCAGTGTCAGGTGACAAAAAGAAAGACACAAGCAAGGTGAGAAAATGTTGTTTTTTTTGCACATTAGAACAGAGGAATTGAAAATGCAGGAACATGTTGGAGTTTATCTGCTGTGACCTGTGTTTGCTTCCGTAGGGATCGCTGGAGGATCAGATCATTGCAGCTAACCCCCTGCTGGAAGCTTATGGCAATGCCAAGACTGTGAGGAATGACAACTCCTCTCGCTTTGTAAGTCTGAAAGCAAACCATAAACCATTAAAGACATTTATTGGTATCTGATGACAGTTCACCAATGCTAACAACACTGTTTCCAATAGGGTAAATTCATCAGAATTCATTTTGGCACATCAGGAAAACTGGCCAGTGCTGACATTGAAACTTGTGAGTTGTGTTTAAATCTGTTCATTTGAACATTTATAGATTGAACCTTTGGGAAAGTTGATTTGATTTTAAAAACATTTCTTGCACAGATCTGCTGGAGAAGTCCAGAGTGTCATTCCAGCTTCCTGATGAGAGAGGGTATCACATCTTTTATCAGATGATGACCAACCACAAACCTGAGCTGATTGGTGAGATTGCTTTGACCAAACTTAAAAAAATAATAAAAAAAACTTTGGGAAATGACTGACTGATTGAAAATCAACATTTTTCTCCCACAGAAATGACACTCATCACAACCAACCCCTATGATTTCCCCATGATCAGCCAGGGCCAGATCACTGTGGCCAGTATTGATGATAAGGAGGAGCTGGTGGCTACAGATGTGAGTGATGCACTGATTCTTCAGCTACTACAGCTTGTAATTAGAATGAACTTTCTCTCTCTAATGTAAACCCATCTTTATCATCTAGACTGCCATTGACATCTTGGGCTTCGTCAATGAGGAGAAAATGGGCATCTACAAGCTGACTGGTGCTGTGATGCATCATGGTAACATGAAGTTCAAGCAGAAACAGCGAGAGGAGCAGGCTGAACCTGATGGCACAGAGGGTGAGTCTATAGTTTCTGAGGTTGTCAACTATATATGTCAGATCTTAAGAGCAAAAACCTACCAAAAAGATGCATCATACAATAAGATTCATAGTAATTATGATCATAATTATAAGCAGTTAATGAAAGTAAAACATAATGCAAGAACTCCTAAAAGCTACAAGTTCTGGTCATTTGGTCCAATAAGTTTAGAACACACTAGCGCTAAGTAAATGTGTTCTACATCATTGTGCATTTTATTGACTACCCATCTAGGTCACAGAAAAGATATGCAAGGTTTATCCTAATCAATGTCTGTGTAACCACAATCTCTGGATCTCACCTTGCTATATTCTCATTTCAGTGGCTGATAAAATTGGTTATCTCTTGGGCCTGAACTCAGCTGATATGCTTAAGGCTTTGTGCTATCCCAGAGTGAAGGTCGGCAATGAGTATGTCACCAAGGGGCAGACTGTACCACAGGTAGAGTATTTATAATTGAACACAAATCACCTCACATTGAAAAGTATAATGTTACATATTGATACAACAGCAGATCATTCAGGCCATCTGCGTGATCCCATCTCAATGCCATACTCTTTTTCACATCCATGTTTACATTTTTCACTAAAGAACAGCTGAAATACCTCAACATATGAGGGAGGATCGATTAATACATATTCTTATTATACTCACAGGTCAACAATTCAGTGAGTGCTCTGGCCAAATCTATCTATGAGAGGATGTTCTTGTGGATGGTCATCCGCATCAACCAGATGTTGGACACAAAGCAGCCCAGACAGTTCTTCATCGGTGTGCTGGATATTGCTGGCTTTGAAATCTTTGATGTAAGTACAAAGCAATAAAACCACTATAGTAAATGATTGCTTTTAACATGCAAAATAATAAGTGCTGAATTCCATCATTATTTTAAGTCCAAGAGCAAACACACGATGTTTGATTTCATAAATTGCTATAAGCTATGTCATTCAAATCTAAATGTTATTTGAGCATGTAAAAAATGCTGATTCATGAATATGGTTTCTACTTGAAGTTCAACAGCATGGAACAGCTGTGCATCAACTTCACCAATGAGAAACTGCAACAGTTCTTCAACCACCACATGTTTGTGCTGGAACAAGAGGAGTACAAGAAAGAGGGAATTCACTGGGAGTTCATTGACTTTGGTATGGATTTGGCTGCCTGCATTGAGCTTATTGAGAAGGTGAGGAAATGTTTCTGAAAAAATAAAAGTTCTTATGTGCTTTTTGTTCACGTGTTCATGACTTAATTGTGTTCATGTTCTATTTCAACAGCCAATGGGCATCTTCTCCATCCTTGAAGAGGAGTGTATGTTCCCTAAGGCCTCAGACACAACTTTCAAGAACAAACTGTATGACCAGCACCTTGGCAAGTCCAATGCCTTCCAGAAACCCAAGCCTGCCAAAGGCAAGGCTGAGGCCCACTTCTCCCTTGTGCACTATGCTGGCACTGTGGATTACAACATCTGTGGCTGGCTGGACAAGAATAAGGACCCCCTGAATGACTCTGTTATACAGCTGTACCAGAAGTCCCCAGTGAAACTGTTGGCTCTCCTGTATGTACCTACTGGGGCTGAGGGTAAGAATCAAGAAACTCATGTCAGTACTATTCCCATGAGCTTTACTTTTGAACATCTGATGACAAACAGAACCTTTAAAATGATAACTGCATGCATAAAATTACGATGATATTACTCATTTAAACGGCTCTGATTTTTTCAGAGAGTGGAGGCGGCAAGAAGGGAGGCAAGAAGAAGGGTGGTTCAATGCAGACTGTGTCCTCTCAGTTCAGGGTAGGTTTGTCTGGCTTAGGAACACAATAGGAAGTCTTGAGTAATACTGCTGCAATATTACGGCATAAACTGATCACCATTTATTGTATCACGCTGCAGGAGAACTTGGGCAAGCTGATGACCAACTTGAGAAGCACTCATCCTCACTTTGTGCGTTGCCTGATTCCCAATGAGTCCAAAACACCAGGTACTGTTTCAACAGTACACAAATTAACCTGTGCCTTTTAAGTGTAAAGTGTTTATTGAATGCTCATATACATTTCAAAGCCCAGGTAAACAGCCCATATGCACTCAAAACTGTGATACATAATTCTGAATATCTCCACAGGTCTCATGGAGAACTTCCTCGTCATCCACCAGCTGAGGTGCAATGGTGTACTGGAAGGTATCAGAATCTGCAGAAAGGGTTTCCCCAGCAGAATTCTCTATGCTGACTTCAAGCAGAGGTGATTCAGTCTTCGTGAATGTATTTCTTCTCTATTTGTGACAATATCTGAGAATCAGTTGACTTCAATTTACTTTTTACAGATACAAGGTACTGAATGCCAGTGTTATCCCAGAGGGGCAGTTCATTGACAACAAGAAAGCTTCCGAGAAGCTCTTGGGATCCATTGATGTCGATCACACTCAGTATAAGTTTGGCCACACAAAGGTAAAGGAACTCATTTCATGAATATCTATTTATTCAGAGAAAACAGCCAGTGAACACAAAGCCTGACTAAATTGAAACTAATATGCACCTGATATTTATTGTAGGTGTTCTTCAAAGCTGGGCTGCTGGGTACCCTAGAGGAGATGCGAGATGAGAAACTGGCAGCTCTGGTGACCATGACTCAGGCTCTGTGCCGTGGTTTCCTTATGAGAAGGGAGTTTGTGAAGATGATGGAAAGGAGGCAAGTAAAAACAATAGTAAAGCCAGAAGCAGATGTGTGACTAATGAAGCTAATTAACTTTCACTGAATGAAAAACATAACCTTGTGTGCTATGTGTTCATTACACAGGGAGTCTATTTTCTCAATCCAGTACAACATCCGCTCATTCATGAATGTGAAACATTGGCCATGGATGAAGCTGTACTTCAAGATCAAGCCACTTCTGAAGAGTGCAGAAGCCGAGAAGGAAATGGCCCAAATGAAGGAGGACTTTGCCAAATGCAAGGAAGACCTGGCCAAGGCAGAGGCGAGGAAGAAGGAGCTTGAAGAGAAAATGGTTTCTCTGCTGCAAGAAAAGAATGACCTGCAGCTCCAAGTAGCATCTGTGAGTTCTAATATTTAACCTTAACACACACACACACACACACACACACACACACAGACACAATGATTGCATGTTATTGCTAATCGGTATTAATACCAACACTTGGTCCAGGGGATGTTATTTCTCCCACTCATAAATCCTCTTTCATTATAATCCAAGGAATCTGAAGGTCTTGTGGATGCTGAGGAGAGATGCGAGGGACTCATCAAAAGTAAGATTCAGCTGGAAGCAAAACTCAAAGAAACATCTGAAAGATTGGAAGATGAGGAGGAAATTAATGCTGAGCTCACTGCTAAGAAGAGGAAACTAGAGGATGAGTGCTCTGAGCTGAAGAAAGACATTGATGACCTGGAGCTCACCTTGGCCAAAGTGGAGAAGGAAAAACATGCCACAGAAAACAAGGTTTGAGCGCAAATGTCTTATCAAAATGGTAAATTGAGCTCCAGATATGTTCTCCTATACTAATGCTGTTGACTATTTCTAGGTGAAAAATCTGACTGAGGAGATGGCCTCTCAGGATGAGAGCATTTCCAAGTTGACCAAGGAGAAGAAAGCCCTCCAAGAGGCACACCAGCAGACTCTGGATGACCTGCAGGGAGAGGAGGACAAAGTCAACACTCTGTCCAAAGCCAAGACCAAGCTTGAGCAACAAGTCGATGATGTGAGCTTGCTTTTCTTTCTTTTTGATGTGAGCTTGTGTTTGATATGAACATGGAAGTGATCCTTAAATTCTGACTATGTATTTAAATTTGTAGCTTGAAGGTTCTCTGGAACAAGAGAAGAAGATTCGCATGGATCTTGAGAGAGTGAAGAGAAAGCTTGAGGGGGATCTGAAAATGGCTCAAGAATCCATCATGGATCTGGAAAATGACAAGCAGCAGTCAGAGGAGAAAATCAAGAAGTAAGAAATAATTTGACTTACTAATCCACTTCAGAACAGAGTCTGTGAGCTGCTCTACATATTGAAAGTTGTTGTGCTTCACAGGAAGGACTTTGAGACCAGCCAGCTCCTCAGCAAGATAGAGGATGAACAATCCTTGGGTGCTCAGCTTCAAAAGAAGATTAAGGAGCTTCAGGTAAAGTCCCCTCTCAGCCCTTATATTAATTCGCTACCACCTAATTCCATTGAATAACATATCATCTAACCCTTTCAACATACAGGCTCGCATTGAGGAACTGGAGGAGGAAATCGAGGCTGAGCGTGCTGCTCGGGCTAAGGTTGAGAAACAGAGAGCTGATCTCTCCAGGGAACTTGAGGATATCAGTGAGAGGCTGGAGGAAGCAGGGGGTGCAACTTCTGCCCAGATTGAGATGAACAAGAAGCGTGAAGCTGAGTTCCAGAAGCTGCGCCGTGACCTGGAGGAGTCCACCCTGCAGCATGAGGCAACTGCTGCCGCTCTCCGCAAGAAGCAGGCCGACAGCGTGGCTGAACTGGGAGAACAAATCGACAACCTTCAGCGAGTTAAGCAGAAGCTGGAGAAGGAGAAGAGTGAATATAAAATGGAAATTGATGACCTCTCCAGTAACATGGAGGCTATTGCTAAATCTAAGGTCAGTCACCTTTTGACTGTCTTCATGAAACTTATAATAATGATAAATAATTGAACAGATCAAAAAACTTTTTTTAAAATTTTTATTAACAGGGAAATCTGGAGAAGTTGTGTCGTACTCTTGAGGACCAACTCAGTGAAATCAAATGCAAAAATGATGAGAATGTGCGACAGATAAATGATATGGGTGGACAGAAAGCCAGACTGTTGACAGAGAACGGTAAGGACAATATTCATTGAAATTTGCTGCGCTGTGTTATTGTATTCAGTTTTTATTAATTCATGAGTTATCTTGAGACAACACTCAGTTTTTAAATGAACAAAACATTATGCATTTTGCATTGTGATACTAATCTGGCAGTCGGACCGTTGCCGGTTCGATCCCACCTTGGGTGTGTCCCTGAGTAAGACACCTAATTCCCAAATTCTCCTGACGAGCTGGTTGGTGCATTGCATGGCAACCAATCCCTATTGGTGTGTGAGTGTGTGTGTATGAATGGATGAATGAGAAGCATCAATTGTACAGCGCTTTGGATAAAGGCGCTATATGAATGGCAATCATTAGAAATTACGAATAATTGAAAAATAAATTTGAAAAAAAAAAAAAGCTGTATTATTTCGTAATACATTGCACTTAACAACTGTGTCCACTCAGGTGAATTTGGTCGACAGTTGGAAGAGAAGGAATCCCTTCTATCACAGCTAACAAGAGGCAAACAGGCTTACACTCAGCAAATTGAGGAACTGAAGAGACAACATGAAGAGGAGGTTAAGGTAATATATTTTTACGCATTCATAAGACATCGTATGAGTTGTAGTTGTCCCCTATTGAAACAAGGTTTACACTAATATCCTCTATTTTCCACAGGCTAAGAATGCCCTGGCCCATGGGTTGCAGTCAGCCCGCCATGACTGTGACCTGCTGAGGGAGCAGTATGAGGAGGAGCAGGAGGCCAAAGCTGAGCTTCAGCGTGGAATGTCCAAGGCCAACAGCGAGGTGGCTCAGTGGAGATCCAAATATGAGACTGATGCCATTCAGCGCACTGAGGAGCTGGAGGAGGCCAAGTAATCTCACAATCGTGCATACATTAATCTCACATACATCAATAAACTTCTGTGGAGGAGTAAATAACATCAGATATCTTACAAATTTTAATTCATACCACTTCCATCAGGAAAAAGCTGGCTCAACGTCTACAAGAGGCAGAGGAGCAAATTGAGGCTGTGAACTCCAAGTGTGCCTCTCTGGAGAAGACCAAGCAGAGATTGCAAGGAGAAGTGGAAGATCTCATGATTGATGTGGAGAGGGCAAATGCCCTGGCAGCCAATCTTGACAAGAAGCAGAGGAACTTTGACAAGGTAATGCATGGAATCATCATTATAATAATAATACATGCTAGCAATGTAAGCCATTCTACCATGTGGCTTTGTTGAGAGTAAAAATGATGGTGTGATATTGAATGAAAGTCACAGTCAGAAATTTCTTCTAGGTTCTGGCAGAATGGAAGCAGAAGTTTGAGGAAGGCCAGGCTGAGGTAGAAGGGGCTCAGAAAGAGGCCCGTTCTCTCAGCACTGAGCTCTTCAAGCTGAAGAACTCCTATGAGGAAGCTCTGGATCATCTGGAGACTCTGAAACGAGAGAACAAGAACCTGCAACGTAAGTTTGTTTCTAATGGATGGGAACATTTTTGAGTCCCCTGGTTGAAATCCAAAAATATGGCCAGTTTAAGAAAAAGAGCCTTTGACAAACTTAATTAAAAAGTTAAAAAGCCAACACAAGTTTAAAGGAAATATTAAATAAATAGTTTTGCATTAGTGTTATAAAGTGGCATGGCCTTTTGGATTATATTTAAGTGCAATGAAATGTGTAAAGTGTAATATTTTTAAAACGTACCCTTTTGGCACTATAATTGTCTCAAATAGTAACATATACATTAGCACTCTACTGCCTTAAGATGGGGTATTGAGAATAACATCAGGACTATCTCACGATTTTAAAGGCTCTTTTTGTTTCTGCAGAGGAAATTTCAGACCTAACCGAGCAGATTGGTGAGTCAGGAAAGGCCATCCATGAATTAGAAAAGGCAAAGAAGACTGTGGAGACTGAGAAGGCAGAGATCCAGACTGCACTGGAAGAGGCAGAAGTATACTTCATAACCACCACATCATAATGATAAAAAATCATACACTTCAAAAACACTTCAATTTTTCTTTCGGATATTGATGTTACTGTACTGTTTCATCTAAAAACACTGATTGAACAGAGAATCTCCCCACAGTACATTTACAATGACCTCTGTTCATTTGCAGGGAACTCTGGAGCATGAAGAGTCCAAGATTCTCCGTGTCCAGCTGGAGCTGAACCAGATAAAGGGAGAAATTGACAGGAAACTTTCAGAGAAGGATGAGGAGATGGAGCAGGTCAAGAGGAACAGCCAGAGGGTGATTGACACAATGCAGAGCACCCTCGACTCTGAAGTCAGAAGCAGGAATGATGCCCTCAGAGTGAAAAAGAAGATGGAGGGAGATCTCAATGAGATGGAAATTCAGCTGAGCCATGCTAACCGCCAGTCCGCTGAAGCCCAGAAACAGCTGAGGAACGTCCAAGGGCAGCTAAAGGTAACTTGTCCTTATCCAGGTACATATGATGTAAATTTCAAATGATTGTGAAGAATTCCCCAAGGACTCATTAAGTCTGGTTTATATGAATCCTTAGGATGCCCAATTGCACCTTGATGATGCTCTCCGAAGTCAGGAGGACCTGAAAGAGCAGGCTGCCATGGTGGAGCGCAGGAACAGCCTGATGCTGGCTGAGATTGAGGAACTCAGGGCTGCTCTGGAGCAGACAGAGAGAGGCCGCAAAGTGGCAGAGCAGGAGCTAGTGGATGCCAGTGAGCGTGTGGGTCTGCTGCACTCCCAGGTACATATGAAAGATTATTCTTCATACACTTGGTTTCAGAAGCTCACTTGCTTAAATGCACCTTCATGAACATTATATCTGTCTCTGCCTAGAATACAAGCCTTCTCAACACCAAGAAGAAGCTGGAAGGCGACTTTGCTTCGCTCCAGAGTGAAGTGGACGACACCATCCAGGAAGCAAGGAATGCAGAGGATAAGGCCAAGAAGGCCATCACTGATGTGAGACACAGTACACAATATACAGCAGTAGAGGCAATACAAATACAAAGTAATATTTCTGGTTTACGGGAATCTACAATCAAACTGTACACTCCTGCCAGAACACCCATATTTCTCTGCAGGCTGAAAACACAAAATTATTATTTATATCCTGAGCCACCTAATGCTGTGTGCTGACATTACATTACCCCTGTAGTTTGGCCGTAAGTAGCAATGCCATTCCTGAAACAATATCCTCAAACTATTTTGCCTCTTGGTGCACTACTTTCCCATTTTCCGTTTGACCTATTACATCTTGTAATTCTATGCTGTTTGTTTATTTACTCACTTCTTCCCTGAACTCTTGTATACTGTATATGGCTAACCGTCAGTCATGATTAAAATGACTTGGGTTTAGTTCCTCTTTGTCTACACCCTTTTGTGAGCATCTGCTAACTGCCTAAATATGATTTAAATATAACTCCATGTTACATTCTAGGCTGCCATGATGGCAGAGGAGCTGAAGAAGGAGCAGGACACCAGTGCTCACCTGGAAAGGATGAAGAAGAACCTAGAGGTCACTGTCAAGGACCTGCAGCACCGTCTTGATGAGGCAGAGAACCTGGCCATGAAGGGTGGAAAGAAACAGCTCCAGAAACTGGAATCAAGGGTAATCTATCAGTTGTCCATTCTTAACAGAGACGGCATAGTATGAAGCTTTGTGTGAGTAACACTTGTGCTTTTCTGTAATGACTATGATTTGTAAAAGATGATTCTCATTTGAAGGTTCGTGAGCTGGAGGCCGAGGTTGAAAATGAGCAGAAACGTGGTGCTGATGCTGTTAAGGGTGTCCGTAAATATGAGAGGAGAGTCAAGGAGCTCACCTACCAGGTACAAGAAGTTTCCTTCCGTAACATTGGAGGAGTGATCCAGTGTTAGACTGCCAACACAATGAATATAACTTCTTTAACTGTATCTAGACTGAGGAGGACAAGAAGAACGTCACCAGGCTGCAGGATCTGGTGGACAAACTTCAGGTGAAGGTCAAGGCATACAAGAGGCAGTCTGAGGAATCGGTGAGTCACAATTTCATTTACAAATGCTTTTGAAACTTCAGGCTGTACACTAACTACTATTCAGTCAGTTGAGGTACTGTAAGAGAACAAATATCAGCATGAAAACAATGAAAAAATGTCTAATTCCCTTACAGGAAGAACAAGCCAATACCCACCTGTCCAAGTTAAGGAAGGTCCAGCATGAACTGGAAGAAGCAGAGGAGCGTGCTGACATTGCTGAATCCCAGGTCAACAAGATGAGAGCCAAGAGCCGTGATGCTGGCAAAGTGAGTTCATTTTTTAATTTGATGTAATGTGAATTTGTTACACCTTTATTGCAGATAAAGTTGTGGATTTTATTTACCTAATTTATTGATTTTTCTCCCTACTTTTAAAGGGCAAGGAAGCAGCAGAATAAACAAGATGAATCTCATCAACAAAGCCTTGTGAAATTTCATACAATATGAATTGGATCATGAAAGACTTTACACTGAAATAAAATATTCAATATAAAAAAAAACTTGTTTTTGTTTTTATTTGAAATTACGTGCCACAGCATGGCTTGATTTGGTTATGAAGGAACTGGTTGAGTTTAATAATGGTAAATATGGCTTGAGGAATGGTCACCTTACAGGTTGTACCACACACCCGATAATTGTCTCGAATAGAATACCTTTTTTATGCATGTAAAGATGTCATCTAAACCCTTATAGAGGGGCCCTCAGATATCCCACTTTCTAAGAACAGGTGCAACATGCCATTTTGTATGAAGTGTGCACTTCAGTATCCCCTTTCATACACCTCTTTCCTCCTTTAAAGCAAAACAATTCAGGCTATAGTTTGCCAAATAATTTATAATTCATGCACTAAATCATGAAGTCAAGTGATTAATTTAACTTGAATAACCTAGACCATCTTTCATTTTGTTATCCACCACTGTGAATACATCACAGAGAAAATAAGGGAGGATGGGACCAACCTCTTCCCCAAGTTATTCCTGGACAGGGGGATTTGAAAGGTTACAAACAAAAATAAAAGGTGTTTCCCTTAACGGGATGCCATTGTGTGTGAAATAGTGGAATAGTTGGGGACATTTGCAATTAGATGAGGAATGTTTTCGAATGAAAGCAGAAAGAAAGAAATAGTGCCTTCATAATACACATGACAGTAAATCCACTAAGTAAATCCACTAAGCACTTGAAATAGATTGACTCGACAGTGATGTGACCTGCTTTTGATTCGTCTACAAAGACGAATCAAAACAGAGCAGACGAAACAAAACAGAGCTCCGGACGTCCTCTGCTGAGATGGGAGTTAAAAGGCCAACCATCTCAGCAGGCTCCATCAATCAGGCCTTGTTTATGGTAGATGGAAGCCACTCTTGAGTAAAAGGCATATGACAGCTCGCTTGGAGTTTGCCAAGAGCATAAGAAAAAAGATTCTCTGGTTTGATGTTACAAAAATTTTACTCCAAGCATCTGTTCCTCAGGCACTGTTCATCACCTGGCAAATACCATACCTACAGTGAGGCATGGTGGTGGCAGCATCCTGCCTCTCAGCAGCAGGGACAGGGAGTCTGGTCAGAATTGATGGAAAGGTGAATGCAGCCAAATAGAGAGAGGGCCTCAAAGAAAATCTGCTCCAGGGTGCACATGACCTCAGACTGGGGCAACAGTTCACATTGGAGTGGCTTCGGTATAAGTCTCTGACTGTCCTGGAGTGGCCCAGCCAAAGCCCAGACTTAAAACCTTCAGAACATCTGTGGAGAGACCTGAAGATGGCAGTTCTCAGACACTTCCCATCCAATCTGACGGAGCTTGAGAGGATCTGCCAGTAACAATAGGATAAACAGCCCAAATCCAGGTCTGCAAAGCTTATAGAGACTTACTCAAGAAAACTCAAAGCTGTAATTGCCGGCAAAGGGGCGTCGACAGAGTATCAAATCAAATATACAAATATATTTTATTTTATCAATTTAAAATGAAATCTACAGCACGATAAAGTGTGCATAAAGTGAAGGGGTCTGAATACTTTCTGAAGCCATGGTATATAATGCTTGAATTGTCATTCAATGGAAAACATGCACTGATGCTAAATAGGAGGAATTTATAGTAGACCACTGAAAATGCACTACAGATGTCTGGTGGAACATTACAATACAGCCCTCAGGTGCCCTAAGAATACTCTTAGTCCATGAGCCAGACCCTCATATTTTGGCCCTTGTGCCCTCTGGGAGGGACGGTATCTCTGTGGTTTTTTGAATGGTCTATTTCGCTAGTATTAGAATATCTTTGTGCCATGTTTTCACATTACCAAAACTCATGGTTGTCTCAGACATAAATTAAGACACACTACAAAAATACACTGGCAGCCCTACCGAGGAGCCATCAGCTGACATAACTGTTGCATCTATAGCTTGGTATAGATAGCAGAAGAATTGTTTATTTGAAGTCCAGCGGATATTGTATTTATTTGAACATTTAATTTCAAATGTTTTTCCAAATACTGTCCTAGAGATTCAATTCATTACAGTTTTTTGGAATTCTAGAAAAGATTGATGAATTGAAATTTCAACACATTAACACAATTTTTGTAACCCTATTGTTCATTTGCTTTTTTTAAATCACAGTGACCAGATTTTCATACTTTAAGCAAATAAAACCCCAGTGACTTTGCCTGTCACTCCATACCTGAGCAAAATGATTCTAAAGAGAACTAAAAGTATAATTAGGAATATTTTGCTTTTAAAAAATCAGAAACTAAACAAATTTGCACCACAGTATACAATTAATTCAGACCAATTTGATCAACTGTAATGGACCTACATGTAAATCTATTATTTCAAAGTCTTGCTGAAACAGTTGGCGGCTTTAAATGGAATGGAAGATGACATTCCCACCCTTTTGAACCTTGCGCCTTACTTAGTGCTTGAACTGTCTCTGCCGTGAAACTTGCAAAATCGGGTATGGGCCACTTCCTAAATGCACTTGTGCATTGCATTTTAGACTATCTGCTAATATCGCTAAAATAGAACCCTTGCTAAATTACATTACCCTTTGCAATTTGCAGTCTTCTCATTTCCACTGCCTTTAATTTTACAGTACATTCGCCAATACTGGGCAATGAAATGAAAGATAAGTTGTTTTAGCTGCCACAGAATGCAGTCAGGAATACATGTAGCAATCACAGCAATTACAGGGTCAAAAGCTGTCACCTTTGCACTGGTCTGCTACATGATACGACCGCCATCAGATATTCCCTAATATGGCAACGTCTCAGAGTCACAGGTGACAGCTGTTGGGGCCCAGAGGGTTTGAGTGGCTGGTCGTGCCTAAGATGGAGCTCTACTGTTCTGCTCTGCTGCTGGGTGTTTCACTGACGTTTACTGACTGTTCTGTGTGATGTAAACTGTAAACACATACAATTAAACACAAAGTATTGGGACATTGACACTACTATTTTTACTGTGTGTGCATTTTTCTATGTATAAAAGGGTTGTAATTCCTACCTCATCACCCATGTAAATACTACCAAATTAAAGGCTGGCAGTCAGCACTTTACTGTAACATCCTATTGATTGTTTTATTTCAAATCCAATGTGCTGGAGTACAGAGCCAAAACAACAAAACTGGTGTGTCTGTTCCAGCACTTTTGCACGTCAAATCACGACATAACACTGAAATTGAATTCAGAAGTTTCTTCATGTTTTATTTTATTTATTTGTTTGGTTTTTACAAAGATTTTCACAATGCTGTTCAATGGTGAAACTTTGGCTGCAGATTCATCCTGTTTATTCTGCTGCATCCTTGCCCTTTTAAAAACAAAGAAAAAGATATCAGTGTTGACAAATGGCATAATAGTAATATGTTCATATCTAATCACAAGCGAATAAACATGGACATGGTTTTTACCAAAGTTCAGGGACAATATGGCCATTATGACAGTTACTACTGGTTTTATCCTAATATTTCATAGCACAGATCAGTCTGTCATGTGTATTGGAATCACCTGGATGGTAAATAATAAGACCAACATGATATCTCACATGTCTACAACAGGACTAGAGTGGACTATGATCCTGGATACAGAGCAAAGACTGTCCACACTACCCCGATACTGAGGCTACTGACAAACAACCTTCTAATGGCCTCTCAAACCATAAAGACTTCAAAGTGAATCCCATCAGATGCATATTTAGATTTAATGTGGCTATAGTGCCACTTAGAGGCCGATTGGGGTATTATCTTGAAACAAATGCAAACCATTGGATTGCTGAGCTTCCTTTATTGGTACCAAGTAAGGAATTGGCAACTAACTGACAAAAGTAGAGAGGGATTAATTAACCTGTGATGAAACCATGGAGAAAAGCAATACATTAAATAAGCATACAGTTGAAATGTATCTACAGTTACCAGACAAAATAAGATGAAAAGCTTGAATGTTGGCGTTTACTTTTTTTGGCGGTTGCCTAATGTATAATAACTACACAATTTGTAGGTCAGGAATAGTTGAGACATTGTTTGATGGGTACTAACCCAATAGCATTCATTTAATATGTTTTGTGTTTGTATATTATCCCAGTATTGGGGATGCCTCAATGGTTTTGATAAAGTTAACTCACCTTGCCAACATCACGGCTCTTGGCTCTTATCTTGTTGACCTGGGATTCAGCAATGTCAGCACGCTCCTCTGCTTCTTCCAGTTCATGCTGGACCTTCCTGAACTTGGACAGGTGGGTATTGGCTTGTTCTTCCTGTAAGGGCATCAGACATTTTTAATTGCTCTCATGCTGACATTTGTTCCCTTCCCTCAATTGACTGAAGAGGAGGTGCAGCCGGAAATTCCCTTGCAAGAGTATTTGTTCATGAAAATGTGACTCACCGCTTCCTCAGACTGCCTCTTGTAGGCCTTGACCTTCAGCTGAAGTTTGTCCACCAGATCCTGCAGCCTGGCAACGTTCTTCTTGTCCTCCTCAGTCTAGATACAGTTAAAGAAGTTATATTCATTATGTTGGCAGTCTAACACTGGATCACTCCTCCAATGTTACAGAAGGAAACTTCTTGTACCTGGTAGGTGAGCTCCTTGACTCTCCTCTCATATTTACGGACACCCTTAACAGCATCAGCACCACGTTTCTGCTCATTTTCAACCTCGGCCTCCAGCTCACGAACCTTCAAATGAGAATCACCTTTTACAAATCATAGTCATTACAGAAAAGCACAAGTGTTACTCACACAAAGCTTCTTACTATGGTGTCTCTGTTAAGAACGGACAACTGATAGATTACCCTTGATTCCAGTTTCTGGAGCTGTTTCTTTCCACCCTTCATGGCCAGGTTCTCTGCCTCATCAAGACGGTGCTGCAGGTCCTTGACAGTGACCTCCAGGTTCTTCTTCATCCTCTCCAGGTGAGCACTGGTGTCCTGCTCCTTCTTCAGCTCCTCTGCCATCATGGCAGCCTAGAATGTCACATGGGGAATGTGCTGTCCATAAACTCAACAGTATCAGAGGTAACTCTGGTCAGATTGAGGATGCATTTCATTGCCTCCACTATGTTGGTACCGTGACTCACATCAGTGATGGCCTTCTTGGCCTTATCTTCTGCATTCCTCGCTTCCTGGATGATGTCATCCACTTCACTCTGGAGTGAAGAAAAGTCGCCTTCCAGCTTCTTCTTGGTGTTGAGAAGGCTTGTATTCTAGGCAGAGACAGATATAATGTTCATGAAGGTGCATTCTGCTTTAAGCAAGTGAGCTTCTGAAACCAAGTGTGTGAAGAATAACCTTTCATATGTACCTGGGAGTGCAGCAGACCCACACGCTCACTGGCATCCACCAGCTCCTGCTCTGCCACTTTGCGGCCTCTCTCTGTCTGCTCCAGAGCAGCCCTGAGTTCCTCAATCTCAGCCAGCATCAGGCAGTTCCTGCGGTCCACCATGGCAGCCTGCTCTTTCAGGTCCTCCTGACTTCGGAGCGCATCATCAAGGTGCAATTGGGCATCCTAAGGATTCATATAAACCAGACTTAATAAGTCCTTGGGGAATTCTTCACAATCATTTGAAATTTACAACATATATACCTGGATAAGGACAAGTTACCTTTAGCTGCCCTTGGACGTTCCTCAGCTGTTTCTGGGCTTCAGCTGCCTGGCGGTTAGCATGGCTCAGCTGAATTTCCATCTCATTGAGATCTCCCTCCATCTTCTTCTTCACCCTGAGGGCATCATTCCTGCTTCTGACCTCAGAGTCGAGGGTGCTCTGCATTGTGTCAGTCACCCTCTGGCTGTTCCTCTTGACTTGCTCCATCTCCTCATCCTTCTCTGCAAGTTTCCTGTCAATTTCTCCCTTTATCTGGTTCAGCTCCAGCTGGACACGGAGAATCTTGGACTCTTCATGCTCCAGAGTTCCCTGCAAGTGAATATAGCCAATTTTAGACTTACTGTTTGCTACATTGTTGAGTCATGGCTTTTAGGAAAAGTTCATGTGAAATGTAAGCAAGGAAATACCAAGTAAAATAAGTACTGTAGCATTGATTTAAGCACGCAAAAAAACCTACCAAATTCACTAACACAAATTCACTGAATGCAAATTACAGTATAATAATTTGTAGCTTTGATCATGATGATGTATACCTCTGCCTCTTCCAGTGCAGTCTGGATCTCTGCCTTCTCAGTCTCCACAATCTTCCTTGCCTTCTCCAATTCATGGATGGCTTTTCCTGACTCACCCATCTGTTCAGTCAGGTCTGAAATCTCCTCTGCAAAAACATATTGAAGTCCTTTACCACCACAATACAATTCTGGCTGAATGTATTCTCTCTGCTCCCATCTTACTGATATGTTATCAATGTAAGCATTGATAATACAATGCACTGTATTAATGTACTGTTTGAGACAGCTATCTGATTGGAAAGGTAAATTGTGAATACAATACACTTTAATTCAGTCAGTTTAATTCTGTTCTGTTGCATTCTCAGTTTAGTTTTATTGTTTCCTCTTTTTCCAAAACACTATTTTGGAAACCAGGGTTGAAAGATTTTATTCAAACATACGTTGCAGATTCTTGTTCTCTCGTTTCAGAGTCTCCAGCTGATC
Organism: Conger conger; assembly: GCF_963514075.1. NCBI lineage: Eukaryota > Metazoa > Chordata > Actinopteri > Anguilliformes > Congridae > Conger > Conger conger. The sequence continues at coordinate 27,917,399 of NC_083771.1, forward strand.
CAGAGCTTCCTCATAGGAGTTCTTCAGCTTGAAGAGCTCAGTGCTGAGAGAACGGGCCTCTTTCTGAGCCCCTTCTACCTCAGCCTGGCCTTCCTCAAACTTCTGCTTCCATTCTGCCAGAACCTAGAGGAAACAAGCAAATTGTAAACATGTTGTCCCCCACCCCCACGCACTGTCACCACCTCTGATTTCAATGGGTGGCGGACAACTGCTTGATGTAGTTATTGATGCAGACTTATTATGAATACAGTTATACTAAGCTTTTAAATGGTAAATGATAGTGACTAGAAGTGGTTAGCTAAATTGTATGACATTCCAAAAAAGTGGAATGGTGGCATTTGCAGTTGAACCTGGAAAATTAATCTTGACGTTCATCTGTAAAAAATGAACATCTTAACATTTAATCTGCCTAATGTACCCATTCCTACCTTAAATTAGCAAAAGGTCCTATCCAGAGGGGCTTATAATGCAATCAATGTACAATGCATGTCACTTGCCATCTAATGCATATGCCAATTTTGCCTTATTAATATGGTCAATACAGTGCTAACATTGCCAGACCCAGGAAATGTGGAGTAACGTTAAATCACCAGAGCAAGAACCAAAGTACATGTTTGAAATGCTTACCCATTATATAGCTATTGATTATAGCTTGCATTGAAGATGACAAAATTAAACTAAAAATAGTTACGGTTGTACACAAGGAGATTACAAGGACATTCTGCATTATTAAAATCAGGTTGGGAGCGTATTGGGAAAAAAAAGGCTGCTGGAGTTAGCTGAATGTCAAACCGAGAAAGTTATAATGGCATCGTAGCCCCCTTGTGGTGGACACATAATACTACAGTGTGACCAACGAGCAAACAAACAAACTGATCGGGACCGATCCGTAATCCTCCCCTTTGACTACACAATATATATAGAGAGTGGCGCCATCATCATAATACTATAATTGCATGCATGTTATTGCATTACCTTGTCAAAGTTCCTCTGCTTCTTGTCAAGATTGGCTGCCTGGGCATTTGCCCTCTCCACATCAATCATGAGATCTTCCACTTCTCCCTGCAATCTCTGCTTGGTCTTCTCCAGAGAGGCACACTTGGAGTTCACAGCCTCAATTTGCTCCTCTGCCTCTTGTAGACGTTGAGCCAGCTTTTTCCTGATGAAAGTGGTATCAATTATAATTTGTTTGATTTCTGGTGTTATTTACACATTCACAGAAGTTGATTGATGTATGTGAGATTGATGTATGCAAGATTGTGAGATTACTTGGCCTCCTCCAGCTCCTCAGTGCGCTGAATGGCATCAGTCTCATATTTGGATCTCCACTGAGCCACCTCGCTGTTGGCCTTGGACATTCCACGCTGAAGCTCAGCCTTGGCTTCCAGCTCCTCCTCATACTGCTCCCTCAGCAGGTCACAGTCATGGCGGGCTGACTGCAACCCATGGGCCAGTGCATTCTTAGCCTGTGGAAGATAGAGGACGTTAGCATGAGGTTTGTTACCACAGGGCAAATCTCTACTTATCTGCATGTAGATTAAGAGGTATTATGTATTACCTTAACCTCCTCCTCAAGTTGTCTCTTCAGCTCCTCGCTTTGCTGAGTGAAAGCCTGTTTGCCTCTTGTTAGCTGCGACACCAGGGCTTCCTTCTCTTCCAACTGTCGACCAAATTCGCCTGCATGGAGACAGTTGTTAAGAACAATCTATTTCTGTATTTCTCTTTAAATGATTGAAACCTGAAATAAATACTACTGTATGTTTGCTGTTTCCTTATTCGTAATTAGTGTCAACACAAAATATTTTAATCACAGTTTGAATTATATTTTTCTGATTAGGGAGTATAGATGTTGTTTTATTCATTTAAAATGTGAGGGTTGTCCAGAGATTACTCATGAAATAATAACACATACTGCACTGCATTCCACCAAAGGTTTTTTTGGATGTTAAGGACAAAATCCATTAAACTTGTCCTTACCATTCTCTGTCAACAGTCTGGCTTTCTGTCCACCCATATCATTTATCTGTCGCACATTCTCATCATTTTTGCATTTGATTTCACTGAGTTGGTCCTCAAGAGTACGACACAACTTCTCCAGATTTCCCTGTTAATAAAAATGATGTCAGTTTTTTTGATCTGTTCAATTATTTATCATTATTATAACCTTCATGAAGACAGTCAGAAGGTGACTGACCTTAGTTTTAGCAATAGCCTCCATGTTGCTGGAGAGGTCATCAATTTCCATTTTATATTCACTCTTCTCCTTCTCCAGCTTCTGCTTAACTCGCTGAAGGTTGTCGATTTGTTCTCCCAGTTCAGCCACGCTGTCGGCCTGCTTCTTGCGGAGAGCGGCAGCAGTTGCTTCATGCTGCAGGGTGGACTCCTCCAGGTCACGGCGCAGCTTCTGGAACTCAGCTTCACGCTTCTTGTTCATCTCAATCTGGGCAGAAGTTGCACCCCCTGCTTCCTCCAGCCTCTCACTGATATCCTCAAGTTCCCTGGAGAGATCAGCTCTCTGTTTCTCAACCTTAGCCCGAGCAGCACGCTCAGCCTCGATTTCCTCCTCCAGTTCCTCAATGCGAGCCTGTATGTTGAAAGGGTTAGATGATATGTTATTCAATGGAATTAGGTGGTAGCGAATTAATATAAGGGCTGAGAGGGGACTTTACCTGAAGCTCCTTAATCTTCTTTTGAAGCTGAGCACCCAAGGATTGTTCATCCTCTATCTTGCTGAGGAGCTGGCTGGTCTCAAAGTCCTTCCTGTGAAGCACAACAACTTTCAATATGTAGAGCAGCTCACAGACTCTGTTCTGAAGTGGATTAGTAAGTCAAATTATTTCTTACTTCTTGATTTTCTCCTCTGACTGCTGCTTGTCATTTTCCAGATCCATGATGGATTCCTGAGCCATTTTCAGATCCCCCTCAAGCTTTCTCTTCGCTCTCTCAAGATCCATGCGAATCTTCTTCTCTTGTTCCAGAGAACCTTCAAGCTACAAATTTAAATACATAGTCAGAATTTAAGGATCACTTCCATGTTCATATCAAACACAAGCTCACATCAAAAAGAAAGAAAAGCAAGCTCACATCATCGACTTGTTGCTCAAGCTTGGTCTTGGCTTTGGACAGAGTGTTGACTTTGTCCTCCTCTCCCTGCAGGTCATCCAGAGTCTGCTGGTGTGCCTCTTGGAGGGCTTTCTTCTCCTTGGTCAACTTGGAAATGCTCTCATCCTGAGAGGCCATCTCCTCAGTCAGATTTTTCACCTAGAAATAGTCAACAGCATTAGTATAGGAGAACATATCTGGAGCTCAATTTATCATTTTTGATAAGACATTTGTGCTCAAACCTTGTTTTCTGTGGCATGTTTTTCCTTCTCTACTTTGGCCAAGGTGAGCTCCAGGTCATCAATGTCTTTCTTCAGCTCAGAGCACTCATCCTCTAGTTTCCTCTTCTTAGCAGTGAGCTCAGCATTAATTTCCTCCTCATCTTCCAGTCTCTCGGATGTTTCTTTGAATTTTGCTTCCAGCTGAATCTTACTTTTGATGAGTCCCTCACATCTCTCCTCGGCATCCATAAGACCTTCAGATTCCTTGGATTATAATGAAAGAGGATTTATGAGTGGGAGAAATAACATCCCCTGGACCTGTACAGTGTTGATATTAATACTTTTTACCAATAACATGCAATCATTTTGTGTGTGTGTGTGTGTATATTAAGGTTAAACATTAGAACTCACAGATGCTACTTGGAGCTGCAGGTCATTCTTTTCTTGCAGCAGAGAAACCATTTTCTCTTCAAGCTCCTTCTTCCTCGCCTCTGCCTTGGCCAGGTCTTCCTTGCATTTGGTAAAGTCCTCTTTCATTTGGACCATTTCCTTTTCAGCTTCTGCACTCTTCAGAAGTGGCTTGATCTTGAAGTACACCTTCATCCATGGCCAATGTTTAACATTCACGAATGAGCGGATGTTGTACTGGATTGTGAAAATAGACTCCCTGTGTAATGAAAACATAAGACACAAGGTTAAGTTATTAATTTAATGAAAATTATTTAACTTACTTTTTTGCACATTTTTCAGTTTTTTTCTTGGTAAAAACAGTTGTGTGATAACATGTCATGCTGCATATTTATTTATTGATACTTCGAGGGTGTCTAGATTTGCCATAGGATTTAATTTAATTCCTAAGTTTATTTGATAAGCACATTCATGCATATTCATATTTTTGCAAATTTACCCAGGCTCGGGCTAATGCAGTAGAAATGTCTAATACAATAAGAACCAATGGTAGTGGCAGATACACACAGAAGACCCATTGAAATATGATATGACTGAAAATCAAGATTGCAAATGGGCTGAAATACAGGGCTCTTCCGGGAAAATGAGTACGGTACAAGTATTTAAGGTAAAACATCTGTTTCTGACTTTGGTATCGACTATACTTGCCTCCTTTCCATCATCTTCACAAACTCTTTTCTCATGAGGAAACCACGGCACAGAGCCTGAGTCATGGTCACTAGTTTAGCCAGTTTCTCATCTCGCAACTCCTCCAGGGTACCCAGGAGTCCAGCTTTGAAGAACACCTACAATACATACAGCACAAGCATTTTCAGTCCAGTTACATTCTTTAAAAACAGATTAATATTTTCAGTTTATAGAAAAGTAGCTCATTTACCTTTGTGTGCCCAAATTTGTACTGAGTGTGATCCACATCAATGGATCCCAAGAGCTTCTCAGAAGCTTTCTTGTTGTCAATGAACTGCCCCTCTGGGATAACACTGGCATTCAGTACCTTGTATCTGTAAAAAGTAAATTGAAGTCAACAGATTCTCAGATATTGTTACAAATAAAAACAGAAAAACATGCATATGCGGGTATGGTGAGAGTCTAAATCACCTCTGCTTGAAGTCAGCATAGATAATTCTGCTGGGGAAACCCTTTCTACAGATTCTGATACCTTCCAGTACACCATTGCACCTCAGCTGGTGGATAACGAGGAAGTTCTCCATGAGACCTGAGGAGGTATTCAGAATTAGGTATCACAGTTTTGAGTGTATATGGGCTGTTTACTTGGACCTGTACTTCAAATGAACAGACAGATTTCACACTTAATTTGTGTAATTTTGTTCAAACAGTACCTGGTGTTTTGGACTCATTGGGAATCAGGCAACGCACAAAGTGAGGATGAGTGCTTCTCAAGTTGGTCATCAGCTTTCCCAAGTTTTCCTGCAGCGTGATACAATAAATGGAGGTCAATTTATGCCACAATATTACAGCTTTGCAGGCTTCCTATTATGTAATTAAGTTATATAAACCTACCCTGAACTGAGAGGACACAGTCTGCATGGAACCACCCTTCTTTTTGCCTCCCTTCTTTGACTTTGACTCTGAAGAAAAAAAAGATTTTTCTCTGATTTTATCATTGTATTTTGATATTGACAAATTAGTAAGATTAAAAACATGATTTTAAGGATTAGTATTATTTAAAAGGTTCTGTAATGCCATCTGATTTTTAAAGGTTAAAATCATGGGAATAGTGCTGACATGAGTTTCTTGATTCTTACCCTCAGCCCCAGTAGGTACATACAGGAGAGCCAACAGTTTCACTGGGGACTTCTGGTACAGCTGTATAACAGAGTCATTCAGGGGGTCCTTATTCTTGTCCAGCCAGCCACAGATGTTGTAATCCACAGTGCCAGCATAGTGCACAAGGGAGAAGTGGGCCTCAGCCTTGCCTTTGGCAGGCTTGGGTTTCTGGAAGGCATTGCACTTGCCAAGGTGCTGGTCATACAGTTTGCCCTTGAAAGTGGTATCTGAAGCTTTAGGGAACATGCACTCCTCTTCAAGGATGGAGAAGATGCCCATTGGCTGTTAAAATAGAACATGAACACAATTAAGTCATGAACACGTGAACAAAAAGCACAATTTTACCTTTTTCTGATTTCATTCAGAAACATTTCCTCACCTTCTCAATAAGCTCAATGCAGGCAGCCAAATCCATACCAAAGTCAATGAACTCCCAGTGAATTCCCTCTTTCTTGTACTCCTCTTGTTCCAGCACAAACATGTGGTGGTTGAAGAATTGTTGCAGTTTCTCATTGGTGAAGTTGATGCACAGCTGCTCCATGCTGTTGTACTTTGAGTGAAAATAATGATGCAAGTCAGCATTTATGTTGTATGTTAAAAGCAATCATGTTGTAGTCTTATTACTTAAATACTTACATCAAAGATTTCAAAGCCAGCGATATCCAGCACACCGATGAAGAACTGTCTGGGCTGCTTTGTGTCCAACATCTGGTTGATGCGGACGACCATCCACAAGAACATCCTCTCATAGATAGATTTGGCCAGAGCACTCACTGAATTGTTGACCTGTGAAAATAATATGAACACTCAATACAAACAAACTACTAATGGACGTTGTTAAAGCATTTCAGCAGTCGTTTTTCACGAAAATGAGAGTTTAACGTGCATTGTAATGCAGTTGAACTGAAGAACAGGTATGTTCAATTATAAATACTCTACCTGTGGTACAGTCTGCCCCTTGGTGACAAACTCATTGCCGACCTTCACTCTGGGATAGCACAAAGCCTTAAGCATGTCAGCTGAGTTCAAGCCCAAGAGATAACCAATTTTATCAGCCACTGAAATGAGAATATAGCAAGGTGAGATTCGGGGATTGTCATATAATTTCTGTGAACTGGATGAGTAGTCAAACAAATGCACTCATTTACTATATCCCTGCTTGATAGATTTAATCTTGTACTTTTATTTCATCCCACAGAGTTCATATTTATACATTTAACATGTATGTAAGTTTGGCCAAACAGAATATAGACTCACCCTCTGTGCCATCAGGTTCAGCCTGCTCCTCTCGCTGTTTCTGCTTGAACTTCATGTTACCATGATGCATCACAGCACCAGTCAGCTTGTAGATGCCCATTTTCTCCTCATTGACGAAGCCCAAGATGTCAATGGCAGTCTAGATGATAAAGATGGGTTTACATTAGAGAGAGAAAGTTCATTCTAATTACAAGCTGTAGTAGCTGAAGAATCAGTGCATCACTCACATCTGTAGCCACCAGCTCCTCCTTATCATCAATACTGGCCACAGTGATCTGGCCCTGGCTGATCATGGGGAAATCATAGGGGTTGGTTGTGATGAGTGTCATTTCTGTGGGAGAAAAATGTTGATTTTCAATCAGTCAGTCATTTCCCAAAGTTTTTTTTATTATTTTTTTAAGTTTGGTCAAAGCAATCTCACCAATCAGCTCAGGTTTGTGGTTGGTCATCATCTGATAAAAGATGTGATACCCTCTCTCATCAGGAAGCTGGAATGACACTCTGGACTTCTCCAGCAGATCTGTGCAAGAAATGTTTTTAAAATCAAATCAACTTTCCCAAAGGTTCAATCTATAAATGTTCAAATGAACAGATTTAAACACAACTCACAAGTTTCAATGTCAGCACTGGCCAGTTTTCCTGATGTGCCAAAATGAATTCTGATGAATTTACCCTATTGGAAACAGTGTTGTTAGCATTGGTGAACTGTCATCAGATACCAATAAATGTCTTTAATGGTTTATGGTTTGCTTTCAGACTTACAAAGCGCGAGGAGTTGTCATTCCTCACAGTCTTGGCATTGCCATAAGCTTCCAGCAGGGGGTTAGCTGCAATGATCTGATCTTCCAGCGATCCCTACGGAAGCAAACACAGGTCACAGCAGATAAACTCCAACATGTTCCTGCATTTTCAATTCCTCCGTTCTAATGTGCAAAAAAACCAACATTTTCTCACCTTGCTTGTGTCTTTCTTTTTGTCACCTGACACTGAGATTGTTGCAAAGTACTGGATGACACGCTTGGTGTTCACAGTCTTTCCAGCACCAGATTCTCCACTGGGAAGTAAGAAAGAGAAGAGATCAGATCAGTCTGGGTCCAACACAAGATTGGACTGTTTTATATTTGTACAAGACGCTTAATGGAAATACTTACGTAATCAGGATAGACTGATTTTCTCTATCTGCAAAAACAAAGTGTATTTTTTTAGAAAATCTTTTTACTTACAATTAAGGAAATTTGAAAGTAAAACATATCCACCATTGCAAATGCAACCTTACCAGTGAGCATGGACTGATAGGCATTGTCTGAGACAGAGAAGATGTGTGGTGGGGCCTCCATGCGCTTTTTGCCTCTGTAGGCCGATACGACATCTTGGTCGTACACTGGGAGCCACTTGTAGGGATTTACAGTGGCACAGAAGAGCCCAGAGTAGGTCTGAAACAGGAAGGCAATACATTTCAGATAAACTGCAGGTTCTGTGTAGCATGGAAAAATCATTAATTGTGAACAGTAAGTCTTACGTAGATCATCCATGCTGCGTAACGCTCTTTGAGGTTATACAGCACAGAGGCTTCATTGAGGTGAGTCATCATAGCCATGTCCTCAATTTTATCAAACTTGGGGGGGTTCATTGGGGTGACATCATCCTCCTTAACTGTTACAGTCTGAAAGAAGTCATAGCATGATAATCAGCCATCACTCACATAGTCAAACTCTCTTAACCTGCTCAGTGGATACTTTTTCTCCAATGGGTGAAAGACTTACCTCCTGAGTATCAAGCACTTTGACGGTGACTTTGCCTCCATCTTTGCTCAGGATTGTGCCTTTAAGGTACAGCTCCTTAGTATCAGCCACATAGCAGGCTGTCTTGGCATCGAAAGGTTTGCTTTGTGCCTCGATTCGCTCCTTCTCAGGCTTGCGCAGGTATATGGCAGCCTTGCCATAAATGGCCATTTCGGCGTCTGTACTCATGGTTGCTGCTCACTGTGGAAGTACAGATCAGGTCAGGTCAGTTCCATCAACACCGAGTCTCCCTCTACAAACTTTCTTTTACTTTAATGGATATTTTATGCTTGTTTGGAAGAAGAACGAGTACTACAGATTATCATTGTCACATCGATCCCAGGTAGCCGGTTGGTGTCATAATTGTCTCTATAAAATAACTAAATGAAAATGAATTACATATTAGTCACCAGGAGTGAACCTCAGTCTTCTGCACTCGATCCAATTCTATTCTAAATCTGTATTAACAGTATCGCTTTAGCTTTGCAGGGCTGTAAGTGTAGTGTTTTTAGTCACATGACATCGACATCATCATTTACTTTTATTCCACCTTGCCTCAAGCAGTTCAAGATCTACAACATTTATTTTAGCAACCGGCTAGCCTCTCTCAGCAAGCTTAAATGGGTATTTAAGTATTTCTTCAGATGTCATTACCAAGCTATTGCTAATAAGATATGTCTACCATGTATTGGGAAATGTATTGATCACATTACATCTCATATTGTAGCTGCCTATCTGCCTATGAGTGATAATGGAGACATTCTGTGCTTTCATGCCTCCATCCAGCAGGCCCTAGGCCTAATTTATCACAGTGTCTGGCCTTTTATCACTAGCGCAAAATCTGTCATCTTCCATTATGATTGGCTTTCCACTGTGCCTAAATATTCTTCTGATTTTGGGATGCCAACTGTTAGTTATAGAGCACCATGGTTTTTTAATGAGCTCAATTTGAACATTTCTTCACATTCATTTATTATTTCAAGCTTGTTAAGAAAGCTAAATAAATGCTGACATAATGTTCTTTCTCTGACAGATAAGATGCTTTTGACCTGTCAGATCAAGAAGACTCTTTCAGTTTCATGATTATTTTTGTACTGTTATACTGTTATTTTATGCTGTGTGTTGTAACCTCCCTTACAAATATTTTCTTCTCAATGGGACTCGCCTGGGTAAATAAAGGATCAGGTCAAATAACATACCTTTTCTCACCCCCCAAGAGCAGTTGTATTCCAGGACACTGCAAAACAGTATATTTTTAAAAACACATTTCCAGTAATTCTGCTGGTTTTCCGCACACAAAAAAGTCAAATGAAAACATGAATAGCCAGTACGACTATCAACAAAACATATTCTGTACATATCGAATGATGAGAACAGGCCATTCAGCCATCAACATTGATTTATCATCTTTCTGCTACAGTAAAGTGCTCTGATCTCTTCTCATGCTTCAACTCCATAAAGACTGCATTTCAGCTGTTTTAACAATCCTCTGTTTCACACACACATTCACGCACACACACACACACACACACACACACACACACACGGTCACAATCAACATAACTGTATTGGTACATCATCAAATACAGACAGTAAAATATTCACATGGGATCTGCGCTGACAGTGTTAACAGAGATGTATGGCACTCACCACAGGCTTGGTCTAAAGGTCTTGATGTGCTTCTGTGTTGTGAACATCTCTGTGGGGCTGCTTATATTGGGTTGTAAGTGCCAGCCCAGCACAAGCTAAATTTGGACATCTTTGGCCAAGGTAAGGAATTGTCAGTAGTTTGAGTCAATAATGAGTTGTTTAGATGTGGTTACTATATCCATAGCAATAGATATTTATCATTTAAACAATCACAGTCATGAATATACATAAAAGCACATTTCAAAAGTATTTCGAATTTTAGAAATTCAGAAATATCTTTTTTTTGTTTGTTTGTTTCAGTGAAAATTGTACCTCTTAAATAATAACATAACCTTGTATTTGTACAGATTTGCACATTTGCGAAGCAATATATTTGTCCAACAAAGCTGGCATCTAATCCAGCTTCCAGCAATGGATGGCGTGTTGATTTTATTATCTTATTTTTACTGTAGCGAAGCAATCAAATACAAAGGTGATTCATCTAAGTTTTTATAGTTAATTGGTAGTTTTGACAGATTTCCAAACCAAATTGAAATAAATGATTGAAAATAAATACAGATAATGTAATGATAATGTAAGAAAAATCTACCTTTACACATATTACTGAAGATTTGTATTGTATATTGTATAGTATATGTCCTTAACACAGATAAGGCCTTCAATATTCAGTTCTATATACAGTATATTTCACATGGCCTCATCAAGAGCACAGTATTAACTGTTGATAAGGAATTTGACAAGGAGAGCTTATATTGTCCCAATATTTTCTGAAGGGATAAACTGAAGCTCAGAATGGAGTAAATGGAAAGCTCATAGATAATCTACAAATAATCTGGAAAGATCATTTACATTTCATGGTTGACAAGAGTGCTTGTGTCTGGGTTACTCACAGTGAAGTGTAACTGCGATATAATTGCATGAATTTACAGGCAAGCTGTGATTAAATGTAACATTTTTGTCAAGAACAGGAGTTGTGTGTCTGGGTAACTAACAGATGTTTTTATAATAATTTAGCTATTAAATATATTCATATATACTTTAATACAACAGAGTATCATAAACTGTTTACAGTGATAGATGATAGTGTTTTCCTATTATCACTGATTCTAAGCTGTGTAATAATGTAGTCATCGCTCTGTATAGTACTCCTGGGTTGTTGCTGAATGAATGTGCCCTCACATAACTGATAGTAAAACTTTACGAGGTTTTCTTAGTGGTTAAGAAGGTGAGGATATGTGCACTTCCCAGGCACTACATGCATGTGGTCAGTCCACAGCAGCAGCCAGCATCTGTTCACTCCTCATCAGCATTCCCGACATGTTTACCATGACAGGAACTAAGCACTTGAGTTCCTCACTGCAGGGGGAGTCTAATTCAGGACCAGTGGCCCACTCCATGTGTGGTGAGTGAGTTTCACGGACTATTCTGCTCCTGTAACCGCTGTGGGTACAAAAGATGCTCTATTCTACTATGTTTAAAGCAAACATGTTAAGCAATGTGAACATCATTTCCTTTTACAATGCAGTCAAGATTCCTGAAGTAATTATTGAATCAAAATTATTATCATTAGTTGATTATAAACTAAAAAATGTTTTATTTTTTGTGAAGCCTCATAATGGATTAGCTTGACTGTCATTGGCACAACTCTGGTCCTCATGTTGACAAATGCCAATAACAGACTCCAAAGTCAATCAAGAGCCTAGAATCAAGCCTAGATACGGAAAGACACCTGTGCAACAGCTGAAAATACAACTGACCCATTTTGGTCCCCTAAATTGCAGGGACTATGTATAAAAAGTAAATGTAAATTCCACTTTACACTTTGTCAATAAGCTTTAACCTCAGATTCATTATCATACATCAAATCCAATTTGCTGGAGTACTGGGACAAAATACCAGAAATTGTACCGTTGTTGAAATACTTACAGACTTTTACATCTCATATTATTTGGTTACCATGTGTCCTTTTGGCCTCTGTCAATGGCCTTTTTGGAAATGCCCCAAGACATAGCTTAGATAAAGCAATGCAGAATACCCATTTTTGGTGAGTTGTGGCTGTGGCACCATTGTGTTTCTAAGCCTAACAGGCACGGCCACAAGCATCTAGATCCACTAAAATTGAACAATCTTTTTGGTGTGGAAAAAAAGCCTCCACTTCCACTGTGTTTGGGCTTCCGTTATATTTAAGGTAATTCTGACGTTTGGAAAACAACACCCAATGTGTTACTTTGGTGTTGGAGGAGCCCAGGATTATGCCTGTAGTCAAAAGGGTTCAAGAATAGTTTTTTATTTTATTTTGGATATGCCATTTTCAAGCCTGTGTTTAGAAAAGGGGGTGGTAATTAAGGGGTTAATGGAAGTAAATACATTTTAAAGATATATATTAAAATCTGTATTTTGGAAATGTTCTCCTTCACCAAGACAGTGTTCACTTTAAAGCTTGGGAATATGCTTGTATTTTTTTTTTTTGGGTCATCATCAGAATTAATTTACTGAGGTACTCAGCAGTTGGTTGTAAAAACACCCAGACTGAAGCTATCTGTAATTTAAAATCCTGCGGGAATTATTTTTTGGCTATTCTGGCTTAGAAATGCTCTTTGTTTAATTTGTGTTGCAAAGTTTAGTTTTCTCAATTTGTGCGGCACATGAAGAGCGATACGTGTGAACAGTCTACATTGATGATAACTATTTAATTGAGAATAATTTCTTTCAAAAATTGAAAGAAAAATTGATTTTTATTTCAAAAATCTTCAAGAAAGGTTTTTTCTATGTAGAAATGTACTTTTTGCAGCACTGTTCACAGACTTGACTATATCATTTATTGCAGAATAGTTAGTGTTTCATTCACTGATTTTGAACCTCTTTGGCCATTTTATAATCGCAATACATCTGCATGGGAAATTATTTCTATAATGCAGTAACTGTTAAGCTATTCCTGCTTGTGTGCAAAAGGTTTGATTGTGATGGGCTTTTACTCGTGCAGGTGCTGTAATTGTGTATTGTAGCAGGCCCACGTGATTTAGCTGTTAGGCTTTGATTTAACATGTACAGTTTGGTGTTCACTAGGTCCATGGGGGATTGGGGTGGGGTAAGGGTCAGTGGGGCAGTTGGCCCCAGTGTAGCTCCGGCTCATAAATAAAAGCTGACAGGATAGTGTTTCCCCTTGAGGAACGTGTATCTGACCCTGTATCAGGATACCTGTCCTTTTGTGGGCGAAGGGTTACCTCCCTTTAGGCTGCGGCTGCTGACTACAGGGCAGCACACACAGAGAGGGGGGAAAGGAGTGTGTATGTCGGAGTTTTCCCTACAATAGATCAGGAGGGGCAGGACACCCTGCCTACACCCCACCCCGCCTAAAAATATGCTATGGAAGTGTTATTTGAAAATGTATTGACTGACAATGATTTTAAAACTCAATAGAAAATGTGCAGGCGCAAGCACTCCATTTTGAGATTTTTTGATCCAGCTTTGAAACTGATAATACTGAAGCCATCACAAACGATACAGGTGCAGCCAAGCCGCCAAAACTGAGTCTGAGTGGAAGCCGGCCTGGCTTGAGAACCCTCGCCATAAACCATGTCTGTATAAAACAGGCCTAGGTGAGTAACTAATGCAAAACTAAAATTTACTATCTTCATTAGATAATGAAACTCCTAAATATCCCAATCAGAGAGCAGTATGTAAATAACACTATTTTAGCCAGCTTGTTTTAACATTATATAAAACTGAAAAATATTTGATCCTCTCTTTTTCATAATTTTCCTGGCTCTTCTCTTTGATGTCACAGAGAGAATTCCACATATCTAACAGCATGGTGAAAATCTGGTGTGTTAGTATGTGTGTGCATGTGTGTTTTGTCTCTGTGTTGTGTGTGTGTGGTATATTAGGTAAAATAATCATAAAAAATGCGGAATTAGCCATGTTAAAATGGTCTTAAATCCTCAGATTGTTGTAAGGTGAAATATATCTTTAAAACACTGAGACATGTTAATTTTTATTTTTGACAGAACCGTGGATACACAAGAGTCTCAAAGCAGTTAGTTATACGCCACATTACAACAGAAAGACGTGTCCTGTGTACCAGGCCTATCGAAGCCACTCTCTATATTGAGCCTTGGGCTCGATAGGCCTGTGTGTAGGAAGTGGGCACTGGCCACACCACTGGTTCTGTTCAGTACTGCTGGGAGGGCCACTTGGTGCTGCGGGTCATCCACTTGGTGTCGCGGTGTGTCCACCGGGCCTCCACTTTCTTCTCTTCTGACTGCACGCTGTCCAGTGCCGAGCTCTGCGCCTCATGGGCAAGGCCTTCCGGGGCAGTTTGGGAAAGATCCTGGCCTTCCTGCCCCACGCCATCCAGATTGGCTTGTGCTCTCTCCTCCTGAGAGGCCTCTTCCACGTTGTCCTCTCCTCCCACAGGCTTATCTTCTACTGGCTCTGCCCCTGGACTGGAACTCACCCTCTCCATCACTGCGGTCTGTTTCTCCAGCAGCCCATTGGTCTCCTGGTTACCAGCACTGCTTAACCCTTCGCTATTCTCTTGGTTACCAGCAGGGGGAGTAGCAGCTTCACTTGGTACTTCCCTATTCTCTTGGATGCCAGTCAGGGGAATGGCAGTGACACGAGGCCCATTGCTCTTCTCTTGGATGCCGGCAGGGAAGCCGTTAGCTGCTTGTGCCCCCACACTATTTTCCTGGCTAACAACAGGGGGGACAGTTTCCCCTGCTTTAGTCTCTTCTCTGCTCTCCGGAGACCTCTTCTCTATCTGTTTGTAAAAAAAAGTAAACTTTTACATTACAGCCCACAATAAATATCAACTAGGCCTGAAAGTATCATCTTTTATTTGTATTAAAAGCTTAAGGATAGCCTGTTACTAATTAAAATATAATTAAACTCTAAAATTATATGAATCATGTGCCAAGATATTGCATATTATTGTTTCTAGAAGAGACAAGAAGACAAACTATTCAATGTGAAAATAGTATGCACAAATACTTGAAGTATAACAAATATTTATATCACATATGCTGAGTATATTACTTTTCATATTGATTAATGTCAATTATTCTAGCAGCGAGAAAGAGAGAGGGAGAGAGAGAGAGAGAGAGAGAGAGATGGAGAGAGATCAGTCGGATGCTGAATTCCGTTTCAGGAGTAAAACATCAAAACTTACTTCAAACTTGCCTGTGAGGGGTGGTTGCCAGGGAGACGGGTGCTCACCTGCACAGGTATGATGATCTCCACAGGGATCTCCTGGGCCATGGAGGGGTGCGGGGCCTCCACGGACAGCACCCCGCCGGACAGAGCAGAGCGGATGTGCCGCAGGTCCGACCCAGCAGGCAGCCTGCTAGAGCGCAGCCAGTCAGGGAACACAGTCCATTGGACATCAGGCCAGAGGGAACATAGTTATAATGTTATAGTGTACCCCGTCACATTTGAGGGGTGCTCACTACAGTGAGCAATGTGGATGTGTCGAAGGTCTGACACAGCCAATCAGGGAACAGGGCACAGGGAACACAGTCCATTAGACTGTAGGTGGCCAATTGAACAGAGGAGTGTTGAGTGCTTAATTGTTGGGTGAAATTTGCAGTCAGTTCTGGATGAGAAAGCCCCGAAATTAGATAAGCTATTCATTATGTGCCAAAGGGTATATTTTAGGGAAAGGGAAAACTTACTTGTATTTTCTTGAAAAACATTTTGAGACAAGTCCATATTCATCCTGTCTATCTTCGTGGTTCCCTTGGAAGTAAAAATGAAATATATTCAGCTTTACAGCATAGGGCCTTCAGAAGGGTTTCACCCCACAGTGATTATTTCTCTATGGGCTCCCCTGCAAAGTCACAATTATTTAATTTATTTCAAATGGGATTTGTTCTAATCCAATATAAGTAAGTCACTACAATATCGAAATGAAAGTCTTTAGAATTACTCCAATCTTACTCCGTAATTTTTCGTTTTTTATTTATAGCTGAATTATTATTATTCTGTCTGTATTAACAATCTAAATTAGCCCAGGTGCATTTCCATCTCTCCAGCAAACACACCAAGTACATCATGAGCTCCATCTACTATATGCTGAATTAAGTCCACAAATTCAATCGCATGATTGCAGAATTAATATCACTGACTTTGTGAGACACAGCGGATCACATCAGTCACACTGTAATGAAGCCTAAGCCTTAAAGCAGAAATATTGGGCTTTGAACCTTCAGTTAGATCCATTGCACCCAAATGGGAAATGTTTCAATCTAGACACTACCAAATTTGACAAGAAAAATAATAAGTCAGATAAGTGACCGACAAGTTGCCAAGCTCTTGGCTGAGCTGGGAGAAACTGTCCAGAGATTAACAATCTCTTCAGCACAGGTTTGGTCTCTTGAGAAGAACAGCTAGACTGAAGACCTGAGAAACTCTGAAACTGAAATTCCGTTGAAAATGTGAGAGGACCCCAAAACCACTGTCCACTAACTATGCTCTTCATCTAAATTGGCAGAATTTTAGCAAATGGCCAAAAATGCTTGGAGGAATGGGTAAAATTTAATTTAAATGTACATTCATACAGCATTACCCCAGAAGACTCAGAGCTGCAATTATTGCTCTAGTAAAGGCCCTGATGTATTCACACAGACTTGAAGAGAAATGTCATCTTTTGCCTTACATTACATTACATTATTTGGCAGACGCTCTTACCCAGAGCGACGAACAATTGATTAGACTAAGCAGGAGACAACCCTCCCCTGGAGCAATGCAGGGTTAAGGGCCTTACTCAAGGGCCCAACGGCTGAGCGGCTCTTATTGTGGCAACACCAGGATTAGAACCACCGACCTTGCGTATCCCAGTCATTTACCTTAACCACTATGCTAGAGGCCACCCCGGAAATGTGAAATGTGTTCAATGTATTGTGCTAGAGAATGGGAACTAATATTTTAGCGCATTATATTTTTTAAAAGTGTATCGGGCCAAATGTTCAAGGGGGCAAATATTTTCTGAAAACACTATTTGCACTTGATATTTGACAACAGATTTTAACATGTTTTGATATTTACATTTTCTTCTGAAACAGGCAATTGTTGACAATAAAATCTATCGAGGCCCTGAGTTCTCGAAGGAGAGTGAGTCCTACCTGATATCTCCAGGTAGCCCTCCCTGGTCCTGATGGTGATCTCCCGGGGGGAGAAGCAGCTCACATCCAGGTTGATCTTCCAGCTCTCAGGACCGGTTCTGATCTCGGAGACCCCCCTCGGCTGCTCGGTACCAGGGCTCGGGTAGGGAGATGTGGGGGTAAAGAGCGGGGGGGGCATGTACCCAGGCCAGGCGGAAGCAGCCAGTCGTCTCTGGGCCCACTGGATCCAGCTCAGATCTCCAGGCTCCAGGAACGGGGGCAGCCCCGCGTCCGGTTTGTAAATGCGGCTGGGAAGGGTCTCCTCGCAGAACGGCTCCCAGCGAACATCGCGCCGATATAAGGGACGAGGCAAAAACCTGCTGTGATCTGCCATGGCTCCTGAAACACCTGCAGTAGAGATCGGTCTGGAACCAACGGAGAAGTGACTGCCAACTTCAGCTTTGGAAAAACAACAACACGTCGAGAACAACGGCAGCCTGATTCTAAGCCCCTTTGTCTGGCTTTCGAACAGCTTGGGAAGCCAAGAGCTGAAAGAACAGAAGCTCTATGCAGCTGGGGCACACGCTGCTCTTTATATAGGGCATCTGTTTTAACACCTATGGAGCAGTAATACTTACCCTATGAGATGAGGAGGTAGGAATGAGGTGTTGGTCATGGGGCTGTAACCATTCTGAAGCGTAATGTGGCATGAGACACATTAATTGTTTGTATTTATAGTTTTGGAGGGAAAACGGCAAATAGTTGGCGGCTAAGCAGAGGCGCCACGGTGAGAGCAATCTGTAATCCTGTCACATCTCAACAACACAGACCTATCTCTTAACTACAGAAAAAAACTGTGTTTATTCTTTCCTTATGCATAATCAGACTGGGACTTTGTACAAAAAGCTACTGTAATACTGCACTGTAAGTAAAGTAATTTGTGTGTTAGAGGAGGTACGCACACAGTCTGACTGAATTGTGTGAAAGTCAGCTAACGGAGGTTAAAAACTCACTTTGTTTTTTGTTGCTCTGGATAAGAGTATCTGCTACATACCTTATAATGTAATGTAATGTAAAAAACAGAATGAGCTGCCATTTGCCAATAGCCATGAACTGATATCCACAAAGTACTACATAACAGTGTTAGCAGTATATGAATATAAACATGCGTTTGTTCACATACAGTAAGTACACTGAATTACCCTGAATTGCTTGGGAGGGCACACGTGCATTCTTACCTGTTCTGCTACTGCATGGCCATGGAACACCACTGCACAGTGAGCTTAGTGCTATAACACCTAGCACCCAGCAGCTAGCACATTAGTTAAATCAGTAGTGGTAGCCATCATTTCAATCAATTCCTGCTAAATATTGCCCACTGATTCATTCATTATTCATCGATTTGGTTTGAGTTTACTAACAGTATAGCATGTAGTCTACATTCAATTGACACAAATGTGATTCTTCCACATAGAAGCTAAGTCAGGGCAGCATGCTTGCTCATGTTCAGCAAGCTTGACATCCCACTTAATTCAACTGGTTGATGGTTTGTTAAATGTTTATTGGTTTAATGTCTAACCCATTCCTTCAAATCCCACCATGGCATACACACACATTCCATCCCCAACCCCCACCCCCACCACCCAATTACATTGTATGTACATTATATGAGCTGGGTCTGGCAAGCAGTAGAGGAATGTGCTAAAGCCTTGCTAACACTATGTAATGAAGTCCTGTCACAGACAACTTCAGTTGTCAAGTGCAATAGGCAAGCTTTAAAAAGTTTTTTAAAAATACCTTCTTTTCACATGGGGCCCTGCCACATTATAGCTAAGACAGAATGTTCAAGTCATCAGTGGTAATGAACTCTACTGAGGTATGTGATAGCTGTAGTGCATAGATTCTGTTCCCCCGTGAACCATATCCTGTACATAGTCAGCAAACCGCCCTCCTTTTTTTATCAAGGATGTCAATTAATTTACGTGCAGCAGAAAACATACAATTGATATCCCATTTCCATCGTACAATGTATACATTTCTCCATGTGTGAAGTCTTTAATTATATAGACCTTATTACTATTTTGAGTGCTTCACACTGCACTTCACTGGAGTGTGAATGCTTATGTGGTAATGTGCCTTACATGTGAAACATTCCTTCTCCGTGTGGTGTTATGAAGCTTATATCATATGTGAAAACTGCTGAATGCGCACAGAGTGATCACAGCCTGGTGCAGCTCAGACTGACTCAGCATAACAAGCTCATGGCCGACACCCCGTCAACCTGAAATGCACGTATTTTTAGAAACAAATGGATCACTATTTATGACAAACAGTGGAAAGACATGGTTGCAGTGAACATGCTTTCGTTACATTGTTTTCTTGGTAGATGCCATTATACAGGACATTGTAGTGTCTCATTCAATTTCTTAACCTGATCCACTTTGTTCCCTTGTGGTTGAGTCGTCGAACGTCTCAAATTATTGTTGCGTTCATATTTATATCATACAAAAAACGCTAAACAGCGATGCCAGATTGTTAAAAATATTCCCTTAACCCTGCATTGTTCCAGGGGAGGATTGTCTCCTGCTTAGTCTAATCAACTGTACGTCGCTCTGGATAAGAGCGTCGGCCAAATGCCAATAATGTAATGTAATGTACGGGGATTCCTACCCATCCCAATGATGTATAATGAGTCATATTCAGGTGATGGACAGTTTAGGAATATCACTGCCTTTGCAGAATGAATATACAGATAATTACAGGATTTGGACTTGCTCTAGATAAACCTGTAATTCTACAGACTAATGGGGCTAACAAGGCTCTGGTTAACCTAATTTTTAAATAAAGTTCAATGTGATGCAGTTTGGTTAGAAAGCATTAGGGTGAGTAATCCTTTTTGGAGACCTTTTTGGGCACTTTGGGAATGCTTTATAAAAACATACTCTCATATATGTGAATATTACCATAAGCCAGAATGGTGCAAGATACTATTTAGCTTTTAGGCAAAATAAGCAGAAGGTACACTTAGGGGTAGGAAAAGGCGAACACTGCAGGGCTGAATGGCCTGTTCTCACCATCACATGTGTTATGTTATGATATATGCTTTACAGTATAATGGACAAAAAGCATTTAATTCTTTTTTGTATAGGTTTTTGGACCCCATGTTATCATATACCCATTACTGTTGAAAATATAATTTCCACTTGCAATGCACAATTTAGTAACTGGATAGATTTGGAGACACTAATGGAAACCAGGATGCACTGCTTACATTTTGATTCATGGAACTTTAGAAGTTCTCTACATCATATTACAAGTGTGTATATTTTTTTGCCCTTTTCAAGGAGTTTATGATCCAGGAAATGTATAGTTTTACCTGTTTTACATTTACGACTCTTGGAATTTCATTGCAAACTAAAGGAAACCAATTTAATTGTTGCATATTCACCTAGATTATGAGTATTCTTTCTTAGTTCTTTGCAATTGTTCTGCCTTTTTAAGAGCCCACATGAGCTCATTTCTATCAGCATATACTATCATGTCCTTGACTTTGGATATGATAATTTATGTTGTTATATATAAACCTGACCTTTTGACTGGACTGAGGATATGTAGCATCAAATTAATTTGTAGGTACTGCAAGAGATACAGTGAGAATTGGATGTGCTATTTTAATTGCTATAAATTGCATGCAATGATACAATGAATTTCTATTTCTTGCTTGCCTTCTGAAATTTCTAAAATGCATTTTCATTTTTTTAAATGAATGTTTCAGGATTGCTTTTATGTTGAAAAATTATATATTGTAATATATGTATTTACGATAATATATTTTAAATACATTTTCTTTCATATTGGACAATAAAAACATTAAGCCCAGTTGAAAAGGTGAGTTATTCTGCAGGGCATTTGGTAGTGTGTTCACGCAGTGCTGTCAAGCCCTCGCAGGCACCACCTATCATGTTTATAAACAGGAATCGTCTCAGGCTCCATTTCTGTGCCAAATGTGCTTATCTTGACAGTGAGCTGGCATCCTAACCCACTATGTATTCATGTTACTGGAGGTGTCACTCTGTACTTCTTCCACACCTGAGCACCTGGGACTGCACCTGGCTCTCATACCTGCATACCTGAGCACTGAAACAGATAATGACCGTGCGATGTGGGTGACAAACCTGTCATGACTTCTGGCTCCTGTTTGGTTTCACGTGTGAAAGTGCTGTCGGGTGCTAGCCAACCGCATAAAGACCAAACATTCACTGCCTAAAGACCAGGAGCGGACTGCGTAAAGACCTCAAAACAGCCATTTAAAAGATTACAGACTGACTGTAGACTGCAAACTGATCCTGAAAAGACTGCAGGCCCAACCTTTTAAAGAGCACAGACCAACCATGTAAAGACCACAGCATAAAGAGCTCATGGCCGACACCCCGTCGACCTGAAATGCACATATTTTAGAAACAAATGGATCACTATTTATTACAAACAGTGGAAAAACATGGTTGCAGTGAAATAAAATGCCACATGCTTTTGGTACATTGTTTTCTTGGTTGATGCCATTATACAGGACATAGAAATTAGTTTTTTCTCTCATCCTGTTAGAGTGATGGTGGATTAAGGTACGTAGTGTAGTGGTTAAGGTACATAACTGGGAGACGCAAGGTCGGTGGTTTGATCCCCAGTGTTGCCACAATAAGATCTGCACAGCCGCTAGGGCCTATAGCAAGGCCCTTAACCCTGCATTGCTCCAGGGGAGTATTGTCTAATCTAATAATCTAATCTAATCTTAGTCTAATCAACTGTATATAATGTTTACAACCCTCACCTCGCCACAGACCCAGACAAGAATGACTACATAAAGCCTGCAGACTTGCTATGCAAAGACTATACATCAACCATAGGAAGATCACAGGAAAACCTGTTGCCATTTATTTTAATTACTAGTATGGAAAAACAGCATCATCTCTTTTTTAAAATGTTTTGTCTATTAAATATGTTATTATATATTGCACATGTAATATGAATGCAAATAAATTATTTTCAGTCATTCTCTTCCATTCAAATGTATTCTATGTTGTGCCCTGGCTAAATATAAATGACACAAGTGCAGGGGAGGATAAACAGTTACACCGAGAGATAAACTAGATCCTTTTCCAGGCTAGCCTCACAGGCAGATAAACTAGATCCTTTTCCAGGCTAGCCTCACAGGGAGATGAATAAACATCATATTTGTCTGCTGTAATACATCTTGCTAGAAAGAGCCATATTCAGAGATAAAATCACTTACAGAAAAAATCATTTGGAGTTAAAGTCAGGCGCAAAAACCATATTCAGTGCAGAAATGAGGTACAGAAACAACCTTTAGTTCTGAAATCAGTTAAAGAAACAACCTTTAGTTATGAAATCAGTTACAGAAACTGATTAAACCAATTCACAAGCAAAGGTCTCAGTGCAGCACCACAGGGGAAACTGAGTGTTTAAAGGAGGAAACGAGGACACCTTGACTGCAGTGTGTGCAGAGCCAATTGCATTATGGGACGGCCATAAATCCACGCAACTAATATGCTGTAGGTAAGGAGTGGTGTCCTAATTCATATCTTTTTTTCTTTCTCCCTTTCGCTCCTTTCCTCTGGCTGTCCTTTTTACTCCTCTGAGCAAAGAGACAAACGTAAGGCAGCCAATCGGACCGAATAAAAGCCACACAGATCAGATCAACTCAAACGGACTGGATTCCACCCAAAACGGACACGATTTACCCAGACTGGACTCAACCTGAAAATGCCCGATTGAGCCAAACGGACTGCAACCCAAAGAGACACAACTCAACCTAAGCAGAATTGATTCAGCTAAACAGACCGGATTCAAACTAAACGCACCAGACTCAACTCAGACGGCCTGGATTCAATGCAAATTGACCTGATTCAGCCAAACGGACCTGTTAAATAAAGCACCAAAGAGAAGAATGTATTCTAAGGTATAATCCTTTTACTATTTCTTATTTCTATTTATCTATTCTATATCTATATCCCTTTCTCTTCTCTGCTCTCTTTCTACAACATATCCCTTGCTCTTCCCTTTTCCTCTCTTCTCCATATATAGGCATGTCTTTAAATATTATAATTTTCAAATATATGAAACATCTCTTTGCAATGTTAGCACACGATTCATACTTATAGTATTTTTCAGGCAGAATTGTGTTGCTGTTATTTTATAGAATCTTAACTGCTCTGATTTCTCTGCCAGATTTTTTTAAAGTTGTCTTTTTTTCACTATTTGACCTGATATAGAATTGATTAACTTGAGCAGTACCACTATGATAGACAGTGCTTTGTGTGTGTGTGTGTGTGTGTGTGTGTGTGTGTGTGTGTATGTATATATATATATATATATATATATATATATATATATATATATGTGCGTGTGTGCATGAGTGTAGCTGTGTGTGCGTGGGAGAGAGAGAGTAAATGTTCCTGCAAGTCGGTGTCTCTTTCTTTCCTTCATGAAAGTGTTCATCAGGCTGTGTAGACAGAAGCCTAATTACCTCTAAGATGTATGGTCCTACTCCTTGAAAAGTCACATTGTAATTGGTAATCTTGCTGACCCAGGTAAATGCAAAATAAAGTCCCAGAATTAACTGACACGACATAGATCTCCACTCCTCTCTGGAGTCAGGAAAGCCTCTCCTGTTCAATGGTTTGCTGTGTTTGTGTACACTGAGTTGCAGTATGTCTGTTAGCAGCAATGTAAACACAGTGTGATTGGTTGATGCTCAAGATTTGGATGGATGGACAGACAGGTGCCTTAGGCCATATCTCTGAGGGCTAATATCTCTGTGTGAGACTGTGAGAGACACAGGAGGGTAATATCTCTGTGTCACTGTGAGAGACACAGAGCGGAAATTTCTCTGTGTGTCACTGTGAGAGACAGAAGGGGTAATAGCTCTGTGTGTGACTGTGAGAGACACAGGAGGGTAATATCTCTGTGTAATTGTGAGGGTCACAGGGGGGTAATATCTCTGTGTGTCACTGTGAGAGACACAGGAGGGGAATATCTGTGTGTGTGTCTGTGAGAGACACAGGGGGGTAATATCTCTGTGTATGACTGTGACTGTGAGAGACACAGGATGGTAATATCGCTGTGTTTCACTGTGAGAGACACAGAGGGGAAATTTATCTGTGTGTGACTGTGAGGGTCACAGGGGGGTAATATCTGTGTGTGTGACTGTGAGAGACACAGGAGGGTAATATCTCTGTGTGTGACTGTGAGAGACACAAGGGGTAATATCTCTGTGTAACTGTGAAAGACACAGGGGGGTAATATCTCTGTGTGTGACTGTGAGAGACACAAGGGGTAATATCTCTGTGTGTGACTGTGAGAGACATAGGAGGGTAATATCTCTGTGTCACTGTGAGAGACACAGGAGGGTAATATCTCTGTGTAACTGTGAGAGACACAAGGGGTAATATCTCTGTGTGTCACTGTGAGAGACACAGGGGGTAATATCTCTGTGTGTGACTGTGAGAGACACAGGAGGGTAATATCTCTGTGTAACTGTGAGAGACACAGGGGGGTAATATCTCTGTGTAACTGTGAGAGACACAGGAGGGTAATACCTCTGTGTGACTGTGAGAGACACAGAGCGGAAATTTCTCTGTGTGTCACTGTGAGAGACACAAGGGGTAATATCTCTGTGTGTGACTGTGAGAGACACAGGAGGGTAATATCTCTGTGTGTAACTGTGAGAGACACAGGGGGGTAATATCACTCTGTGTAACTGTGAGAGACACAGGGGGGTAATATCACTCTGTGTAACTGTGAGAGACACAGGAGGGTAATATCACTCTGTGTAACTGTGAGAGACACAGGAGGGTAATATCACTCTGTGTAACTGTGAGAGACACAGGGGGGTAATATCTCTGAGCTCTGACTGCAAGGGACATAGGCTGCTCACCTTGTGCTACCAGCACAGGAAGTGATGACTCAGCAATCAGCCCCCATTTTAATGACACAATAAAAGGGAGGCAGAGAGACCAGGGGAGGGAAAGTGAGGGAGAGAGAGAAAGTTGCTTAATACAAACTTATCAATTATATCATGTGTCCTTTGACTCTGCAATATCTTTAATTGGAAGAATCACCCCCTGACTACAAGGTAATGGGATTTGTTGGGACTAAATCAGGTCCTGAAAGGTCAAGTGGGACGTATGAGTATGTGTGTGTGTGTGTGTGTGTGTGTGTGTGTGTGTGTGTGCGTGTGCCTATTTGTATGCTGTCTGTGTGCATCTGTGTCAATGTGTGGCAGTATGTGTGCCCTTATGGGGCATTTTTTGTGCGTTGACAACATCGATTTCACATGAAATTACAATTGAATCTTTGTCTCATGGCTTAAATGTAATGTGAAGAAAAAATATTGTGTAGTATGATTAAGAACAAGCCAAGTCTTCACCAAAGGACGACCAAGTCAGCCAAGCTCACTTGCGACATTGGCTCAGGAAGTGAGAGCAGTCGTCTGGCAGCCAGAGGGTTGTTGGTTTGATGGGTGTGTCGAAGTATCCCTGAGTGATACACAGACCCCCAATTGCTCCTGACGAGCTGGTTGGTGCCTTGCATGGCAGCCAATCGCCGTTGGTGTGTGAGTGCGTGTATGAATGGGTGAATGAGAAGCATACATTGTACAATGCTTTGGATAAAGGTGCTATATAAGCACAGATATTTACCATTTTATTAAGGCACTCCCAGGTGGAGGGCCAACCCCAGGCCTGGCCTGTAGTTCTCCTGTGACGGCTCCAACTCTTCCATCTTAATCTGTGAAACTGGAGACACTCCGTTAATGCGTACAGGATGCTCGCCTTTAAATTTTAAACAGAGGGAATGAGAGTGTCACCCTGAACCTTTCTCTGTTTGACCTACAGCATGCAGGAACATCCGCCTGTCAATCCAGACAGACAACATCCTATAACCCCATCATATTCCTCCATCAGAATTGTATACCCCATATCATATGATATACCGACATCATAGTATACCCATTATATACCAAATGACATCATAGACCCCCATTGTATACCCCTATCGCAACATATACCACTACAACCCATATCCCATATGAGAAAGTGGTTTCTGTAAATGGGGAACATTTATTATGACCAGTGCAGGTGAGTGTTTCCATGGTGAGCACCTGTCGGTTTGGAGTCAGACTCTCAGGAAGCTGACCTGTCGCTGACCCTCAATATACATTAGTGCTATATAGACGGGTTTGAGCAGCTCAGCTGCTGCTGCGCTACGAAAGCTTTCGTTGTCGTACTAGAGGAACCGCAACACTGCCAGGCCCAACTCGGCCAGCACTGGCCTGATGAGTAGGTTGTAATTAGTCAGTAATGTATCCACCTAATCAAAGATCAGTAACCGGATGCCAGTTTTCTGGGGGGGGGGGGGTACGGGGATCAGGTTTCATGGTGGTTGTGTTACACACAGGGTCTGTAGACACTCAGGTGAGCACTGAATAAGATCCCCTCTGTGCCGTGCATGAATCATTAAGCCCTGAGTGCTTCCTGGACTGCATGCTGAAGCGTCAGGCCAAACTGCCTCCACACCGAGCTGGCTCTCGAGAGCGCAACACCCAGCTCACCAGCGAGAGCGTAAGACCCAGCTCACCTGCAAGAGCGTAAGACCCAGCTCACCTGCAAGAGCGTAAGACCCAGCTCACCTGCAAGAGCGTAAGACCCAGCTCGCTCTCGAGAGCGCAACACCCAGCTCACCAGCGAGAGCGCAACACCCAGCTCACCTGCAAGAGCGCAACACCCAGCTCGCTCTCGAGAGCGCAACACCCAGCTCACCTGCAAGAGCGCAAGACCCAGCTCACCTGCGCAAGTGTAGCACCCAGCTCACCCACGAGAGTGCAACACCCAGCTCACCAGTGTGAGCGCAACACCCAGCTCACCTGCAAGAGCGCAACACCCAGCTCACCAGCGAGAGCGCAACACCCAGCTCACCTGCAAGAGCGCAACACCCAGCTCGCTCTCGAGAGCGCAACACCCAGCTCACCCACGAGAGTGCAACACCCAGCTCACCAGTGTGAGCGCAAGACCCAGCTCACCTGCGAGAGCCTAACACCCAGCTCACCTGCGAGAGCATTTCCTGCGGGTGAGGGAACTGCAGGAGCGCAGAGGGGGACATAGAAAGCATGTGACCAAGTCAGAGTCCGGCAGCAAAGCACTGTGGGTAACAAAGTGAGAGAACGGCACTGCTGAGGGACTCGGAAAACACTCCAGCCGCATGGCTCTGGACATTAAGGTATTTCCCATCACTTTCCCATGCGTCTGTGCTCATGTGAGTAACTGTGTGTGTGTGTGTGTGTGTGTGTGTGTGTGTGTGTCTGTAAGTGTGTGTGTGTGTGTGTGTGTGTGTGTGTGTGTGCATGTCTGTAAGTGTGTGTGTGTTTATGTCTGTAATTTTGTGTGTGTGTTTATGGCTGTAAGTGTTTGTGTGTGTATGTGCATATCTGTAAGTGTCTGTGTGTAAGTGTGTGTGTGTTTGTGCATGTCTGCAAGTGTGTGTGTGCATGTCTGTAAGTGTCTGTGTGTGTTTGTGCATGTCTGTAAGTGTCTGTGTGTGTGTGTTTTTGCATGTGTTTGTGCATATCTGTAAGTGTGTGTGTGCGTGTGTATGTGCATGTCTGTAAGTGTGAGTATGTTATGTCTGTAAGTGTGTGTATGTGTCTATATCTGTCAGTTTGTGTGTGTGTGCATGACTGTAAGTGTCTGTGTGTATATGTGTAAGTGTGTGTGTTTGTACATGTCTCTAAGTGTGTGTTGGTGTGTGCATGTCTGTAAGTGTGTGTGTGTGTGTGTGTGTGCTTATGTCTGCAAGTGTCTGTGTGTGTAAGTGTGTGTGTGTGCGTGTGTGTGCATGTCTGTGCGTGTGTGTGTGTTTGTGCATGTCTGTAAGTGTGTGTGTGTTTGTGCATGTCTGCAAGTGTGTGTGCATGTCTGTAAGTGTCTGTGTGTGTGTGTGTGTGTGTGTGTGTGTGTGTGCATGTCCATAAATGTGTATGTGTGCCGTGTATAAACATGCCGTTGTATATGTGTGAGGTGGGTTTTCTTGTCATATTGGAAGACAATAAATGTCTGTTGGCAAGTGACAAAAAGATCAGAATTGCCTTGCAGCATTATGTCATGTTATTGATCGTGGATGACAACACCACCTAAAGCAGACGTGATGCTGTACATGTGTAGGTTGTGCAATGTCGTACATATTATTCATGGGTTGTGTGATATTGTGCATGTGTGGGTAATGTGATGCTGTTCATGTGTGGCTTGGATGATGTGTATATGTGTGTTAAGTGATGTGTGAGTTAATGCTCATTTGTCCAAAAAGGGCTCAATTTTCCATGGCGTAGTGCTTCGATTCTAATGAAATACACTGCCAGTAATATGGTATATGGTAATATATTTCTGCATAATTTATAGTGGGATGAAGGCAGGGATTGAATTGGGCCAGAATGACCTGAAACAGCATTCCAGCCCCTTTACCCAGTTTCCTCACTCAACCTGTCATAAAATAGGACGAAAAAATCAAGGCCATTCTTTCACCGAGATTGGGAGTGAAACGAGTGATACTGTATTTCAGTTCCATATAATACAAAGCATTTCTGGATCCGGTTTACGCTGGTATTACAATACCTAGTACTGTTCATGAATAATAGTGTTAATAGCATAAAACTTTCACTCAGATGTTTTATTAACAACATTTGTATTTAAACAGAGGATAGGAAATTAGGTAAAAGGTAAATGATTGGCATTTATATAGCACCTTTATCCAAAGTGCAGTACAATTGATGCTTCTCATTCACCCACCCACGTTGATTGGTTGCCATGCAAGGCACCAACCAGCTTGTCAGGACCATATGGGGGTTAGGTGTCTTGCTCAGGGACACACCCATGGTCGGATCAAATCGGCAACCCTTACCACCTGAGCCAAGGTCGCCCCAATAAGTGCATATTGCAACCTGTTGAAAAAAGTCAAGAACTTCTTGTTTCTTCTTCAATACTATAACTGTTTCGCTGCTGGTACTTCTAATCTCATTTCAGGAAAGAAAGAGTCATTACTTGAAATTCGAGGGTGTAAGACAAGTTTCAGCTCTTTATTAGTGGTTCCAGGTAGTGTGTACGTTCTCCGGAGCTTTCACCAATCTTACACACTCATTACTGGGAATGACACAGTTTATATCAGTATCTGAAAGGAAGTGCTTCATCCATTGTGACAAAACACTCCTTTAGATATGATAATGTCTATTGGCAGGTTTCCTGGTTAGGCCAAATGGTTGTGCAGACAAATGGTTGTCGGCACCTAGACCTCAAATAAACGCCAGGAAAGGAAATGTAAATAGAGTGGGGGAAAACAGGGTGATTGTGGGGATATGCAATTGAATAGGAGCAGAACTTGCGTGTCAACTTTTTAGCTGTTACATCTTGAAAAACACCGAAATCTAACATATTGTTAAAACAAAAAATGATGCTAAGATTTTACGGATGTGTGAATGTGTGAAGACAAATATAACTTCATGACCAAATTGACACAAATGCCTTCTGACCATATTATTCTGACCAAGGAGGAGATTTCAAAGTTCAAAGGTTCAAATCTTTTAAAAAGTAACAAAGACCAAACTCATTTCCACCTCAGTAACAAACAAAAACAAATCAATTTCCGACTGATACTCGTGAATAAAAAAACATCAAGTCAAACTGTATCACTCAATAGACTGATGAGGTATGTAACCATTTGAAATATTTGCTGTAAGTTCAGTGGTTTTCAGGGTTTACTACAGAAAGGTATATTTTGGAAGAAGCATTCAGGGAAGGGAATCTGGTTCACACCGGAGGGCTTCAGAGGACTTAATCTGTAGCAGGCTACTTCCCCAGCGTGGGAAAAGAGACGATCAGATGGGAAGTGGCAATGAGACCAAGGCATTTCATCACAAACTTTTCTCAGTTTTCCCAGGCTTACCTCTCTGATGTTCCATCTCTGCACACAAACTTCACTCCTTGGGATATCAGATCTCCTCATGAATCTCAGTGGAGTACAGGTGCTGTGCCGTGTTGCTGATATTGCTGCCAAAACTCTGCCCAGAGCCCAGTGCCAGAAGGTGCCATCGCTGCAGCAGAATTAGAAGCACCCATTATTAGGGCTGCACTGCGGGCTGTAGTCTGTATTTCTCTGATCACTTCCCTTTTGTGGCAAAAGGGTGGCCAACAAATATGAGGCCCAAGAATGTTCCAGAAGGAATTAGTAGTATTATGGAAGCTACTGGCGGCACGGATGGTGCAGTGGGTAGCACTGCCGCCTCACAGCAAGGAGGTCCTGGGTTCGAAGCCCCGTCGGCCGGGGCCTCTCTGTGCGGAGTTTGCATGTTCTCCCCGTGTCTGCGTGGGTTTCCTCCGGGTACTCCGGTTTCCTCCCACAGTCCAAAGACATGCAGGTTAGGCCGATTGGAGAGTCTAAATTGCCCGTAGGCATGAGTGTGTGAGTGAATGGTGTGTGTGCCCTGCGATGGACTGGCGACCTGGTCCTGGTCAACACCTCCTGCTTGTTTCAGGGGCAATTTGCCTTCAGTCTGGTCATCAGCAAGTGAAATGCATGCTCGATTGGATTAAGGTCAGGTGACTGACTTGGCCAGTTGAGAATATTTGACTTTTTGTACTGAAAAAACTCCTTGGTTGGTTTGGCTATAGTTTTGGATCATTGTCCTGTTGCAATATGTCATCTAATCAGATTTGAGGAATCCTAAAATCAACTCTAGACCTCCTGCTATGTATAACAACGGCTACAATTCCTATACTGTTCTCCCAATATCAATGTAAAAAAAACTTAAAGTTAAACGTCTGTACTTTAACCACATAGTGATTGTTTAATTTCAACAGTTTTTTTGTGGAGTACAGAGCAAAAACAACAAAACAGGTGTTGACTGCACCAAATACAGTATGGTGTAGAGAGTAATTTACACTGGGGTGTTTCCTGTAGAGGCGTTTCCTCCACACATGTTTTTACAGCAATTAACAGTTCTGCAAGTGTCACCCATTTTTCCTCTGCTCTTCTTGGGAGCAGGATTGGTCAGATTTCAGGTCAGTGAGTTTCACCAGGTGTAAGGAGCAAATGTGTCATTTTTGTGAATTTATTTCAGTTGTAAAATGTATATCGATATTGTCCTACTGTATGGTCTCAGTATAAAATGATTGACCCAGTGATCATTTGCTTGTAAACAAAGTATGTAAATGATGCAAAGCCTTCAGAGCTAATTTGCGCTGACAACTCGAAGGCGTCGCCCACTCTCATGAAGCTAATAGGAGGGGTTATATAAACCACCAACTTCACAGCTCATTCTGCTGCTGCTCTGTGACACTATGCTGCCTGCTAGCTGTTGCTGTGTTGCTGAAATTGCCCTGCTCTGGAAATTATGCAAAAGCTGCCCTGCTTCCTGGCTCGTTCTGCATGATAAAACCATTGTCCTGCCTGGCTCATTCTGCTGCATTGCTCGTTTTGGCATGCTGTCATATGCTGCCATTGCTCATATCGTGTGCGGTTGCCTCATTTGCTAGCTGCATTTGCTTGAATTATCCTGCTTATTCCTGAATCATGCCTTGACGCCAAAGTTAAATATTAAATATTGCTTAATTCAAGTGTGAGTTGTCTGACTGAAATCATTTTCTGCTTCATACCTTTATAATAGATGTCAGTGTGTCAGTTTCCATATAAGTATTTAATTGCGGAAAAAGGTGTACCACAAGGGTCGTGCTTAGGACCACTCATTTTCTCTATATTCATGAATTATCTTCCACAAATTTGCTCTGACTATCCTGTTTAATTGTATGCAGACGATACTGTTATTTTCATGTCCAAGGCCAGACTATCTGAAATCAATCAATATCTGAATCCTTTCAATCTGAATTGTTTGCTATTCAAAACTGCCTTTCTCGCAACAAACTTTTGTTGAACAAAAAAAATGACTTGCCAATTTATTTTAATGATGGAACACCCAGATTTGTGAAAGTAGATACCTTTAAATATCTCAGCCTCTGGATTGACATTCTTTTAAATGTACAATAGGTAAGATGTTTTTGTTAAAACATTGCTACAAGACCATTTTAAATCCCTTCCTATAATTGAAAAAGGCTCACTGACATGCCACAGACTCACCCTCCTGCCTGTTTTTATAGTCCTTAAATTTGGGTTTCAATACATGCAGTTGATGGACCGACACTCTATACCAAAACATTGTATAGCTGTACAATAACTCATTGGTTGAAAATTGATTCTAATTGCCACAGCCAATGTCATTTCAACATCAGCGCATTCATAGAGAAGGGGAAGATATAAACAGTGTTGTGGTTTGAGGGTGTTATTGCTGCAATTCCTCTCGACTGTTAGAAATCCGATATTGTACCTTTAAGCGTCATATTGAGTACATTACAAATAAAATTAATTTTAACCTCATTATACTATATTGCTCCATAAACTACACAGTTATTACTACCTATACTCAATTATGCAGATATTGTCTATCAGAATACCTTTTAACTGAACTAAAGTAAATGAATAGTGTTTTAGACTATCATGTTCTTGACCTCATCCACAGCTAAAGCCACAATCCCATTCATTTGCATGGGGGCCTGCATGCATGTGTGCGTGTGTGTGTATATATGTGTGCGCAAACCAGTGCGGGTGTGTGTAATCTGATCATGTAGGCCAGAGAGAGCCGTAGGACAATGGTAGTGGCTCTCAAGTGATGTCATATGAGACAGCTTCGATTTCCTGCCATCAAATTAGCTCCCCCTACCCTCACCACCCTGTCCTTCCCGTTCCCTCTGTCTGTTAATTTCTCCCCAGTGTGAGTAATCCTCACATGTCAATATGCCTGTTCATTTCCCCCCAGTGGGAGTAGTCCTCACATGTCAATCACATTTGCTGCAGTGTCACGGCAGCTTGTACATTTGTGTGTAAAATAAGGATTTGTAAAATAAGGTGTGTATGCAGGAATGCATGTGTGTTTATTTGTGTGCATGAGGTATATAAGGATAGTTTACGTGTGTGCGAGAGAGTTTGTGTGTTTGTGTGTGTGAGAGAAAGATTGACATATTTTCCTTAGCAATGTTATAATGGGATGTTCCTTAGTCAAAAAAATGTTTAGAGTATTATTTAAAAACTGCATGCATATCAATAATTACAGTGTATGTTTCATGCCAAGAAAGCAGCATATTGAACTGAGAGTGTGTGTATGTGTGTGTGTGTTATTATCAGTAAATGCAGACTGGTTCATGATGAATGTGCTTGTGTGCCTCTGTGCCCTTGGAACTTGGTACAGTATGTTTGTTTCCTGTGTCTCAGGGATGAAAATAGCCCTGTTTTCCCCCAAAATTCCAGACTATCAGCTCCCTGTGCTCCTGTAAATCACTCTACAGGTGGCACAGTTAGAGTTTCACACATTCATATGCAGCAAATCACACTCACACACCGTTTTCCTTTTTACAATGGTCACTAAAGATTATGAAAAACATTGAGGTTAAAAGGCCATTCAGAAAGGTCTTACTTTATTAGGTATCAGGCGTTCGTATGCCTTTTCCAAAAAAAAAAAAAAAGCATGATGAAATAGCTGGAGCTTTTAGCTTCCTGATCCTCCTGGTGATTCCAAAAAACACTATCTCCCTTCCTTCCTGTCTCACCATCCCTCTCTGCTGAACTGGGGTTTCCTATTGGTGGAAGTCCCAGGTTCATATGTCAATGTTTCCTGTCATATTGAGGGTGTTTGCTTTTCTTTAAATAATCATGAAACACTCTTTTTTTAAAAAGGATTAGGACTCACAGCTGGAACACACAGCTGGAGCTTACTCCAGGTAGGGAACTTCAACTTTACCGAGACAGACAGATACAAAGGACAGAGGAATACACCTCATTTATAGATTCTGTGGTGAATTTCAGATTGATGGGAGGGAATTCAGGTGTGTTGATGTAATGGAGTTATGTGTAGTGCAGGTTTGAGTGAGTGGTGAGGTAAGCTGTGTTTAATGTAGTTTGGGTTGTAGTTGATGTTGTTTTGCTGATATTACTGATGTTGAGAGCAGTGGGTTACTTTGCACATTACGCTCTGTATCTTGTACACTTTTGAGATTGACCTGTGTGTTTCATTTGCATCATTTGCGTGCTTGTATTTAGCCCATTTTCCAAGTTTGGTTCATCTATTTCACAGACTGCAGTTCTGCTTCTCACACCTAGGATTGCAGGTGATGTGATTGTTTGAGTGATATTTGATTTACATATCCTTTACCTGTTTTGATAATGTTAAATTAAATGTTTCAGTGGGGCTGGAACAGTCCAAGGTAAATATTTACAATTAAATATCATTCCGTGTCTATGAAAAGAGCACAATGTAATGTATTTGCATGCAATATCCTAATGTCTTCATACAATTTGCACTCATACAATTACCAATATAGTTCATTTCAAAAATAATTTATGCACTTTAATATTTAATATTTAACTTTACAGTGTGTGTCAGTACAGGAGGTAGAAAGGAATTTAATACAGTACATGTTGGTATAGCAGGGGAATGGAATGTAATACAGTACACGTTGGTGTAGCAGGTGAATGGAATTTAATACAGTATATGTTGGTACAGCAGTTGAGTGGAATTGAATAAAGTATATCTTGGTGTTGTTGTAGCAGATGCTGTCGGATGTGTTTATATGTTTTGTCTAAAGTGAAAAATGTGGAGCATCCTCCTGCTGCCCTTGCACTGATTGATGGGCTCAGAGCAGCACAATAGGGAGTTAGATTAGATAG
The DNA here is from genome assembly GCF_963514075.1 of Conger conger. Classification (NCBI taxonomy): domain Eukaryota; kingdom Metazoa; phylum Chordata; class Actinopteri; order Anguilliformes; family Congridae; genus Conger; species Conger conger. Next base: position 27,952,595 of record NC_083771.1, read on the forward strand.
AGAAACTCTGAAGCGCCCACCCACACATATAGATACACACGTACATAGACACATATCCACAGTACATGTCAGTCTATTTTGAGAGTGTATGTGTGTGAGAATGTGTGAAAGGTGATTAGTGAGTGTACAGTATTTTACCAGTGGGATAAGTTGTCAGTGGGATTAGTATTTTATCCACTGCTGCATATGAGACTATAGGAGCATAGAAGCTTGGAGTCACTGGTAATGTATTTATTGTCTTCTCCTGAAGCAAATTTAAGTGGTTGAATGAAGAACAAAACCAATGTGTTTCAGTGTGCTAGTTCAAAACAACATAATGTTTCTAATATACAGTAGATGTAAATATGTTATTTATGCAGACATTGAGCATTTAATTTGCACAGTTACTTGTTAGGTGTATGTTATTAGAATATATTGAATGGTGCCTTACCTTCCCAGAGATAGATTCAACATTGACTTTTATCCCATAATGACAAAACAGTAAAAATAACGGAAAAGACAACTGAATTTGGAATTCCAGAAGGAATTCTGTAAAAAATGTTGATGAAAAAGTATGTAATGGATAATATATGACATGCGTTGATGAATATGCATAACATGGTAAAGGCATTACATTAGCGAACAGGTATGGTAAGATTTAAATTAATAGTTCTCTTTCTGGGTTTTTGTAGGTATATTATTTATTATTCCAGTTTTAGTGTTTGGTTGACCCCCCCCAAAAAAAAAAATTGTAGTCGATTAAGCGTATTCTAGGTACTTTCACACAGCTTGCCACCTTCACATTGACATAACAGTGACAATGAGCTCGCTAGCTGTTGTATTACAATGAGGTGACCCAGATTGTTGGCAGTTTGTTGGCTGGACAGCTAAATAGGTGGCATCTGAGTAGTGCTCTTATTGCGAGTTGAAGCAGTACCCTTTCTCTTCCCCTCCATAACTATGAGTGTGACCGGGTGGCCTGTAGCGTAGTGGTTAAGGTGCATGACTGGGTCGGTGGTTCGATCCCCGGTGTAGCCACAATAAGATCCACACAGCCGTTGGGCCCTTGAGCAAGGCCCTTAACCCTGCATTGCTCCAGGAGAGGATTGTCTCCTGCTTAGTCTAAATCAACTGTACATCATTCTGGATAAGAGCGTCTGCCAAATGCCATTAATGTAATGTAATGTAATGCGCAAGTGTAGTTACAGTAGCACTGCTGGGATGTTTAACAAACTGGACTCCAGCCCATGTTTTCCTTGTATCTCTACTGCAGTGTACTTGCTGGCCCATTATTCTATCCTGCCTCGGTTTAGACAAAAAGAGTTATTACCAAAAGAGCTGAGTTTAGAACCATCATCAGTTGCAGCCTAATAAAATTTGCAGTATATTAGCAAAGCTTCATTAATTTTAGAATTTTACAACGTGTCAATATTTTAGAACCAACTATATTTCTTCTGGTTTGATTTGTTTTTTGACCTCAAATTTATTTACCTGGAAACCAAAATTTCCTATAGTAAATACATAATTTGTGTTTGTGTTTCTTCTGATAGTTCAGGAGCTTAATTTAATCAAGGCTTTTTTAATTACTACATGAGAAATACAAAATATTAAGGATACAGTTAGCTTATTTTCTAGGTTTCATAGGGCTGCAGTTTATGCAGGTGCATTGGCCTTCTGCAGTGCTCATATAGCAGAATAACAGAGTAACTATTTTGTATGGGTATATAAAGTCCACCATGGTGTAAAGTCCAGCTATGACCCATTTTAAATGACCAGAAACCAGCTGGTCAAACCATTTTGAGTATGGAGCTGGTATGAACTGGTCAACCAGCTACCAGTTGTTACAAAACCTAGCTTGAACTGTTTTTTTCAGCATGACAGTCTAAGATACTTTTTAGAAACTGGGAAGAGAACTGTAAAAAGAAATATCCTGAAAGAAGAGTGCTTTGGATCTTTTATATTCAAACTAACAATAGGTTGTGTTGTATGTGCGTGTGTGCGTGTGTATGTGTCTGTGTTGTGACTGGCTGTAGAACCTGGAGGCGCGGTGTAACCAGATCCTGTTGGACATGGAGGGGGCCCTAACGGCACGGGACCGGGTGGGGATCCAGGACTTTGTGCTGCTGGACGCGTACACCAGCGAGAGCGCCTTCCTCGGCAACCTGCGCAAGCGCTTCAGCGAGAACCTCATCTATGTGAGTCCCTTCCTGGCCAACCTCGTCTTGCCCTGCCCGCAACCCTGCTCCCATCCACCAGCACACTGTATATGCTTCAGCAGGGTGCTCATCAACATGAGACCTGCCCTGCCCAGCCTGCTCCACACTGCCCTGCCCTGCCTGCTCCACACTGCCCTGCTCTGCCTGCTCCACACTGCCCTGCCTGCTCCACACTGCCCTGCCCTGCCTGCTACACACTGCCCTGCCCTGCCTGCTCCACACTGCCCTGCCCTGCCTGCTCCACACTGCCCTGCCCTGCCTGCTCCACACTGCCCTGCTCTGCCTGCTCCACACTGCCCAGCCTGCTCCACACTGCCCTGCCCTGCCTGCTCCACACTGCCTAGCCTGGTCCATACTGCCCAGCCTGGTCCACACTGCCCTGCTCTGCCTGCTCCACACTGCCCTGCCTGCTCCACACTGCCCTGCCCTGCCCTGCCTGCTCCACACTGCCCTGCCCTGCCTGCTGAGCAGCTGTCCCTCTCTCCCGTCTCTCTCCACAGACGTACATTGGCACTCTGCTAGTGTCAATCAACCCTTACCGAGAGCTGGGCATCTACAGCACTAAGCAAATGGACGTCTACATGGGAGTCAACTTTTATGAGCTTCCTCCACACCTGTGAGTATACGGTGTGTGTGTGTGTGTGTGTGTGTATGTGCATGTGTGTGTGTGTGTGTGTAATCATACACTGCTGTGCCCTGCAGGTTTGCTCTGGCTGATAATGCGTATCGCACCATGCTGGCAGAGACTAACAACCACTTCATCCTCATATCTGGGGAGAGCGGTGCAGGGAAGACTGAGGCGTCCAAGAAGATCCTGCAGTTCTACGCAGCCAGTTGCCCCCGAACCCAGCTTCTGGACAACGTCAGGGACCGCCTGCTCCTCTCCAACCCTGTGCTGGAGGTCAGCCGCTATCCTTACGTAGAGTAGACCAGCCTCTATCTTTACACCTGCACAGTCTTACCAGCCTCTCTCTACACCTGCGCACCTGTGCAGTCTCACCAGCTGATAGCCTTTTATCCTGTCTGGCAGGCGTTTGGGAATGCCAAAACCCTGAAGAATGACAACTCCAGCCGCTTTGGGAAGTACATGGACATCCAGTTTGACTACCAGGTGCAGACACACAGTGATACCATAATATCAGCTTTCCTCCAATAGGGCTGTTCACAATGTACTCACACCTTACTCAAAGTTACTCCAATAGATTCTATGAATATGACAGAGCTATTATGAGAGAGAGAGAATCTATTGTATATCCCTAACAGAGCTTCATTTCATGAGCATTTCTATTTTTGTGAAATATAGGATATTAGGCAGCGATTTGATCAGGATGTGATTTGCAGGTCTGAGGTTGTGGTCACAATTTGTTTTGCACTTGTTGTCAGGAACATTGTGGTTGTGGTCATGATGAGTTTTTTGTGGTCTCTCTGCGGCCCCTCAGGGTGAAGCAGTCGGAGGACACATCCTCAGCTACCTCCTTGAAAAATCAAGGGTAGTCCACCAGAACCACGGCGAGAGGAACTTTCATATTTTCTACCAGCTGGTGGAGGGGGGAGAGGATGAGCTCCTGCGATGGCTAGGCCTTGAGAGAAACCCACAGCACTACACTTACTTGGTACAGGTGAGAGAGAAACCCACAGCACTACACTTACCTGGTACAGGTGAGAGAAACCCACAGCACTACACATACCTGGTACAGGTGAGAGAGAAACCCACAGCAGTATACTTACCTGATACAGGTGGAGAGAAACCCACAGCACTATACTTACCTGGTACAGGTGGAGAGAAACCCACAGCACTACACATACCTGGTACAGGTGAGAGAGAAACCCACAGCACTACACTTACCTGGTACAGGTGAGAGAGAAACCCACAGCACTATACTTACCTGGTACAGGTGGAGAGAAACCCACAGCACTACACATACCTGGTACAGGTGAGAGAGAAAATCACAGCACTACACTTACCTGGTACAGGTGAGAGAGAAACCCACAGCACTATACTTACCTGGTACAGGTGAGAGAGAAACCCACAGCACTATACTTGCCTGGTACAGGTGGAGAGAAACCCACAGCACTACACATACCTGGTACAGGTGAGAAAGAAAATCACAGCACTACACATACCTGGTACAGGTGAGAGAGAAACACACAGCACTACACATACCTGGTACAGGTGAGAGAGAAAATCACAGCACTACACTTACCTGGTACAGGTGAGAGAAACCCACAGCACTACACATACCTGGTACAGGTGAGAGAAACCCACAGCACTACACATAACTGGTACAGGTGAGAGAAACCCACAGCACTACACATACCTGGTACAGGTGAGAGAAACCCACAGCACGACCCCTAGCACAAACCGTGTTCTGCTGTTCTGCCTTTTCTCCTCCAGGGGGACTGTGCCAAAGTGAGCTCAATCAATGATAAGAATGACTGGAAAACTGTGCAGAAAGCCCTCGCTGTCATTGACCTGAGAGAGAGTGACATTGAGGTGAGTCTGGATTCCCTGAAAATAAGGTACTATCACTAATGGAAAAGAGTGGGAGGGGGAGCAGCATGATGATCTGCCTATTGGAAGGCATTCTGGAGGCTGGCCAGTATAATGTACTAGCCAATAAGAGAGCCTGAGACATAGCAGGAGAGTGGGTCAACGTGTAAGGCTTGGGTCCGAATGCTGATCCCACACCTGCATTTCTCTCACTGAATCCCTGCAGCACCTGTTCGGGATTATCGGCAGTGTTCTTCACCTGGGCAACGTCTGCTTCGACGCTAACATCCATGGATACGCCACGCTCAACAGCAGTTCAGAAGTGCACTGGCTCTCCCAGGTAAGGCACACACACACCTGTGACCCGTCCGCCCATGTTAAACTCCATATTCCACATTTAACTATTTATTTCACTTCAGTGAATTCAGGAAGTGGGTTCCTCATTTCCACGAGGGTGTTTTTCAGTTACCAAATTAAATTTCAATTAATTTACTGAATTGAGTTCATTTTAAATAGGACTTGATCCCAAATGATTATGAGACACATCAGACTCTTGCAGCTCAAACAGAACCCAGACGCTTCACCTGGGATTCAGTCTTTCACTGGTAAAGCCTTCCTCCCTCCTCTACACTGTGTGTGTTTCACCACACAAGCCCTTCTCCCCTGTGGACCTGTCAGCTTGCTTATGTTACTGGGAGTGCAGGTGACATGCGATTGGCTGCTGCTTGTCTGTGCAGTTGCTGGGGATCCAATCACAGTTGCTGAAGGAGGGTCTGACTCACAGGAAAATCAAGGCCAGAGAGGAGCAGGTGAGAGCAGCCAGTCATGTGACCTGACTGTGAGGAAAGCATGCAGAAAATAATATTTTAGATGGAAAATGGTTGTTTAATCGTAAGAAGCAGCAAAAGCACAAGCTTATTACAATTCCACAAGAAGTATAATATTTCTGCTGAGACCCCAGGCCGGGCACCTGTAGCTGTAGCTGGCGCTAACATGCATGTCGTTCCTTAGCTGTACCCAGCGATGAACTCAGTTCTGGCTACTATGATTGGTTGAGTGATGATCAGGTGACTCTCCTGGCCCATAGGTACTCAGTCCCTTTACCACAGACCATGCGGTGTACGCCAGAGATGCTTTGGCAAAAGCTATGTATGGACGCACCTTCACCTGGCTTGTCAACAAAATTAACGAATCTTTGGCTAACAAGGTGAGTCTTCCTGGACAGAGGCACACACACATACAGTACATACACACACCTGGTGTAGCCATTCACATTTGAAAAATGTCATCTGAGAGATATCAAAGTTATATAATGACATTACATATGAAATACCAATGTGTTATGATATCACCTAGTGCGAGTCATTAGTGTAGTGCTAACACTCACAGCATAATTAGTCTTTAACATAGTGCTAGTCTTTCCTGCAGTGCTAGTCCGCAGTGCAGTGCTAGTTTTTAGTCTTTTGTCTATTGAATGTCTATGGTAGTCTATTGAAAAGCTCTGCATTATTGAAAGGTGGGAAATGACTGGACAATTAGTGGTCCTCTATTCTACAGGACCACTCTAGGATGACTGTTATAGGACTACTGGATATCTATGGTTTTGAGGTTTTCAATGTGAACAGGTATGTGTGTTAACAATTTATACTTTGTAATACATATATAATAATAATAAAAATAGCAGACTGTAACAATATGTTAAATACATAATATCAATAATATCAATAATAAAAACAATAAGTCGTATTGTTCTGCTAATGTATTATGTAATTTTATTTTCCGTGTTTCTGTGGGCGTGTGTGTTTGCTTTTCTATGTGTTGGTGTTAGTTTTGAACAGTTCTGCATAAACTACTGCAATGAGAAGTTACAGCAGCTTTTCATCCAGCTGACCCTGAAGTCTGAACAGGAGGAATACCAGACGGAGGGTATTGAGGTAAAGGCTCACTTATGAATCGTGTGTATCTAGTGACTCTCCTCTATATAACACAACACAACATAACATAACATAACATAAATGTACCTACTGCTTAGCTTGCCTAAAAGCTAAATAGTACCTATCTAGCCGCGTACAAAACCTTGTCTTGAAAACTCCCAAGTGTTTCTGTCTCCACTACATGGTCTGGCAAGATATTCCACACAGGGACCACTCTCTGTGTGAAAAAATTTGCCAAAGATGTCCATTTATGCCCCCGAAATCACCCTGAAGATTCACCTGTGTGTACCACCTCTGGCCCCACTCTATAGCTCTATACACGGCCATAAATATACCACCTCTATGGCCCATACATATGTTGTGCAGCTTTGCTTTGAAAATGTTGAAAACAGTTGACAACCCCCCAGCAGGAGGGGGCAGTATTGTATCACAGCCAATTGTATCACAGGAAAAACATCACAGCCAATTTGACCCTTTTCTTCAGAAGCTATGACACGATTGATCATCCCTAACACAAGTAAGACAGAAGTCATTGCTGATGTAGATATGAGATGTGATGAGTAGAAAAAGTGAGCACTAAATGGGAAATTAAACATCAGTAATTTGTTGTGCAAAATGAATACATTAATACATTTTGCGGCACAGTGACATCAGATACCTACCCCTTCCGTGTATCCTACTATGTTTTGGCTGAGAGTGTTCTCTGCACCCCTCCTAGCCTGCTACTCAGTCAGCTAGCCACTTGGAAAATGGGGGAAAATCTACCAAAGGGGCAGTGTGTGTACTACTTTACCAAGAGACCAGTCTGATCTCAGTGACAGATCCAGTTATGTGTTTAGTGCCGTAGGGTTGAACATGTGTACTATTATTTGAAGGATAACCTAAATTAGTTTCAGAATAGTTTGTGTCCCTCTCTCTCCCCCCCCCCCCCCCCTCTCTCTGCAGTGGGAGACAGTGCCATTCTTCAACAATAAGATAATCTGTGACCTGGTGGAGGAGAAGCACAGAGGAATCATTTCAGTGTTGGTGAGACACACACCCATGCACACACATACACGCCTAGTGTGTTTGTTGGTGTGCCCCCCATAATCCTGAATCCTTACTGCCCAGGATGAGGAGTGCTTGAGGCCCGGAGAGGCAACTGACCTCACCTTCCTACAGGGACTAGAGGAGAAGGTGGGCGGTCATCCCCACTTTATAACGTAAGTAACTCTCACCCTCACAGACACACACACATACATACACACACATACACAGACACAGACACACACCCACACACACACTCTCACGCACACACACATACACGCATGCACACACACACACACACACACACACACACACACACACAAACAGGCACATTCATTCACACAATTTCATAAATTATTCATAAATGATTTCAGAATCATTTGACCCTATATCTTTCTGTGTCACTTATGGCCCACAGACACAAGCTGGCCGATCAGAAAACACGCAAAACCCTGGAAAGAGGAGATTTTCGCCTCCTGCACTATGCCGGCGAGGTTACCTACTGCGTCGTGGGTAATGTCCTGTGCGTGTGTTTATGTGTGTGTGTGTGTGTGTGTATGTGTTTATGCATGTGTGTGTGAGTGTGCGTATGTGTGTGTGTGTGTGTGTGTGTGAGAGAGAGAGAGAGAGAGAGAGAGAGAGACAGAGAGGTGTATAATATTTTACAATAACATTATTGATTCTGATTGATATACAGTGAATTGCTTAAAAGTGCATTGCCTACAGGCTCATCTTTTGAGATCCAGGGAAATGTAGTTTAAATGTAGTTTAAAGGAATATTACTTTCTGGTTCAGTGGAAGGGAATGAGTGCCAGTTTTCCATTTCAATTGCAACACAATCACACACACACCCAGAAAGTGATCTGTCCTGACTCTCTGCCATCTCTTTTCAGGATTCCTGGACAAAAACAATGACCTCTTGCACAGAAACATCAAAGAAGTAAGTGCGGCAACATCTCTCTCTAGCAAATTAGTTCCTTAGCTACTCACACGCTGCTCCATATATGTACACACATATATAGACTGTTTGAGGTATTACTGTGATTTTACACATGCTTACAATTCATTTTGGTTGGGGAACATAGTAGAACATTTTTTTTCAATTGTATTTAATTTGCTGAGAATTATATATGCACCATTATCAGCCATTAGACTTCTCTTCAGATAGCAGACTGTGATATTCTGTGGAAAATGCTGTCAGATTATTTTTGTAATGGAATACAGTCTGATTGTATAGGGTGGTCAATAGATTTGATTAATTTATGGAGTTACTGACTGATGATTGATTGAACCCTCAGGTGATGCGTCAGTCTAAGAATGTAATCATCAAGCACTGCTTCCCTTCCACTGAGCCAGACACCAAGAAGAGACCAGAGACGGTAAAGACAGACCATAATAATCGTGCCCTATTTCTACTTAGTCAATATACTGCTGCTAACATACAGGTGATCCATGTAGAATAAATATCTACTCATCCATGCAGGACCCTTTCCATGGCACCTTGTTTGAAAAAGCCCACCATCACATCATATAATCTGACTAATCTGGGGCAGCTGTGTGGCTCACCCTGTTAAGGCACTCTTTCAGAGCATGAATGAGCAGTGTTCAGACCGTGCCTGCGCTAACTATGGCCAGCAGCCACCAGGGCTATGCAAAATTGGTGCTAGTGTTGCCCAGCGAGGGAGTGTTTCAGTTTGCATGGATGACAGTGTATTAGCATGAACTGGTGAACCCTTACCTGATCAATGGGCACCTGTGGTTTGAGTTAAAAATGACATGTACCACACGGACATACCATACCATGATGTTAAATTCACACTAAACACACAAATATGTCATAACACCACATTAAAATCAGACGGCTATGCCGTACCGTGACACTTAAATGTCCACCTAGCGGAATGTGTCCCCCGGTTTGACACCTGACCCCTGGGCTGCACTTGCAGGTGGCGACTCAGTTTAAGAACAGCCTGGCGGGGCTCACTGACATCCTCATGGCCAAAGAACCCTGGTACGTCCGCTGCCTCAAGCCCAACGACTCCAAGCAGCCAGGTGAGGCCGTGGCATCAATGATGTCATGTGATTTCACACCGTTTGATGTCATATGATCCCACAATTTGTATCTGGTGCTATGTGATTTCAAACATGATTGATGTAATGGGATTTCCATACAATTAGTATGTCATGTTGAAGTCTGTGATTTGTGATTTTGCACTCAGTTGTAACCATGCATTGCACAGTGATGTCATGTCAAAACGTGATATCACTGTGCAATGCATGGTTACAACTGAGTGCAAAATCACAAATCACAGACTTCAACATGACATACTAATTGTGTGTTGATGTGGGATGTTATCGCAGTGTTGAAATCCTGCTTACCTCTGGCCCGCAGGGCGGTTTGATGACGTGCTGGTCAGACACCAGGTGAAGTACCTGGGCTTGATGGAGCACTTGCGGGTCAGACGGGCTGGCTTTGCTTACCGTAGGAGATTCGAGGTCTTCCTGCAGAGGTACAACGTTCTGCTCATTTCTCACTTACAATGTTCTGGGGTAGGTACAGTATAACAGCGGTGTAAAGTCCAGGGGTCAGAAAGGAGAAGTCCCATAAACCATGAAAGTAGCTGATTTCACTAATTAGTTCCCCTGGTGACACCTCCAGGCTGAAGAATCATGCAAATTAACAAATCGAAGTGATTAGAAAAAAGTACAGGGGAGGACTTTTAATTTCTGAGACTGGACTTTTGTATACACAACCAAGAGCTTGACAACAGTACAAACCACTTCTGCTCAAGTTTCAAACATTGTAAAATGCAACTGACCATGGCACTAAAATGTAAGTGACCTTGACTTTTGTAAAATGACCTGGATGAAGGTTTGAATGTGAAGGCCTATCTTCATAATATGTGGCAATTAAAGTTCAATTATGACGTGCACAGTAGTGCGTTTCGTATTCCATAAAATGATCAATTCAATGTAGACCCATGGATGTCCCTTCTATTCGATGTGATGGTGTGAAGGCCCCCTGCGTGGTGAGACACCAGCATTAACAACCACAGAAAGGCCTGATTCTCTCCTCTGCTTCTGAGCATTTGAGGATACTCAAGGATGCCTTGTAGAACCACTGCACTGACCTCTGACCTCTAGGTACAAGGCCCTCTGCCCTGACACGTGGCCCAACTGGAAGGGTCTCCCTTCAGAGGGAGTAGAGCTGCTAGTCAAACACCTGGGGTACACAGCTGATGAGTACAAGATGGGCAGGTAAGAGCCCTGCTTTTAGAGGAGGGAAAGGGAGGGAAAAGGAGCTGGGTTTTACTGAAACAAAGCAGGGAAGGGAGGAAATGCACAGATTTGGGTAGCCAATTAAATGCCCAGAGGGACATGCGCTTTAGAGTCTAGGAATTGTCAATTGTCAAATTACTATACTTTTTGTGTAGACTTTGCTGTGCAGTAGTTTGAGCGCAGCAATCCAATAGTTCACGCACTATACTTCATAAAATAGCATTCTCTGCACACCCCTACCCCTGCTAGCTGCTAGAGCTACTTGAAAATCTCAGGAGCAACCTACCTAGGGACAAGTGTGTGTACTACTTTTCCCAATATAGATCACAGACCAGTCTGACCTCTCTCTCTTTCTCACCTCCCTCAGGACCAAGATATTCATCCGCCATCCCAAAACCCTCTTTGCTACTGAAGATGCCTTTGAGGTGTGCAAGCACAAACTGGGTAAGGACCCCGTTGCCTCACAGTGGAGGGGGTGGGCAGTACTGGGGATCAGTCTATTTCACTCTGTCCCTCTTTTCCCTGTCATATCACAGCCACACGAATCCAGGCCAAGTACAAAGGCTACCGTGGAAAGGGAGTGTTCCAGAGGCAGAGAGAGGCAGGTAGGTCACCTGGAGACTGTTTTAAACGACCAACCAATGCGGTTTTTAAACTGCCCTAGATAATCTAGCGTCCCTAGTTATACATCTACATCCCAGATATAAAAAAAAGAAATGTGATTCCATTACTCTCTGCTTAACTGAAGTCTGAAATAAATAATTTAATTGTGTTTCTGAGTTTTGGAAATTCTTGCTTCTTTCTCTCTTTAAGCCACGAAGATCGAGACATGCTGGAGGGGCCTGAAGGCCCGCAAAGAAAGAGAAAAACGAGCCTGGGCTGTCAAGGTCATAAAGAGGTCAGAGGACATGATTACATTACATTACATTAATGGCATTGAGCAGACGCTCTTATCCAGATCGACGTACGGTTGATTAGACTAAGCCAATACGATTAGACAATACTCCCCTGGAGCCATGCCTTGCTCAAGGGTCCAATGGCTGTGGATCTTATTGTGGCTACACCGGGGATAGAACCACCTCCCAGTCAAGTACCTTAACCACTATGCTGCAGGCTGCCCTATGATAGACATTGACCTTTTGGATGAAGAACATAAATGTGAAAACATGAAATGTAATAATCTGATCGTTAAAAACACTATGATCTTTGGTCAATCGTTCAATTTCTGAGGGCCCCATGCTGATGTTGCGTTATGGGACCTGGTGCCCTGATCTCTCTGATTGGAACCCTGCTTCTGTTTCCCTGCCTCAGGTTCATCAAGGGCTTCATGACCAGAAACCAGCCTGCCTGTGTGGATAATTCTGAATACCTGGCCTTCGTCAGACAGAACTACCTCCTCCGTCTGAAAGACAATCTGCCCAAAACTGTCCTGGACAGAAACAGCTGGCTGACCGCACCCCCTATAATGGCCGAGGTAAGACGGCATATCATTGAAGGAGTGTCCATCCATTACATTACACTATATATTATTTAGCTTATGCTTTTATCCAAAGTGACTTACAGTTATTAGACTAAGCAGGAGACGATCCCACTGGAGCAATGCAGGGTTAAGGGCCTTACTCAAGGGCAAAACACCGGGGATTGAACCACCAACCTTGCAGGTCCCAGGCATGTGCCTTACCCACCAGGCTACAGACTGCCTAGTGCCTTCCATCCAGTGCCTTTAATGGATTTGTGTTTTGTATTTTATTGAGTTGTGCTGTGTTGTGTTGTGTTGTGTTGTATAGGCATCTTGCATCCTGCAAAGACTCTACACACGCCACTTGGTCCGCCATTATGTGCGAGGCATCAATGCACAGCGTAAAGCACAGGTATAGCCCTGACCTTTGACCTCTCCTCACAGTACCAGAGATATAATTATAGACTCATTGACACTTTGCTTGTAACTTTTACATTCCTTCCAAGAACTAGTTTAGTTGCCTTTTTTTGTACTTTTTTAACCGCTTGTATATGTTTTGCCATGTTCATGCTGTGGTTGTGTGCCCCCCCAGCTGCAGTTGAAAGGCATGGCCAGTGCCTTATTTAAGGGCAAGAAAGAGAACTATCCCCAAAGCGTGCCCAGACCCTTTGCAGACACTAGAATAGGTAAGATCAAAAGTGTTGACTACCCATGATGCTTTCTGAATTCATATGATGTTGCCATGTTAAAAATGTTTAGTATAATAAATATACTATTTAATATATATTAAGACATATTTATTGACCTATGTTAGCGATTACGTAGCAGCCTACCCTAAGCACTAGAATATATCAGCTATAAAATGAAAACTGAATTTGCATCTCCGGAGTCTGAACCCTAGCTAACGGAAGTTATCAGGTCTGGCATTAAAACTAGAGCAAGAGAGACCTAGCATGGTTCAGGATCAAATGAAAGTTTAAACATAAAGGTAGGCCAATATGGCTATAGAATAGTTGAATTAATGACATAATTGTATGTGTGTCTGTCTGTGTGTGTGTGTGTGTGTGTGTGTGGGCGTGTGTGTATGTGTGTTTTTACAGGGGAACAGGATATCAACATGAAGGTCCTACAGTTGATCCGACATGAACGCATCCAGGTAAACTAAAACACAGACTTCTGATTAGCTAGTACTACAGGGGCTCATTCCACAAAGCTGGATTTCTTAGTTAGCTGCCCAAAGTAAAATTATTTTTACTCAATGCAGTTATCCGGCGAATACAGTAATCCTGGAACAGGCCCCAGGTCTGCATGGGTTTTTTATTGACTTGTGCTGGAGGTCTGCAGGTCAACCGGGCTCCCTGCTGTTCGAACACTGACAGGCTGACAGCTGCGCTTAAGTGAAGGCAGTGATTAATCACATCCAACTGCTTAGTCACATATATGAAAAGTGAGCAGCTGGGCCAAGGCCTGGCATTTTAAACCCCAATTTAGCCGAGTATTAGCCATTAGACGGATTTAAATATGGCCTTTCTGTCTCACATGGCTCCCCTTTCTGTCTCATTGGCTCATTCACATCTAAATTTGCAAACACCACACGATGGCTGGATTGTAACAGCCTGGAGTTGTGCCTGCCAGAAGCAATCCACAGGAACTGACTTTTATCACTCTCTCCCCATTACATTACATTACATTTCATTACAAAGCATTTAGCAGATGCTCTTATCCAGATCGACGTACACAGATCGAACACAGGAACAAGTGTGAAGAGGACCCTAGAGGACAGTATGGTTCAGAGTCCTAGCATGACCATACAGATACAATTGGAACCCTTGAAGAATACATCAACTTATGAACTAGCATACCACGGTTGGCAGCTAGAATACCCTGAGTACAGCAATACAATATCTAATATAATACAACTATATATAAGTGTCATTATAATCTATGGCATATACAAAGCTAATCCAACCTCCATCACTCTCTTCTTCTCTCATACTGCCTCTCTCCTTCTATTTCTCTTCTTCTCTCCTACTCCCTCTCCCTGTTTCTCCCTTTCTCGCTCTCCCCTGCAGTACAGTGTGCGGGTGGTAAAGTACGACAGGAAGGGCTTTCGGCCACGCCCCAGGGTGATGTTGCTGACTCATGCTGCACTGTATCTGGTGGAGGAGGCCAAGGTCAAACAGCGCGTGGAGTACAATATACTGAAAGGTTGTCGCCTATGCAGTGCTACCAGATCTCATTCTGTGTGTGTATGTATGTATGTAATATGTATGTTTGTGTATACAGTATATGTCTGTTCATGTAATGTGAGTGCCTGTGTGCACACGTGTCTATTGTGTGTATAGTGTGTGTATGCAGTGTGTGAATGTAGTGTGTTCACGTGTGCACAATGTGCATCTGTGTGTATTTACGCGTATTGCATGTGTACTATATGTTCATGTTTCCTTGTTTTTTCCCTTTTCTTTTTCTTATATGCTCAGTGTTTGTGCGTGAGTTTGTGTGCACGTGTGTGTGGGTGTGTTTCAGAGGGACAGAGAGAAAGGGGCTGATAATGCTTTTCTGTGCTTACAGGTGTGTCGGTGAGCAATCTGAGTGACAACTTCATGATCCTCCATGTCATGTGTGATGACATCAAACAGAAGGTAGAATTACCAGATGCTACACTACCTGTGCAAACCTCAGCATACAATTATAAAGCCAAGCTACATTGCTATAGAACCCACTACCGATGCTGTAAAAACACAGATATTACTATAGATCGACCAGCTGGTTGACTGCATATTCATAACCAGTATGCTTGTCCTTCCATTGAGGCTCAAATTGCCTTGTCATGAACAAATGCAGCACGTTCTTACAAATAACCCCAGCAGTCATTTAAGTTAGACACAGGGATCTACTAATAATTGAACTGAGGGGGTTAAACCTCTGTTATTAAGTCTCCTGTCCTCAACTGAACAAGGAAGGAACACAAGTTGACCATCTGGTTAGGCTGTAGTTATTTTTGTGAGAAGAAGACACACTGGACTGCTCTAAAACCGCACTACACTGTAGTAAAAACCCGGTAAAATCCAATGATGCTGCTGTAAAACCCTGCTTTAGTGTAAAACGATGTATGCTGCAGAACATACTGTACATAACCGTGAACCCCTGCATATTGATGTAAAATCAATTGCTATGTAAAGTACAGTGTATTAAGCATTTCACTGTAAAATGTATCAAGTGGAACAGTATAAAATGTAACACTGAAAAAAGCCTTATTTAACAAACCTGTACCTGTGTGTCCGCACTCACCTTTGTTTCTAGGGTGACGTGGTGCTGCAGTGTGAACACCTATTTGAGGCGTTGACCAAGCTGTGCGTGTTGGCAAACAAGCAGACCTGGATCAGAGTGGTACAGGGCAGGTGAGAGACTGCACCAGGAGTTTGGTCCACTGTGGTTCTGTAGCTCAGTTCTGTGTAGTTTTGCGGTTTGCTTATGAACATTTCCAGGTTGTGGTTCTGTAGTTCTACTGTGAGTAGTTCTGGGATTCTGTTCTCTGTAGTTCTGGCCTATGGTCGGGGAAGCTGAATTGTGGTTCTCTGCAGTGTCAGGTTTGATATCCAGCCAGGAAGAGAGGGGTTTGTGGACTTCTGTAGTGGCCAGGAATCCATTGTCTACAAGGCCAAGAATGGACATCTAATGGTGGTGAGTACATCATACACACACTGCTGTCGGCATGTAGTGTAGTGGTTAAGGTACATGACTGGGACCCGCAAGGTCAGTGGTTTGATCCCCGGTCTAGCCACAGTAAGATCTGCACAGCCGTTGTGCCCTTGAGCAAGGCCCTTAACCCTGCAATGCTCCAGGGGAGGATTGTCTCCTTCTTAGTCTAATCAACTGTACGTCACTCTGGATGAGAGCATCTGCCAAATTCCATTCATGTAATGTAATGTCGTCCAATTGGAAAAGTCCATTGTCCACTACTCTCATTTCACTCCTCACGGTCAAAGAGGCTCTAAATGCTGTAAATGAGCATACATGCTCAGTCACCCAACACTGTTCAAATAAAGCTTCCATTAAAATTTTAATTACATCCATTCAGTATCCTCCCACCAGCAGGCCAACCCATCTCTTTGGGTTTCCGCTCCTTACAGCACTCTCTTTCTCACTCTCCCTTTCTCTCTTCTCTCTCACGTCCCCCTGGTGTCAGCATACACATTCAACAATGCAGTTTCTGAATCTTGATTCCGATTTAACCTGCAATGCCCAGTTTGAAAGTTTGATCAGAGTTCTGTGTGCTTGGTGAGCTGCACTGACATGCACTGCAAGGTTATTTTTTACATGACTCATACGACAGGTCAGGGCCACTCGTAGATGTCGTTCCTACCCAAGGAAAAATTCTAAATTTCCAATTGGTAAATCACTTGTTTTAAGAGATTTAAGCGATTTAATCACAAATCTGTTTATACAAGTGGTTCTTGCATGAGGCCCAATGTGAGCTCAGGGTATGAGATTAACATCCTTCTCTCATTCTCCTGTCCCATGTCCTTAACTCCAGGAATCAACTCAAGCGAAGTCCCGGTGATCTGGGACCCAGACCATGCTTTGGACACAGGATGAGCTACACCTGCCCTCGATCTGTTCAAACCCCCCCCATCCTGCACACTCTGCCACATGGACGTGCCAGCATCTACAACTCCCCCTCAAACACAGGGATAATAGAGTAGAGATAACATTTGTCTGGTAAAAAAAAAACAGAGAACAGCTCCAGCAGTCACAAAATACTTTGGGGTATCAACCAGTAAAATAGCAGACTGTTATTGGTGGATACTTTCTGGTGTCACTTCCAGGATCCCTGAGAGAATGAACAGATAATGGTGAGAAAGTATCCATCACTCACTGTCTACATTGCTCTTCCGGTTCTTGCCAATGTACTCTGTGATTGGTGGAGCTTCTCTCTTATCTGTTTTAACATCCCTGCCTTTGTACATTCCCTGTGGTGTGTCCACGATCAGTCTCCATTTGACCTCAAAAAAGGTCAAAGCTGATCTCAGGCCTGTCCCTGCAGGGAAAAAGATTCCTTACCCAACTATTAATCAAGCTCAAGCTGATTACTGGCAGGCAGACATACAGACAGACAGACAGGAGGGCTGCACAGTTCTAAGCTCAGAGTTGTAGTGCTCATCTTTGCTGTGCATCTGAAGGTCACTGTAGGTCACGGGTGGGCAATTCCGGTCCTGGAGGGCCCGTGTGTAAGTAGGTTTTTGTTTCCACCAATTACTCTAGCTAAATTAGCTAATTGGCTGTACACACCAACACTAGTTCACTGAGATTAGATCACAGGAAAACCATATCATACAGGGACACAAGGACAGTCTTTGTCTGGCATTCATGCATTCATCAAGAAATGTAGCTAAAATGTCAGATGGCATAAATGTTAGAGCCAATTAAGTAATTAGGGCCAGCAGTTGGCATGAAAATGAGAAACAGATACGGCCCTCATTGTCCACCACTGCTGTAGGTCATATGTGTGTCATTGTTTTGGGGGGTGGGTGGTGGTCAGGATTCATCATTGTGATCAGAAGTGTGAGGATTTGAAAGCATTGCTTCATTGATGACTTTGTGACTTTAAAGCCATATGTACCATATAATTTTTATATTTACTCACACACAGATGTCTAATAAAATAATAAACTATAATAGCAATTATTGAGCACATAAAAACTTTGAAACCCTTATTGTGAAGCTGTATATTTTTAAGTATGGGTTGTTTTCACGACAAAACATGCACTCAATGCCATTTTGCTTCACACCATTGTCCTGTATAACCATTGGCTTTCAGTCGTCTAACACACGGGAGCTAAACAGATTTTGTTTAAAATAACGTGTCAAAGTTTTCTGAAAGATCAATATGTCCTTTTTCTTTTTAAAATATGTATATATTCTAGTGTTATAGCCTGTCAATAGGTAGTGTTGCCAGCTAATATTTAACTTAGAATGAAAATTATAATTAGTTGTGAGTAGACGGTACCTAACTGCAGCCATGCTATTTACATGTAATGTTGATGAAAACAAAATGTAAAAACATTTGCGTGAGAAGCCTTTTTTGTCCCTAACCCAGCCCCTCCCCCCCCCCAAATTCGAGTCTCTCCTCTCTGTCCCAATTAGACCCCCCTGCTCTTTTTGTTTAAATACCATATACACAGCTGGGTATTTTCCGCAGTCATTCAGGCTAAACACCTTGCTCATTGACTCTCTTAAAACCAGAATACTACTTCCTCTGTATAATGTAGCTTATGCATTAATCCAGGACAATTATAAGAACAACAATACCATAAACTATCACTAGATAAAGCTTCATACAAGCAAGCTTCCTAATAAATATAATAAACAAATAACATAAATGATTGGTTAAGACATAACGATAGGTGGGCTTGGTTTATACACATACCCCAGGGGACTAACCAAGATCTAGCTTCTGAATATTTACTTCTGAACTAGGTTTTATAGAAAGCATTGTGTATGAGTCCTACAGTAGAATAGATGGCTATGTATGTTTTGCAGAAACATTTGCTGTTTTTTTAACAGTTGTAACATTAGAAACTGATTGGAGTTTTCCATTTAAAGTCACCTATCCCATATGCAGCTGGGGTATGCAAAAACCCATAAATCAAGCCCACCTAATTTTTTCCAGGTGGGTGAAGGAAGTTAGTTATTTATGTGGTACTCTTGGGCCTTGATATTGTAGCTCCACATAATATGAGAACCAAGAAACCTGGCTCCCCTATGATTAGGTTACAGAATACTTGCACACAGTGAGCAACGCCACAAACCCACCATTAATGAGTAGCTGTGTTTATGGATGCAGTAGCGTGTCGTCATGGAAGCCAAGGCAAGTGTATTGTCTTCCAAAATTTGATGAGAGGAAGTTTGAGTGTTTTTTTCTCGCTAGTCACCACCTGTCTTTTGCTTCAGTTTTTCCTGGATTGTGAATGTTCCATGAAATTCAATTCTCATAACAGCAAAGTAAACAGTAGTTTCTTCTCAGTATGCAGTGAAATATTGGGGACAGTTATGGCAAATTTGTTGCTTTTCCTCTCATTTGCTAATTATTTATGTTATTTTATTATTTTTGCTGGCCTGCATTACCTGATGATTTTACCAATGCAAAGTCATTTGATGGATCTGGAACCAATAGAAAATGGAACAGAACACAGTGACTATAGCACACTCCAGAGAACAGAGACTACAGTCAGTACCTTGACCTGAGCTCCGAACCTGGTGTTCTTCAGCTTGGTGAAGACCTAATCCTATGCCAGATATTTAGATTTCCGAGGACGATCATGGTTCATTGCAGCCAGCATAGCTCCCAGCAGCAGATGGGTGACAACAGAATCTTGTGCAAAACAATGAAGACAAAAGAGTCTTGCATGGTGTATTATAAGCCTAACATAGCAAAAACATTTCCATATAGCCAACAAAAAACACAAAGGCCAAGGTCTGTCAGGGCCTACCTTTGACGTCTTCTCGGGATACTGAACTCACTATGGGCTTACCTACACAAGATGGAGACAACGGGGCATGCTGTTGAAGAAGTCTAGAACTGAATTGGGTCTCCCTGAAAAGATGAGAGGGCCCTTGTCAGCCTGGGTCCAGGGAACACTCAGTGAACTAACCAGAGACAGAAAACCAGGGCTGGATTTGGATTACAGGGCCAGATCTGATGATTGCCGCATTAAACCATCCTTCTCCGACTGAATAAAGCAGAAATAGAAAAGGAGGACCGATATGATCCACTCTCGGGAGAGCAAGGAAAAGAAGGGCAGTTTCAAAAATAAACAAAAGGTAATATTTATGTTGTTTCCTTACATTTAAACTACATTTGACACCAACTGTTTTGTATACATCAATTTACACTCAGTGAGCACTTTATTAGGTATTTACTAGACTTACTTTTTTTAAGACATCTACTGCTGTAGCCTATCCACTTCAGAGTTATGATGCGTTGTGTGTTCAGAGATGCTCTTCTGCATACCACTGTTGTAATGTGTGGTTATTTGCGTTAGGATAACCTTACTGTCAGCTTTGACCAGTCTGGCCCTTCTCCTCTGACCTCTCTCATTAACAAGGTGTTTCTGTCTGCAGAACTTCTGCTCACTGGATTTTGTGTTTCTTGTACCATTCTTTTCAAACTCAAGAGACTAGTGTGCGTGACAATCCCAGGAGATCAGCAGTTTCTGAGATACTCAAACCATCCTGACTGCCACCACAATCATTCCACGGTCAAAGTCATTAGGTCACATTTTTGCCCCAATTTTTTCCCCAACCTGATGGTTGATGTGAACATTAACTCGGTGAGTGCATACTAATGCATAATGCCGTACAACTGCACCCTACCAAAATAAAACATATCGACTATATATGGATAATGCCGGAATAAAATATTCCAATGGTTGCATTTCATTAATTTTTTTATTTTATTTAAATGTTTTGTTAACCCCCCCCCATTTTCTAAATATGAAAGATATTTCAGGTGGAAGGGACTTTTATATAATACTATTACAAACAGAAATCCAAACACTGGCCAAAATTATAAATTAATATGATGCATATTTCCATATTTAGTAACATTTTTGTTGGGTAGAGAAGAGTTCATGACTGAAAAACATGACATTTAAAAAAGTTTTTTTCACCACATCACATTAGAATTATAGTCAGATTCAGAGATTTGAAAATCTCAAATTTGCTTGTTTCTTAAGGACACATTAATGCTGAAAACTGAACGGCTAAAAAAAACATCTAAGACCAAATTTATATTAAATCATCTAGGAGCCCAAGACTTACACAGTGCTGTATGTTTAAAATCTATCTTAAAACTGTGAATCCAGACTCTCTGGAACACTGATCTGAACTCTTTTTTTTAGGACTGGTCTAGGCAAAATGTCTAGGGTGAGGTTATGCAGAAATGACCCCAAACCTTTCCTCTAGGATCTAACAAACACAGGCATGCAATAAAAATAAAATAAGAGATTAGAAGGAAGGAAAAGAAAAAAATAATAATAATGAACCCTAGCGATTGTATTTACAAAAAAAGAAACAAAAAAAGAGAAAACTATCAACAGAAAGCACACTATCCATACAATTACTTGAACTGAATATAAGTGAGAAGCAAAAACTTTAAAAATATAGGCTTCTTAGTTTTAAAATAGACCACTCTGCGTTACAAAATGCAACGTCTTTAGTATACATGGGAGCATACTGTATGATGTTGGGATGGGATTGGACCCTATTCAGGAGGACTTGTCCCTTCAGGATTAGCATGTACATTTCAACATGTAAAACAACCACAAAGACCAAATCTCACATTTATATTTCCACTACTGCAGTTGACCATATACATTTTAAATGATTATTATAAATTATATTTTGTATTGCTGCAAATCATTACCCCTTCAGGAATTTCTCACTTTCGATGTATTTATGTATGATGCAAACAGTGTCATCAACCACTATATTAACCTTCAAATACTTGTTTAGAAAGCACAACATTTCAATTTCCAAAAATACACATTTTAACTGTACAGAATGCAGAGTGTTTCAGCATGAAGTCCATTATACAGTGAGTCTAAAATTATTTTATATTTGCCCAGTTCATACATAACTGAAAAAAACCAACAAAAGAAGAAAAAAAAAAACTTTAATATACATTACAGTGCCGTGAAAAATAATATGCATCCTTCCCAGTTTCTTCTATTACTGCGTATTTGTCACACTGAATGGTTTCACATCTTTTGATAAAAATGTAATATTAAACAAAGGGAAACGAGAAAATAAAAATAGTTTGACAAATATGCAATAATAAAGGAAATCGGGATGGGGGAAATACTTTTTCACAGCGCTGTATATTCTGGGTTAAAACTTCAGGAAATAACTGTTTTTGGTTAACTTTGAGTTGCTTCAGTAATACTGTTCTACAGACACAGGACTGCTTGCAAAAAAAATACATAGTCATCATGGCCATTTCATGGGATCTGATCAACATATAGCCAGATTCATGCCATTTAAAAACGAATTCCCTCCATCTGTGCTGTAGTGTAGTTATTAAGGTACACGCAAGGTGGGTCGTTTGATCCCCGGTGTAGCCACAATAAGATCCGCACAGCCATTGGGCCCTTGAGCAAGGCCCTTAACCATGCATTGCTCCAGGGGAGGATTGTCTCCTTCTTAGTCTAACCAACTGTACATCGCTCTGGATAAGAGCGTTTGCCAAATACCAATAACGTAATGTAATGTAATGTAATGTGCTTCTTCAATCTCTTAAATGCCCTCTCACGTGACCTACAAGTACAATGCTATAGAGAATTCCACTGAACCTTTTGTTTGTTTGTTTGTTTGATCTTCACCACATATCCTCTCCACAAGTATGGTAGTTGGTCCAAAGGCTCAGAGGCACAACTGCCAATCCCAAATGCAGACCGGAACAGTGCTGCAGAAGTGTACGCACAGATCACGGCACATACGGGACACGGCTGCCCAAACCCAAGAACCATGGGAACGGCAAACCAGCACGACACCAGCCCAGCAGTAAAATGCGACCAGGAGTGCTCCTCAGAAACGTTAGCGAGGAAATACTTCCTTTTCTGGGGGGATCGCCCAGAGGTTTGTGCTTCTGTACCTTTTTACACACTTTTCTAATAGTATGCACAGCATTTCATGACGTTTGCCTGATATCTTAGATGAACTAATATTGTACAGGATTATCAAAAGCATTTCATAATATTTCAGGTCATTTCACGGTCATCACAGTCCATTTTGGAGGTTACTCAACGATAATGAAAAGGCATTGGCATCCAGACGGGGGATAATCCATTATGTTGGAAGTACAGGGGTTGGACAAACACAACATTTATTTTTTAATTGATTCTATTACAAAAGCCCATTTTCATAGGGTTATGAAAGGTAACTGAAACACGTCTGGGTCTCCTGACACCATGTTAACCAGACACAGCATGTCATGGAAATGCTTTTAGACAATGGCCAGTCTGAAATCCATAACTGGATTCCTGTGGAAAATCCTTTGGGCCAGCAATCACCCCAGCACTATTAGATTTGCTTGAGTGACAGATTCCCTTTCTTACCCATCCAAGAAGGGGATCAGCCAAATATCTACTGTACATGTAGTTCACAAAACTGACATTCTCCTAGACCTAACACAAAATGGGGGAAAAAAGTAGTCATAACTTTAACATACTGCCATATACAGTATGACATGAATATGTTTGCATTGTATTGCAGGCTCAAATAAAGGCCACTTAGCAAAAAAATTGAAAGATTAATTACATGATTAATTACACAAAAGTGCTCCAGAGATTAACTGGGCAGTACACTAGCCACACATATGGCCATATTCTAGAACATTCTTTAGAAGGTCACAGTGAACGAGACTGCATGCAGTAATGGCATTTCTGTATTATTCCATCAAAGTCCTTTTCCCTGGTATCATGTTAGAACCAAAAGATCCCCACACAAAACACTGTTGGGTTTAAAAAAAAATAATAATAAAATGTCAAATGCCACTAGATCGTGCTAGTTACCCCTCTTTCCCATGGGGCAAATTCACGGCTGCTCTCTCCATTGTGGTGTGCTGACCAGACGGTAGACTGCTGGGCTACACCAGGATGTCACACGTTTTTTCTTCAGCTGGAAAAGTAGACCGCTCCAATTCCCAGTAACTAATACAATGAGTAAAACGTGCCCCCCCCCCCCCAAAAAAAATCTATTTCATTGCTGACCAGAGACATGACCACACAACAACAGGGGAGGGGCAAATAAGCAAAAATAATACCGAATAGAGAAATTAAAAAGATTTGAAAAAAAATCAACGAGGAAAACAGTGATGCGTCAGTCTTTGTCCCTGTTGCTGATATGGAACAGTGGATGCACTCCACAGAGGTGGAGGCGCAGTGGGCTCAGTCTAAGGGCTGGGGGTCTGCGATGGGCATGGTGTGCAGCACCTCGTCCAGCAGCTGCAGGGCGCGGTGCAGGTGGATCTCGATCCAGCAGGGCGTCTCCTTGATGCTCTGCCGGGGGTAGTCAGGACCCCAGCCCTTCACGAAGCTCATGCGCAGGATACAGAGCCTGCGCAGGTCGTCCACGCCGATGCCCGCGGCAGCCGACAGGCCTGCGGACGGCAACACCGGTACTGTAGTAACTACCGCCACTCGCCTTATAACAGCTCAAATGCAGTTATGAGTAAAGTTTTAGGTACAATGTGTCATTTTGGACTTCTAACGGTCAAGAGAGGAATTGCGGCAGCAAACGCACTCAAACCATAACTCTGTTTATCCCTCTCCCTTCTCTGAACACGGTGATGTTGAAACGCAAATGGCTGTGGCAATTAGAACCAATTTTCAACCAATGAGCTTGATTGATTGTACAGCTATGCGTCCCGTCAACTGTATATGTGAACTGTATATTTTGAAACCCGAATTTAAGGACTATAAACACAGGTAGAGGGTGAGTCAACATGTCATTGAGCCTATTTTAAATCATAGGAAGGGATAAAACAATGTTTTAACACAAAAATCTTACCCATCGTACCTTTAAGAAGATAATTACCTTTCTGGAGATTTTAAATTATTTCAGTTTTAGTCAATTTATGTTTCCATTGGCACAGATTTACAAGTTTCTGACAAGCAGCTGGCTTTATAATGGCTGATATGAGGATATCAACAGCTTTGTGGTTTAAAGTAAGGAAACACATTTTAACTCCAAAGCAGTGTGTAGTGACATCTGTTTATTACCTGATTATTTATAGTTTGTTTGAAGTTACTTGAAGTGTATTTTCTGCCCACAAATATTTTATTTTAGACCACAAATAAGCTCCTATAACAGCTATTAAGAAGCCAGCAGATTGTCAGAAATATGAAATATCTAAAATATAATTCATCATACCAAACATACATCAAAACCAAAATCATATCAAAAAGCTCAACAGATTAACTGTTATATGGGAATGTCTGGGTACTCAAACTAAACTCGCTGTACAGATTTAAGGTCAGTTCATTTTTCAATACACCAACTGAATTTCAATTAATCTCATTAATTGTTTGAATTGACCGCAAACTTACTGTTGTTAAATGTGCAAAACTCAAAGACACTAGAACAGTATGACCAGCCACAGCGTTAGCGGCAGCGCTAACCAAACACTCACTGATTGCAGGAGCGATGCCCCCCACGGAGCCCGGGCCAGGGATGTTCCCAGCGACGGCGGCTGCTTGGGCAGCGGCTGCGGCCTGCGCTGTGGCGGCCTGCTGCTGCATCTGCCTGTGGCACTGGTGCAGGTCAAACACCTGAGAGAGACAGAGAGAGAGTTACAGTGAGAGTCACAGAGACGCTAGCCTGCTGCTGCATCTGCCTGTGGCACTGGTGCAGGTCAAACACCTGAGAGAGACAGAGAGAGAGTCACAGTGAGAGTCACAGAGACGCTAGCCTGCTGCTGCATCTGCCTGTGGCACTGGTGCAGGTCAAACACCTGAGAGAGACAGAGAGAGAGTCACAGTGAGAGTCACAGAGACGCTAGCCTGCTGCTGCATCTGCCTGTGGCACTGGTGCAGGTCAAACACCTGAGAGAGACAGAGACACAGAGAGAGTCACAGAGACGCTAGCCTGCTGCTACATCTGCCTGTGGCACTGGTGTAGGTCAAACACCTGAGAGAGACAGAGAGAGAGTCACAGAGAGACAGAGTCACAGTGAGAGTCACAGAGACGCTCGCCTGCTGCTGCATCTGCCTGTGGCACTGGTGCAGGTCAAACACCTGAGAGAGACAGAGAGAGAGTCACAGTGAGAGTCACAGAGACGTTAGCCTGCTGCTGCATCTGCCTGTGGCACTGGTGCAGGTCAAACACCTGAGAGAGACAGAGAGAGAGTCACAGTGAGAGTCACAGAGACGCTAGCCTGCTGCTGCATCTGCCTGTGGCACTGGTGCAGGTCAAACACCTGAGAGAGACAGAGACACAGAGAGAGTCACAGAGACGCTAGCCTGCTGCTACATCTGCCTGTGGCACTGGTGTAGGTCAAACACCTGAGAGAGACAGAGAGAGAGTCACAGAGAGACAGAGTCACAGTGAGAGTCACAGAGACGCTCGCCTGCTGCTGCATCTGCCTGTGGCACTGGTGCAGGTCAAACACCTGAGAGAGACAGAGACACAGAGAGAGTCACAGACGCTAGCCTGCTGCTGCATCTGCCTGTGGCACTGGTGCAGGTCAAACACCTGAGAGAGACAGAGTCACAGAGAGAGTCACAGACGCTAGCCTGCTGCTGCATCTGCCTGTGGCACTGGTGCAGGTCAAACACCTGAGAGAGACAGAGGCACAGTGAGAGTCACAGTGAGAGTCACAGAGACGCTAGCCTGATGCTGCATCTGCCTGTGGCACTGGTGCAGGTCAAACACCTATTAGAGACACGCAGAAGCTATCCCAAACCACGCAGATGTGCATTCATGGTAGATGTTGAAGTTATCACTGGACCGAACAGACGCTTGGCTGGAAGGCCCACCTTGATGTA
Organism: Conger conger; assembly: GCF_963514075.1. Lineage (NCBI taxonomy): Eukaryota > Metazoa > Chordata > Actinopteri > Anguilliformes > Congridae > Conger > Conger conger. The sequence goes on from NC_083771.1 coordinate 27,979,525, forward strand.
GGCGCTGGGGTAGATCTTGTGCACTGCGTCCCCAGGGGCTCGGCCCGCCTCCCGGTCCAGGTAGTAGCTCTGCACAAAAACAGCGTGGTCGCTCAGGCAACGCACCCACACGTCCCCTTCCCCCTTACACTCCAGCTGGACGCCTTTGCCGATGTGCAACCTGAGAGCAACAAGAACAAGAGCGACCCGAGTGAGTGGCAGAACAGAAAGCCAAAACAACATTTAGTGATATTTCACAAGTATATACAGTGCAGCCCATAAGTATTTGGACAGTGGTACAATTTTTTTGGGCTTTCGGTTCTACAGGACATTGCATTTGAAATGAAACAATGAATATGAGGTTAAAGTTTAGGGGACCAAAAGTAATCGGACAGTTAGCATTTCAGCCATTTCGGATTAGTTGGGCGTATTCAATCGCTTCGTTAGTGCAGGTATAAGAAGACTTTCCGTATCTAGTCTTGATCCTAGGCTTTTGATTGGTAGTTTTATTTCTTATTTCTCAGCCTCATAATCGCTTCCTTGACTTTTCAAAGGCAAAACTCCAATAACTGACTTTAAGGGAGGCCCGTACCTGGCTCTCTCGATGGCCTCAGTCCGGTGTACGTTGCTCAGCTGCCCCAGGCAGAAGCGGTCCCCGCCCGAGGGATCCACATATCCGTCCACTGTCACGATGGGGCAGGTGGAGGGCACTTTGAAGGTCTCACCCACCTGGACGTCCATCTCAAAGTAGGCAATGGAGCACCAGTAATCAGGTGCTGTAGGGCAGAGGAAGAGAACCACCATCACATCACACCATATCTCAAAGATGAATGAACACAGCATATGTTCAGAAATACATACAATTCCTTAGAAAGACTTACCAGGATGGTTGGAGATTGGGGGTTGGAATGCGATCTCATTGTGTACTGGCCCTGGAAGAGAAAAGGAAAAGGCGTATAATCAGCACTTACACCACTGCAAGCATACTAAAACACTGACAGTACTGCACTGCGAGTACATCCAAACACCTACAGTAGCGCACTGCGAGTATAACCAAACACTTACAGTACTACACTCCGAGTATACCCAAACACTTACAGTAGTGCACTCCGAGTATACCCAAACACTTACAGTAGTGCACTGCGGGTATACCCAAACACTTACAGTAGTGCACTGCGGGTATACCCAAACACTTACAGTACTACACTAGGAGTATACCCAAACACCTACAGTACTGCATTGCGAGTATACCCAAACACTTACAGTAGCACACTGCAAGTATAACCAAACACTTACAGTACTGCACTGTGAGTATACCCAAACACTTACAGTAGTGCACTGTGAGTATACCCAAACACTTACAGTAGTGTCCTGGATGAGGCATTGGGGGATGGTGCTGTAAATGCCCATTTTGATGGTGAGGGATGTTGGGTGTGAAACTGCCGCTTCTCGTCCATGTTGAGTTTGCGCCTGTGGGGTAAACATTCAGTTAGAACAGCAAACACACCTTACACACCGCCTGCCACCATTCTCCATGACCTGGCATTTACTTTAAACAATTAGCAGCGAAGGCCCAATGGCGTCAGGCTGGCCACAAGTAAGCATAATTACTACAAACAGGACATGTTATTTGGTTTGTCAAAGCTGACACATCCGAGATACTCTAACCATTCTGGACTAGGGCCTGCAAAAAGACTTCCTGTAATATACAGTTCATAGTCAAACTCAGCAGACTAATATGAATGCTTTTAAAAACCTGAATCCTCTATTGGACCAGTGCTAAGAGGGCAGAACTGAGTGAGCAGTGAGCAGGAGCAGTGCTAAGAGGGCAGGTCTTACTGTGGTGGTAGGTGGCAGGCTGAGCAGAGGGGAAGCCATTTTGCTGCGAGCCCTGTCCTGTTCCTGAGGCTGTCTGCAGCAGTGCCTCCCCACTGGCTGCCCCTGATAGAAGGCCACTGGACTGGGCTAAGGAGAGTGAGCAGCACAGTCAGACTCACACACATACACATACACATACACATACACACACACACACACACACACACACACACACACACACACACACACACACACACTTTTCGTTATCGCTCCCCCAGAGCCCACTGACAGGTAGAACAGAGAGGACTCTGGGGAGAGATTAATGGCTCCATTGAGCCCAGCTCGACCAGAGAGTACAGCTTGTATAGCGTATAGTTTGAAATTTTGAAAGTAGAACGGCACTAAATAAGAGATAGACAGACCAAATTAAAGGAGCGCGGAACAGGAGCGGAACAGGACAGGAGACGGGGCTCTTACTTGCGGGGCCCACGGCGATGCTGGAGAAGGCAGAGGAAGCAGAGCTGCTGGCCTCAGACGGAGGGAGGAGAGCGGGGCTGCTGAAGGCCTCCGAGGCCGCCGGTCTGGAAGGGGGGTGCTGGATGGTCTGACTGTGGCTCTCAACGCTGGGCAGCGAGGATGGGCCCTCAAAGTCATACTCGTCTTTCACTGTCAGACCATAGGGAACTGAGAAGGGAACATCACAGATCACAGTTTATCCGATTATATCATACCCTGCATACATAAACATAAACTTATCCCCCGCTCTGAACAAAAGCCTTGGCCACAGCTGCCACTATAAATGTGGACGGCAAAAGCCCCTCTGTGTGTGGACCTCCACAGCTTGTAAACAGTGGAAAACTGTGCCAGTATTTTACTGTTGCAACAGGGCTGCCATACCAAGCATTGTTTTATATTGACACAGCATGCCCATTCTCAATGAATAATCAACTCAAATACGTACAAATTAGTCCCCTGTTTTGGTAATACTGGGATGGATGAGAATCTTTACAAAATCAATTTTTTTAAAAACACAAAAAAAATTAATTAAAAAAAATGGGAAAATAAAGTAAAATCAACAACAAAAATGAAGAATCTTCACTCACCGGAGCTGGTTAGAGTCAGTCCTGAAAGGTCTGTAAAAGACAAGTGACAAAGAGGGTCACTTTCTCTCTTTCACATTTTTTTTTCTTTACAATTTTGAAAGTCAAACCTTAAAAGTATGCCAGCGCTTATAACTTGAGCTTCTGGAGAGGGCAGACGAGCGCCTGCTACCCCCTGAATCACCCAAGCACCACTTCTTATCATATCATAGCCAGCAAGCCACCGGTGTACACCAAGATGAGTGGCAGGAACACACAGAGGACTGATTTACCAAAACCTTTCAGCACATGCAAAACTAATAACACAACCACAACCACAACCACAACCACACAATGATTGGTGCAAAACAAATCCGGTGGCCACTGGTCAGGTGCAGGTGCTAAATGTCTTAGTAAACTAGGCCGATTTATACATTTCCCAGTGGGACTACTGGCATCAGGATTCAAACCCGGACCGTGGGGCCCACCCATGCACTAAACAAGAAGAGTGCCGTAACAGGATGAGCCACCCAGCAAGCCCCTGAGGTCACTCCTGGAAAATAAACATTTTCCAGGAGCCAAGGTAGGCTAACTGACTCACCAATTCCTGGAGACACCACCCTCTCGTAGTGATAAGGATTCACGCAGACATTGTCGCATTTCAGGTCAAAGGCAAACTGGCAGTACTTCACATGTTTCAGTTCGTTCTTGTGTAGGTCAGGCCACCTCCATAAGCGTGCATATATCACGTGTGGGAAGCCCTTCCGGCCGGCCACCTGAGAACACAGGAATGAGAAAGCGCAAAGCCATCAGACATATCACATAAAACAGCCAGTCACAGTCAGAGGGAGACGGCAGGCATGCCATCCGTCATGTTATGGGTTCGCAGGGCATGGCACTGCATGTTTTTTGGTGTGTTCAGGGGTCAATGGAACACATTCAAAAAAACACATGGTAGACATTTATTTCAGGGTTTCCACCAGGCAGTTCCCCCTCCATTATCTATTTTTCAGGGATAAACCCTGTATTTCCCCATCTATTCACCTGATTTTGTACATGCAAGTTAAGATTGATTTATTTTACTGGAGTGTTTCCAACAGGGCTTTATAGTCAAGGTACTGTGCCTTGACCATTTTCCACACACACTTTGACTAATACTGTTCATACATTATTTTCAGAGACTAAAGCAATAATTCAGACAGTGCAGGTTTAGAACAGCTCAGACATGATCCTGAGGGGAAGAATGAAGACTAAAAACAGTATCCCTGGCTTGGCACCTTGGCTAGCTTATCTATATTTACATGCCTGTGCTGCTCAGTTTTGGGATAACAGAGACTGCGATGCTACCAGTGCTCTTCAGTTAAATGGCTTGTCAGCATTGTTCGATTATGCTGGACTGGTACAGTACAATTTTGACATCAGAGCAGACCTGAAATATTGCCAGCAGATGGGGATGGGCAATAAACCTCAACAATAATTATTAGCTAATGTTTTTAGCGAGTAGGTATATTAAAGGATCACACATAGAGCGCATGGTGGCGATGATCATTAATGCACTTAATATTCTATATTTTTTGAGTGCATTAAAATATTCTATATCAAAGATGCGGTGGAGACCAAGGTCAAGATCTAAGGAGAGCAAAATGAAGCAACTTAGCACACAGTAAAATTCACTTGCATATTTTTAGATACTACAATTAAACATTCATGAACATGGTCTCCTGGGAAGCCACATGCAGATCTATCATGTTCACTCCGGGGCTGGGACTGCATATTAAAGCAGTTTGGCATGCTATTACGGTATCCTACAGCATTTAATAGCATTTCATTTGAATACATCTTACTGCCCATCCTACTCCATACTAAATTCATTCATATTTGCTTTAATATTTCACCAATATCTGGGCATAAGTAGAAAGATTTTCCTGTTAACACTACATAGTTTGTGGACCTTGTGGACCTCACGTACAAACTAAGGAACAAAAGAATGGGTCCTTATAAAGGTCCCCCCCATGTGGCAAACACCCATGATCTGATCTGTAATATGGGCAGATACTACATTCCCATGGCGGTATTTCTGATGACAGGAGAATGAACAAACTGACATCCAGTTAGTGAGGCAATGCAAGGAGATGCATAATACAGAGTTAATAATGCAAGTAATAATACATAATACATGTCTAAGCCACATATCTCCGACCATTACACAGAATTACATCAGAGATAGTGAAAACTGGAGGTCCACAATGAACCCCAGCTGCAAATTACAGAATGCCAAGTAATTAGGCAGTGATATATGCCCTCAGACCCAGTTTAAACTAACAGGCAAACTTCTCGCCTCACCAGCCATTATACTTAAGACATCCTGTATTCACACTTCTATGCACTCATAATAATAATAATCATAATAATCATAATAATACTACATTTGTTTATAGGGCACTTTCCATAAAAGTGATACAATGATTAAAATACAATTAAATGGTACAACAACAAAAAAAGAACATTACAATCAAAGAATAAACAGAGACATTAAATAAGACATTAAAAGCAGCTTTAAAAAGATGAGTTTTGAGGGATTTTTAAATGGAAAGAGAGGAAAGAGTCACAGATGGATTTAGGGAGGAAGTTCCAGAGGGAGGGGACGGGTTTACGGCTCCCTACCTGCAAGCGCCCATCCAGGGTGCGCTGGATGGTGACGCACTTGCTGGGGTGCGCTCCGTTGGTGGTGATGGCGGTGATGAGCGAGTCCAGCTCGTCCTTCTTCTCCTTCAGCTTCTTCACCAGGCTCTCGATGGCGCGCTTGGAGAAGGACTCGCTCTCCCCGCCCTGCCGGTGGCACATCAGGCTGTGCACGATGCTCAGGCAAGCATCGTTGCTCGTGGGAGTGTTCGTGATCGACATGGTGAGGACCGTGGCCTTGAGGAGCTATGTCTCCGTACTTTCTCTCTCAAACGGCGGTGAGTGAACCCCAGGAAACAGCCTTAGAATGTGTTGGGTTCGTTTTAGGTTTGTGCGGTTTGGAAAGTCTCCCTTTCCGTTGAGGCTCTCGGCCCATGAGACTGGAATAAGCGAGAAGGCTTGTCTTCGACCACTGCTCAGAGTTCTGGAGGGCGTCCCAGAAGGAATATGGCGAGGGCAGTGTGTGACGGAGGCTGTGAGGGAGGAAAGCAGGGAGGTTGTTATCCTTATGTTCCCGGCACCTTACAGCGCACGGCTTCCGACCAATAACTTACAATAAATAAAAGCTATGGTCAATTAGTAAGGGTGCATGGTTTACACAAAACATACAGTACTGTGCAAAAGTCTTAGGCACATGGTATGCATGGTATTTCAAATAATGAAATTAAATGTTTTTTAAATATCACATTACTATAAAGAGCAGTATACAGGTAAAAACTAAATCAAATCAACATGGTTGTGATCACCCTTCACCTTTAAATCTGCATCAATTCTCAATGATAATTATTATCATTTATAAAAAAATCAGCAGGTTGGTTGCTCCAAACATATAGGAGAACTTGCCAGAGTTATTCTGCAGGCTTAGGCCATCTCAGTTTCTTCTAGATCTCCAGCTAATCCCAGAAGGAAGCCCCAAAGTGGTCTTTTACTTTACGTGTTACCTTACTATATTTAATACAATGCAAAAATCTGTATTCTGTAAGATCTGTAACATTTAATTTATTTTGGAAACAATGCTTGGAAATCTCAAATATGCTCTTTTCTACTTATACACTGATGCAGAAAACAACAAACATCCAAGACCAAATTTGTATTTATCTAGGGTGCCTAAGACTTTTGCACAGTACTGTATATTTAACATTCTAAACATTGAAACTTATGATAATGTTTACGGATCTCATTAATCGGAAAAGGAGCAATGAAGCACAGACCGATGCCCAAGACGGTACTACAGCATACACTACTCATTGTGAGAACCTGTTTTAGGTGGGGATTCTGAAGGACAGGAGTATCTGCAGGTTTAAGTAATTTCCCTTCAACCAGTAGCCAACTGAGACTTTGGAGGGAAGATGTACGGACACATCTGCAATTAGTGATTGCAAAAAAAGTGCTTCAGAGATACACACCGAAATCTAAAATATGCTGCGGCACTCCTGGACAGCAGTTGGATATCACTCTGGTGATGCCACTTGCAATATGAACAGGCATGAGTAGTTTCTGGAGTTCTGGAGCCTACATAAACTATGTTGGCAACTATTTACCAGGCAACTTAAGCAGTTCAAATGCCAGGCAACGTTAGCAATGAGCTAACTTACAACGTTGGCAGCGAACATCAATGCCCAATTGTGGGTGATGCTCACTTCAAACGAACGTCAGCTAGCTTGCTAAACCTTGTAAACAAAGCATGCAAAATTCAAGAGTCATGCGCTATCTATCGCATCAAAACGGCACAGTAGATGCGTGTCATTTGCAATGCTGCTGCTGATTGAAACATGCCATTATCTGCCGTTATGCGACAAGATAGCTAGGTAGCTAACTAGCCGATTCCACCCTGTCGCCGACTAACACAGCAGACGTAAAACAAAACAAACTTGGCTCGCGACGTAACATTCTCGATAGCAGCACTATATTACTTTCCTAGTTCTTTTCTTATGGTCCACGAGAACACAACTGTCCCAATATCGATAGCTACATTACGTAAGTTACTTATACTGTTTTCATTAGCTAGTTATTTTTCCTCACTTGGCCTAGCTAGCTAGTTTACTCACTCGTTTCCCTTACCGCCGATTTAAAGATGATCCGCTAGCTAGCCTGTTCGTCTGTGTCTTGTTCAGATGTTTTCTTCAGTAAAGACTTTATGATGCTGAAATAATGTAGTTGTTTATTCAAAAAACGAACGAAGAACAGCTAACTAGCTGCACGACTTCCCTCTAAACAAGCTAGCTAGCAGGCTAGAGGGAGAAATCCCGAGCTAATGCCTAAAAGAGCTCCGCAAGCTATCCAGCTTGTCGTACAAATATGGCGAACCGCACATGCGCAGGAAGACGTTCAAATGTTTATTATGTTAAAGTCGTTCTCTGTGTTGTTTTTACAACCATGTCAATGGAATTGCGAAAAAGTGAATGGAAACCTTCGATGAAAACGATGGTAAACTGTTCTTTATCACGACTAGTTGCCCTGTTTATTTTGGTGCTTTTGTTTACAAAACATTGCATACGACCTGTATTGTGAATCATGACAATACACGAATGGTAAATGTGTATTCTAGAAGTGTATTCTTTAAAGCACAAAAATATATCATGATATATACTGTTTCAAAGTGGCAATCATCACTTCTGATTTCATTTTACCACAGAGTGACTACATATTCAGAGAAAATGACACGTTTTTTATTTGTTTTATTTAACCGTGTTGCAGTCCTTTCGCACTACATTTATATAGTTTAAGCAAGTGAAAATTATTTGTATTGTATCAAGTGTGGTTATTGGTTAAATCCTAAAACCCTAAACAATGTATGGATGGTCAGTAAAAAACTATACAAAGGAAGGCCAATGGTAAACTTGCACCCTCAGGCCTAGAGAAGGGCCTGAAAGCTTGTGCTTTGCCAAAGATGGTGTGCACATGACAAGATCAAAATTTTAGCATAGCAGTCAAGAGAAAAATTACCCCAATTTGGAATCAGGAAGTTGGGAGTTTATGGTACACGTGTTAAAACCAAACAATCATAATATATTCATATTTACACAAATACTCAAGTAGCATGTGGATGTTCAGCAAAGAAATCTTGACAGCTAGTAAGAAAGCCAGTTAACTAACCAGGCTATTTCTCAGTCCTTCAAGAAAACTGCATCAGAGCAGAGGCACAAAAGGATGTAGCACGCGTTTGGGGTAGGGCGGTGCTATCCAGCTCACAGGAGTATGTAGTGGGTGTTAAGGGTGGGGTGGTGCTACAGGTCACAGCAGGACGTAGCAGGTGTTTGGGGTGGGGTTGTACTACAGCTCACAGCAGGACGTAGCGGGTGTTTGGGGTGGTGTGCTATCAGCTCACAGCAGGACGTAGCGGGTGTTTGGGGTGGGGTGGTAGTACAGGTCACAGCAGGACGTAGCGGGTGTTTGGGGTGGGGTGGTAGTACAGGTCACAGCAGGGCGTAGCGGGTGTTTGGGGTGGTAGTACAGGTCACAGCAGGACGTAGCGGGTGTTTGGGGTGGTAGTACAGGTCACAGCAGGACGTAGCGGGTGTTTGGGGTGGGGTGGTAGTACAGGTCACAGCAGGGCGTAGCGGGTGTTTGGGGTGGTAGTACAGGTCACAGCAGGACGTAGCGGGTGTTTGGGGTGGTAGTACAGGTCACAGCAGGACGTAGCGGGTGTTTGGGGTGGGGTGGTAGTACAGGTCACAGCAGGATGTAGCGGGTGAGGCCAGCTCCCCGCAGCTCACGCAGACGGTGACAGTGCCGCAGCATGCTCAGCATGCCCTTAAAGCGCTTGTCCAACTTCAGCTGCGTGAACTCCTGAATGTCTGCCTCCACCACGAAAAAGTGACCTGCAAACACACAAAAACACAGTCCCTTAAAAGAGCCTGCAAATGCAACAAACTTAATACATGGTATGCAAACGCATCAAATATACATTTTACTGTCCCTTAAATATAAACACTGTACAGCAACAAAACACCTAGGGTTAACATGCAAGAATACAGTGGAACTTAAGTGATCACCAGTAAGCAATAAGCCGTTAAGATCTTGCCTCTGTAGAAAATGCAGCGGATATCAAGGTCAGTAACAATCAGTGCACAAATACTGTATTTATTACATTACATTATTATATGTCATTTGGCAGACTTTTTAAGTTGATTTGGCAGTTGATTTAGACTAAGCAGGAGACAGTCCTCCCCTGGAGCAATGCAGGGTTAAAGGCCCTGCTCAAGGGCCCATCGGCTGTGCATATCTTACTGTGGCTACACCGAGGATCGAACCACCGACCGTGCAGGCCCCAGTCAAGTACCTTAACCACTACACTACAGGCCACCCCATTTATGTCTTCATGCTGCTCCTTTTGAGAAGCAGCATTGCATAAGCGTGGAATGCATTGATGACCGCAATGAGTTCAGGAAGAAAGGGGTACCCTTGGTGTCCTTGGTCTCCTCGTCTTTAAAGCGCTGGTGAAGCCTGCGAGTGACATTAGTCAGGGTCTTGGCTGGCTGCTGCACGATGCTGTATTTCTCCTTCACAGCGGTGTTGATGCTCTGTACTGCTGCATTAAGTTGGCTGTATGTCATACGACCCTTCATGTATCTGCAACAAAACAAGAGGGCCAAATACTCATAGAACTATTGGGGATGAAGCCATACAATGTGGGCTTAAAACAATTCAATGTTGTTGTTTCAATAGGGTTTCAATATACACCGGTAGTCTGTAAGCGTATCTGACCTAGTGACTCCTCACTAGTGACAACTGGCTGTACCGTTGACTTCCAAATAAATTCACTTTATTCTTTAATCCCGTTGGCAGGACTCACTGTGGAATGCTTTCAAACTCCTCAGTGGTGATGTACACCATTTCACGGATCTGGGGGCGAGTGGGTTTCTTCTGCAGGTTCTGCTCCTCGACATGATGGACCTGATCCTGCTGGCTCTGGGTTAAAGTACTGTGAAGACAAGGGTCAGTGCGGGAGGAGAGTCAAATTACAGCAAAATCTTAACATTGTGATCTAATGCACCTTTTCCGGTCCTCCAGTAGTGTAAACCTGCAAAACTTAAAATTGCTTACTTGGCAGTTTGAAGACCCTTCCTTGGCATATGCAGGGGCATGTTGTCACGGAGATGATATCCATCGTGCAAGTCTTCCTGGAAGAACTCCTCAAGCTCCTGCAAGAGCCAGTTACCAATCACTGCCTTTCGCCATCCTGAAGCTAGACCACTGAAGAAGCTAAGGTCATGAAGCCACTTGCTCAGTTCGCCTCCATATCTCCCAGCATCATAATTGTTGTACAGTAATGTACAAAATGTGGGCACCCCTGGTCAAAAAGCCTTTTACAATTATAAGTGAACAAAACAAAACGGACCTCTAAATGCTACATGACATTTCTACATTTCTTCACATTTAAAAGCAAGATTACTTGTCATTAAAGTTTTTTGCATTTTCAATAATAATAAATAATAATAAAAAATAACGAAAAGGAAAAAGGCCCTGTGCAAAAGTCTGAGAACCCTGCCAGTTAGTTCTTTGTAACTCCTCCAAAATGTGTTTTTTATGCATGTAAAATATGTTTTTAGACAGCATCTATGATTTGCTCAAGGCCAGTTTCACAGATACAGATCAAATCTGGTCCTTGTCTAAATTCAAGATTCTCCACACAAAACTCAATGTAATCCACGACTAAGCCTGTGTCTGTCTGTGTCTGTGAGACTGGTCCAATATGTAATTAATGGATGTGGCGTATGAATCGAATCCTTTGCATGCTATACCTTCAAGCCATTCAGCAGGTCTTGTTGTTGAAAAACATGCGTTTCAAGCGTATCAAGGAGTCCATTTATGGCAAAGATATCCTTTCCCATCTTCACCAAAATGTTCTGCTTATCCTCTTCGTTTGCTAAAAGTAGAACACAGATATAGGAGAGAGGTCAATTCCATTACAGTAACAGTAAATGCAAAAGCACACCCATCCATTCCAGTTCAAATTCTGCATGTGCCTTTACAGTAATGTAGGAATCACAAAGTTCTCTCTTTGGGAGCGGTAGGAAAGGCTGTGGTTGAATGTCTGAATGTTTAAATGGAGCCACTGCATTTGTTTCAGAATGATAGATGCAAGATAAATCAGAAATAATCAATAATAGGACATTATTATTCTTAATAAAATGGGATGCATTTTATATAAACGATCCATCGAATTTCCTGCTTCCTTTAGTGTCTTTGGCCTTCAAGTCACCTAATTCCCAAGTGTGTTGTCTAACCTAAGTAGGTCTGTACAAAACTTAAATGTTACAACAGTTGTCTGGCCTCACAAGACAACAGGATGTGTGGCAAGTTACCTCTTAGAAGCAGTGCATACTTTATTTTGATATGATATCCGATAAGTGACTGGATATTAAGCAATATTTTATTGGACTTTTTATTTGGTTTTCTTAATGGAAACATGAACAGTGCACATACATCGTAGCTCAATTTATAATACCCACACTCCATAAGTTTTTCAAAATTGCAACAATAACTGAACTGAACAATTACGTTTCACTTTCATTTTTCATTTATGATTTAATAATTTTCCATCTTCTCGCATACTGTGAGGTTGTAGAAGTGGATAGCAGTGGAAACTATGCACTGAAGTGTGTAAATGTGCTGTTGCGATGTAACACAAGAATGCCAGGATCCGACAATTAAGACAATTTTGATCGACACTCGGCAAAATAATGCAGGGATGAAAGATAAAATGATATCGTCTTTGAGCGGAAATGCTGTACGGTTCTGTAGCATCTTCTGTCATTCATCACTGCATAGCAAAGTTATTAGTTGTAAACAGCATTTCATAGACGCACGACAGGGACTGTTACCCTACCTACTGTGCGCAGTTCCAAGATGGTTCTGGTGGCAAATATTTTGTCATTTATTTGCTGGCACAGTTCTGCCAGCTCAGAAGAGTCCATCATTCTGAAAAATAATATTCATAAAAACTGTTTAGACGTTGCTATTTGTTATGCTTAAACGTGTTGATTTGGCCAATAAAACCATTGGGTGTGTATACGTAACTTCACATCATTTTGATAACAATAATGGTATAGAGATTTAAGAACTGTTTTGTTAGGTGCATCAGAGTACCTTATGTCTTAACGTCGAAAATTATTTGGTTGAGATTCATATATTCAACTAGGTCATTCCCTGCTTCTGGAAGTCGACGTCAACGTTAGGGAAGTTAGTTCATTGAGCAGGCTATGATGGCTACATTAGCTATACTCACCCATTGGACTCCAAGAAATTACCACAAGATCTTGACTAATGTTTGTCAGCCGAATTAACATTATGTACTTAGCATTTGCAAACAGCACATGTATTGACTTGCATAAGCTTGATTTATTTTGATGAATGGATGAATTCGCTAACGTTAGCTAGGCTAAATGTAAAGCCAATCTGTAAAGCCAGTGTATCGAGTTATGCTAGGCTACGGATGTATTCCAAGTCTATCTCGCTAGATTGATACTTGATTAACAGTTACTCACGTATACGTCTTTACATCCAAAATCTAGAGGCTTCGCTTAATTGAAATAAGCAAGTAGACGAGACAGTTGAGTCGCTTCCTCAAGCAGTCGCGGGAGTCGCACACATTTGAAACTTCGAGCAGAGAAACTCGCCCCAATCAGCTTTGCTTGATTTGATTGACAATTACTAGTCCAATCCGACGCAAGATCCTTCGCAATGTGACCAAAAGAAGCCAATAGACACTTCGCAAGGCAGAACGCCTACTACGAGTAATATTTGTGTCTTTATTATGGGATCAAAACATTTGAAACTACTATCAAAAACAATTTATTAAAAGCAAAAATATACGTTTTTAGTTGCGGGATCTATGTGGAGGTGTAGGTGATGCGTCAGTTCTGTGGTTCGAGCGGCTGGTCGTTCCTATATGCTAACCCAAATTGGAAACGATATCGGTGTTGGGATAATCTTTATTTTGAATAGGCAAAAGTTAATTTGTTAATGTGTTGTAAAATAAGAAAAAGTAATGCAGAATAAGGAAATACTGTAATTCATGGCTGAAAACATACAAAGGCAGAATACAAAGCTCTGAATGATCAAAACAATGAACTGCACATCAGATTTTATAATGTATTGTTGATGTTGTAATGTGTTTTATGATGTATTCTGTTAACCAAAGTTCACTGAAATTCATACACAGCTGACCATACATGAAACAAATTTTCTACAAGCAATTCAGTTCAGTTCTACAAGAACAGACAAAATATATTGTGGCAAAAAGATGCATGGGAGTGTTGTAGAACCCGGCTTATTGTGCAATAAATGCAATCAATAATAAGCATGTGTAACAATGTAAACCTTTCCTTGCACAGTCCCTGCAGAACACTTAAAGGTACAATAGGTAATTTCGGACTTCTAACAGTCAAGAGAGGAATTGCAGCAATAAACACGCTCAAACCACAACACTGTTTATCCCACCCCTTCTCTGTGAACGCGCTGACGTTGAAAAGCCATTGGCTCTGGCAATTAGAACCAATTTTCAACTAATGAGCTTGAATTATTGTACAGCTATACGATGTTTTGGTCCAGTGTGTCGGCCCATCAACTGCATATTTTGAAACCCGAATTTAAGGACAATAAACACAGGCAGAGGGTGAGTCAACATGTCAGTGAGCCTTTTTCAACGATAGGAAGGGATTTACAATGGTCTTGTAATAATGTTTTAAGACAAAAATCTTACCTATCATACCTTTAATGCAAGTCTTCCACAACACAGGGTTTTATAAAGATTTCAGATGGCTGCTGGATTTCCGTCCATACAAGAAAGCATTCTCAGAGAGGTAAGAATTGGTGTTTAGATTCACAGTGGAAAGGGCAGTTCCTCTACACATTAATGAGTTTGAAGTCTTCAGGGATTACAGGCATGAATGTACGTTGGACAAGGGCTAGTTTCAGGCCTCCAAGCTTCCTCTCCAAGTGGACCTTGCCTACAGTGGAGAGCAGAATGATTCACATTGTGACAGCCGTATATTCACAAGGCATTTCAAAAGGAACCCACAGGAATGTATCGATATATATATTTAGATATCTTGCAGCTCTCCAATGGCTAGAGCACTTGCTACTTCCTGGCAACTAGCACAGAAATCTCAGCACTATAACCACAGAGAATCCACCAGTCACATACCTGACATTGTTATTGGTTGTTAGCAACATGTTTTGGTGAACCTCCTCTGCTTTTTTCATACACATAAGGTTAGGTGACATCAAGACCATTTAACTCCTATTCTATTAAGTATGAGGTCTTTAAAGAAGTAATACATACACTTCTGAAGGTGTGAGTGGAGGCGCTTGTAGAGGCACTTATGACGGGCCATAACATAGAGGAAGGAAACGCAGTACATTAGCTTCACTGCTTCATAGCAGAGGTCCACGGGTAGGTGTACTCCTGAAAAACAGAGAGAATCATACTTTCACAGTAACATGGCACAGAGTGAAAATGTCTGTCTTAACAAGTGTTTGTGTTGTAATGAGACTTAAATTTTCCCTGTTTTACATATTAGCTAGTCTTAAGTTACCATTTGCTTGACTAATGAAATTCTTACCTCATTGGCAAATGAAGGCACTCAAACAGGATGCTTACCATGGTTGCTCTGCCTGAGGAGCAGGCTGGTGACCTTGGCCATCTCCCATATCATAAGCAAAAAGAAGCGAGGATTTTTCTTCACTTTCTGACCAAAGGGCAGGTTCTGGGCACATGCATGAAATCTGCAGTAAACACACACATATCTGCAGCATTTACACACGCACATAAATTAAATCTGCGATTATCTAGCAAAAACCATGGCAGCCATATTTCAACTGATGAATGTCTGAAATGAATAGAAATAAGTGAACAGGGGAGAGGAGTGAATTCAAGTCAAATTAGGTAAATGGAGAACTATGAACCGAGCAACCAGAGGTAAACAGAGTAAAGTAACTGGAGGTCAGAGCTGAACAGAGGCAGGCAAGATGCAGGCAAGATTGCCAAATGACATGTAGCATCTAAAATCAATTGAAAACACTTTGATAATTACCTGGCCGAGTCAATATGATATTTGTGCTGTATTACAGTATGGTGCTGTTACAGTTGACTGACCATTTGGATATGCATTTCCCGTAGAATAGTATCAGACCATGTGGTTCTGTTCAGTACCTGAAGGCCTGGAGCAGTACAACCTTGTAAACATTTTGACACACGGCCTTCTGGGAGTTCATCTGTAGCAACAGAGGTGCATGATCATTACCCATTGACCCATTATTAAATCCCAGGTCAAGTGATACAAAGTTCATTAAAGGACATGCAAACTAGGGTTCTCTCACCTTCAAATCAAGGAGAATGGCACGACACTTAAGTCTGAGGACCGACAGAAGCTTCCTCTTCATCTGCTGCCCGGCGTGTGGGGTGGAGCCAAGGGTCAGGCTACTGCGCAGTGATAGGCCAGCATAACTAGTACAGAGCAGGCTTACATCACAAAGCAGAAGGACTCTGGAGCTGATGGACCATGGGGCCCATCCACACTAAGATTTTCTGTTTTCTCTAAATGAATATGAGCCGTTTTGTCCTTGCATTACTTGAGCACAGGCGGAGAACTTCCCTGGCGTTGTCAGTGTAAACGTACAGAGTGGGAGGACTCATCTGGAGTAGTCAGTGTAAACGTACAGTGGGAGGACTCATCTGGAGTAGTCAGTGTAAACGTACAGAGTGAGGACTCACCTGAAGTAGTCAGTGTAAAGGTACAGAGTGAGAGAACTGACCTGGAGTAGTGTAAACGTACAGAGTGGGGGCGCTCACCTGGAGTAGTCAGTGTAAAGGTACAGAGTGAGAGAACTGACCTGGAGTAGTGTAAACGTACAGAGTGAGGACTCACCTGAAGTAGTCAGTGTAAAGGTACAGAGTGAGAGAACTGACCTGGAGTAGTGTAAACGTACAGAGTGGGGGCGCTCACCTGGAGTAGTCAGTGTAGACGTCCAGAGTGGAAGTGTCCACCAAGAGGCCGCACCACGGAAACAAGGATCTGGAGGGAAGCACCTGGACATCTGGGTAGCCGTCCTCCAGGGGAAAATTTACTGCCACCTTCTGAGGGTTAACAAAACAACCGTATTCCGCCACACCCCCTTGCAGAGTCCTGTTATCACAAAGCAAAACGGTTCATGAATCAAAGTAGATAAGAGGTGGGATCAAACCAAAACTGATCAGAAATAAACCGCAAAAACCATCTCACGTGAGGAAGGTCTGTGCTTTCCCGAGATCAGGAGTGATGAGCAGGAAATCGTCGATCAACCTCATTAAGCACCTGATATATAAGAGAGAGAGAGAGAAAAATTAAGTGTAGTGTTTTTAAAATGAAATATGAACACCCATATACATTCATGCCAGTTCAAAATATGAAGGTGAAAACCATACCCTCCTCCATCCACCAGAGGTCTCAGGAGAGCGTTCTCCATGTGCCCGTAGCACAAGCAGCACAGCAGTGCAGACACCACCGACCCTTGTGGGATCCCACGGCACTGCCGGAACATTCTGCAACAAGACCCAGTGCCCATCAGCACCCGCTGAATCGTGCATCCCAAACGCTCTGCGTTCTGAACAGGCACTCACTCCTTTCCAAACTGAATGATGTAGTTCGAGAGCATCTCTTTGAAGAATTCCAGGACGTCTCTGCCACATATGTTTGATGAGAAATTCTGAAACACATTGAATTAAAATGTTCATGTCCATCGTTGGACTTTTTCCAAACCTACCACCAATTTAAGCAGACCTGTCCCGATTATGTAGCATCATTAAAGTGAAAGCTTCTTTATATGTCATCATTATTGAGAAATGTTGTTACCGTCAGCATTCAATGATCAGTTTCCTGATGAAAGACCAGCCACTCTCCACGCAGTGGGACACCTGGTTTTACACACAACCTAGGCTAACCCCAAGACAAGGATGCTGATTTTCATGTATAGTGGGCCCTCCCTCACACCTGTTCCACCAATATGGCACTGTGAATCTTCCGCTCCCTCTGAAGGCCCATCACAAATTCCTTCATGGACAGCTCCGTGTTGGCCAGTGTTTTTGCCTAACATGAACACACATAAGTCTGCAATGTGATACTCACAGTTACATGGAATCACACAACACTGAAAAATTATATACATTTGAAAATGATATTTCTTCTGATTTTTATTACAGTGGTAGACAACAGTCCTGGCATTGTACCTGACGGCGGAAGACCTTCCTCAAAGTCTGGCTGGAATCTGCCCACACCTGGGCATAGCGGCGCACTGAGAACACCTCATCCAGGACCGGAGACAGGACCTCACACACCACCTCCATTAACTTGTCATGGGGCAGGCTGTCATAGGCCCCACTCACATCCATCTGAGGGAGAACCAATCAATCACTCACATCCATCTGAGGGAGAAGCAATTGATCACTCACATCCAACTGAGAGAACAAACCAATCGCTCATATCCAACTGAGAGCGAGAACCAACCAATCACTCATATCCAACTGAGAGAACCAACCAATCACATCAACCTGACAGAGATCCTACCAATCACAACCATTTAAGAAAGAACCAACACTGTACACAGTCACACTGCACCAACATAAGGGCCGTAGACCATACTGCATCAGCTTTGAAAGGCCCCACACTACACTGTCCCCAGGACTGATTGTGATGTAGCCTGTAGCTAAGTGATTGGTCATATAGGTCTTAGAACACTAAGAACATCTCACCTTCACAAAATAAAGAGGTTGGGGATTATCCTTCTGTGCTGCCGCAAACTGACCCAGGACCCTGTGTATGTCCTGAACCCCAAACACCGTGGCTCCCAGCCAGGAGGGTCTTTCCTCAACACACACCCGCAGAACGGCATGCAGGTCCTTCACACGAGCCTGGAACCACTGCACACACACAACAGCACAGGTGAAACGTTCTGGGCCTCTCGGATGTCAAGACTGACCTCAAGTTTTGAAAACAAACCAGGCTCATACCCGTGCCTGTGCATCCATCCTCACAACCCTGACGATAGGCCTCAGGCCGTCCTGCTTGGGGATGCAGCGCAGACAGGACACTACTGTGGTTTTGGGGAGGGCCGACCCCTGCTCCGCAGTCAGGGGTTCCCACTGCCCTTTTGTAAGCAGCTTGCTGTAATCAAAACTCATAATTCTGTTTCATTTTCAACTTTCTCCCATGGTCCACTTCAGAAAATACTTCAGTGGAATAATACAATGGTGTAATGGCACAGAACATTTCCAACTGAAAGGAACTAAATCTGGAGGGAAACATCTACACACACACTCAATTCCACGTCCTGCAGTGTCTGCAGGTATTTGCTCCAAACGTGCGCTACACCACCTCATTTCACAAATTATTTTACCGGCTTGGTTCAGATAATAACCTCACGAGGGAAATCAGGTGGTGTAGCACATGGTAGGAGCAAATGCCTGCAGACACTGCAGCCCGCAGGACGTGGAGTCCAGAAGCGCTGATCTACACCCTTCACTAGTCTAGCTCTGATGAGAAACAGGCTGAAGTCTGTGCTACCTGAAGCCCAGCTGCTGTAGCCTGTTCCAGACCTTGGACCTGTAGAAGCGCAAGATGTTCTTCTGGCCACCGCTCTCCGTGACATAGAACAGGGCCCGGACCAGACCCACGACGTACCCCTTCAGCAGCCAGGCCAGAAACCGACCCAGCAGCCTCTCCCGGTACCGGTGCTCACTCGCCAACACACGGCCTGACACACACAGAGGGCCTCAGTCAGTCATCAGGCAGCTGTACAGTGAGTACAGTAAGTACATACCTTTCATGGATAATCTGTGCACATTTTCAAGGACTTCTTAAATAAGTCTACTTTAAACAAAACAGCTAGAGACACTTCAGGTCTGTCTGTCTGTCTACTCACCTGCAATTTAGTTCCTTGTTATGCAAAAACTGAAGGTGGATGCTACACCATTCTTGTGAAATCGCGAACAATTATTGATGCCATTATTACTCTTTGTGAAGAATAATGATGGGCGTCCTGTAGTGCAGTACATGATTGTGACCTGCAAGGTCGCTGGCTCGATCCCCGGTGTAGCCACAACAACATCCGCACAGCCACTGGGCCCTTGAGCAAGGCCCTTAACCCTGCATTGCTCCAGGGGAGGATTGTCTCCTGCTTGATCAGTCTGATCAACTGTACGTCGCTCTGGATAAGAGCATCTTCCAAAATGTCATTAATGTAATGTAATGTAATGTAATGTAATGTAATGTAATGTAATATAATGTGAAGCAGCATATCTGCTTAAGCAGACATCACTGCTCTTACCCGTTTTACTGATCTTGAGCCAGTTACACTCTTTCACCTTCATCTTCCACATCAGTTCAGAGAGGGAGAGTCGGTCAAACCTGCCCATGGACAGGAAGGCCTTCACACGAGACAGGAAGTGAACCCGGTTGTGGGCACAGCCCCACAGCTCCTCAGGAACCACCCAGCAGAGGCACTGCCGGACAAAGCAGTAAACCCTGAAGGGCGAACAGTGCAGAGCCAGTAGACTGCTCAGGTCTTCCGCTCGCCCGACAGCCACGGGGCAGGCTTTCTGCAGAAGGCCCATGTAAGAAAACCTCTTGTGTCGAAGGAGGAACTGGTTGAAGGTGTCCACCATGCCGTGGAAGCGTTTGGGCAGTTTCTTTGGAGGCCCATCGTGATTGCTCCAGCAAGGCAACCTGTCGAAGAAGATGAGCCGCATCAGGTCTGGGCCTCCCAGGCGCTTTGAACCCTCAGCTCCTCCCTTCAGCTTCCTGTTGAGTAGGAAGCCCTTCAGGCCCCTCCCCCCGTACATCAGGCCACGGGTGCAGATGAAACTGTGGGAAGGGGTATGGGGGTTAGATGCTTCCCCCCTCCAACATGGACCCACCTCCTGCTGTTCAGCGGTCCCTTTCCAGCAAGCCTCGGCCCTCTGTCCGTTTACCGTGCTCTGGTTTCTCACCCGTTTCGGCACTGGCCCAATGTCTGACGCCTCGCCCTCATTCTCCCCATCCTCTTTCTCTTTACTGCCTTTCCGTTTCCACAGCACCCTCTTCCTCCTCCTCATCCTCCTCCTATCACAGGCTCTGACAGCCCTCCCCTTCTGTGTGTGACTACTCACATGACCTGTTCTGTACGGGAGCAGTGTTGGCAGCAACTTAGATCTCTGGTTGACCAAATGGAATGCTGAAGGAGTTTCCATGGCGAGGCAGCTGTAGAAGGGCACCCCACACACCTGAAACAGGCAGGAGGGGGGCACCGCCATGAACACAGCGCAGCTCTCCAACAGGTACCTCGTGGCGTCTGTGCCCAGTCTCTGATTAACAATCTTCCAGAAGTTGCTGCTGTTGATGAAGGCGGCGCTTTGCGTGAGCTCTCCCTGGAAGCGCAACTGGTCGGCTTCCCTGTACTCGTGCTCCCACAGGGCATATCCATGACACAGAACATTGCTCTTGTTCTTCTTCTTAGCGCTGTTCAACACAAAGGCCAGCAGCTCCGACAGTGTTGAGATCTACAGAAACAGAAATCAACGCTAAATTAAAGCACTTGACATTCAGAGGTAAATCTATTAGGATTAAAACTTTCAGGTCGGACTGCAACTTAAATCCCAAATAATTAACGTCAGGCTATACATTTTTAGTTTCGATACCAATACAATTGCGAGAAAAGCTAAAAAAGTTTTTAAATAAACGTAATTGTTTGAATTTTATTTTATTATACCCTAATGTAGGAGGGACCAAGTCAACGACGACAGTTCAGATGACAGTTTGAATGAAACTTTTGATGCATCCCTTCCCCAGCGTCCCCCAAAATTCAGTTTAAATTTTTAGAAACGTACTTGTTGTGTGCTTGCCACCCGTTGGTGCAACAATTTGTCTGTACAAATAAATACTTTTCTTGCTGATGTTTTGATGTAGTTGCTGTCAGATGGCTGAATTAAAACAGCTTTCTTTCCATCTTTGAACACTATGCTTTGCGAAAACTCCTCGATGGTCAGCACAACAGGATAAACTGATCGCAGAATACAAAGCACGCGTGACAGGTCGCAGTCTACCATGTTCTTAAAAGTAATTCAATGAAATGTTCCGAGTACTGGCACATTGTCGTTAAGTACAAGCAGATACAGCTTTCTTCTAAGCAACGTTTCCCTACGCGCTCTAACAATCTACTACAACCATAAAGTATTTTGCCTAAACTTCCAATCAACTCGCAGATCTCGCCAAAGAGGAGGGTCTAGAAACCACGAGAGTATCAAGCCGTTACATTTTCTGTCTGTGTACCCGTGTACGCAGAGCTTCAGAACATAGTACTGAACAACCTGCTTGTGATCGCTCTAGCTTGTTAGTTGCTCTTTCATCTTTGGACAACGAGAGCGCCGGCATGTTCGTGCCATAGAGTATAAGGTTCCTGCAGTTCGTACGAAATGTCCGGTAAAGAAGTATATTGTCCCTAGAGGCTGGTAGCGGTAAAACAGATATCTCATTGGAGCCTTCATGTTTTTAATCAAATAAATTGTGTATTTCAAGGCACATTCTGTGGTTCATGTGGCAATTAAACACGTTATTCTAAGCATAAGAAATTGTTACTGGTGTTTGTACTCATTTTTATTTTAGATAATTGTTATTTGAAGTAATGAAATGTTAATTCAGACATGAATCTTTCAAGTGTACATAGGCTTTATACACACACACACACACACACACACACACACACACACACACACACACAGACACACATAACACACACACACCATGCCGAACAGACTGTGCTGTTACACTGGCTCTAGCTGAATCAGCTGATGTCTGGACAGTAGTAAAGTTCAACTATTGCAATCCATTCACATAACAGGGGTGGTCCATTTAATCAGCTTCTTCCTACTCATTTGGGTGCTTCTTCCTGCATGTCATGTCATTTGGTGGACGCTTTTATCCAAAGTGAATTCCAGTTGATTTAGACTAAGCCGGAGACAATCCTCCCTGGATTGCTGGATCTGTCCTTAAAGTACCCCTCTGGGGGGGGGGGGTTGCTGCTGCCCTACCTGCCTTAGAACAGAGGCATACCACCAATTCACCAAATTCATAATAAAGATTCCAAGTTTGACCACAGTGTTTCTGACTGAATGAAAGAATAACTACTATTGAAGTTCATTATTTTCCCAAATCAAAGAAAACACGGATTCAGATAACATCTTTTTTCGTTGTTGTTTTTATGAGAATACAAAATGCATTTCTTATTCCCCATTAGTCACAGACCAAAATTTTGTTAAAACAGTTAAAGAGTATCAAAACAGCAGATAATTTGTAATAGGTAAAAAAAAAAAACTATAATACAAAAATCAAAAATTGTGTGATTTTAACAATGAACATCTTTAATAAAGATGGTTTTTATCAGCTGAAGCTGGATTTCCCTGCTTACCGCACTTTTAAAGTTGTTGTATACAGAACAGAAACAGGGCCAATAACATTTCAAAAAAGGGCTGATAACATTCCAGATGTTCATATGAATTAACATTCACATTTAAAAAAAGTACACATTCACTTCTAACTATTAAGAGTGCTCCAAATTGTGTGCACATTTGGTGACTTGAATATCAATAAACTTACTGTTTGTCAGACTTTCATCATCTAACTAAGGCTACAATTTATCTTCATATAATGTTAGATCACATCCATTAATAATATGCCTACACATTGTTATCTATACGTAGATACTATGTGCTGAATAGAAGGGTCTAAAGAACACAAGCTGAATAATGATCATTTGATACATTGATCCTCACCCTTAAAGCATCCAGTTCTTTTTCTTAGCCGCTTTTCATAATATTAAACTCACTCTTCCAAAATCAAATCCAATTATCAGTGCCACCACGAGACAAAGTGCAGTGCCTATACCATATACACATCTACATACAGTGAGCACCATATGCCTTTGTCCCAAGACATATGGAGCGCACTGTGCATATAATCTATGTGGGATGAGCAATCAGAGAACAATCAATTGTATATTTGTCAGTTAGCCCAGTTATCACCCACTTGAGAAGCAATGAGAGTATGATTAATTCCCTCAGTTGTGGACATTGGTCTTTAACTCAGCAGGCTAAATGTTTATCATGTGCAAAATCCACAGCACACCAACCCCTGTTATATATGCACTGATTTTTCTCTCGGTCACACAGGCTCATACAGTACATATGGAAGGGCTTTACTTTGAGAATACCAGCTTCTGTATGAGAAATTAAAGAGAAGATATTTTCCCCTTTAACTGCATGAAGCTGGCAGCCAGTGGAGGCAGCCAGGTACAATATCCCACAGTAAACCTGTGATCTGATCCATCTGAGGATAAACAACCACAATCTCTCTTCGTTTAGCACTCCACTTCTCTCAGTATTCAGTGTTATAGCAGGTACAATACAATCCATGTAAATACATAAAAACAATTTGTAACAGTGCAAAATAAAAGAGTGACAACTCATTCCTAGTATTTTCACTGGGGAAAGACTTAATTGCTGTATCCTGTTGCAGTACTGGTACACAGAAATACACAAGGAAACAAACAGAAACATACAGTACATACAGTATATACATACTCTACAAGTGCATCAGCTCAAAAGCATTTGATTAAATTCAATTTTGGACTCGCTGGGCTACATTTACACACAAAAACAATATTTTATGCAATATAAAAAACAAAAAGGCTACACTTTTCCAGGTTGTATTTGCATTATTACAGGTGTGTAGTGAATCTTTGCAGAAGAAGTGCATTCACATAGAAGAATTGTGTGACCAGCAGTGATATCTACAAATGTACAAGACAGCATTGATCCTTGGCTGGCTATAATAGTGCACCATAACATATAGCTACTGAATGTAAACACATTTCTCATTAAAATTAAAATGATTTAATCAAGAAGGCACTTGATGATTTTGTCCACCTAGATACAGGAGGGGGCGCTCTAGTCCACTCTAAAAACAATTCCTTTCAGACTAGGTGGAAAAATATCTTTCAGAGGCATACTGTTGTGGTATTCCCTTTTTAGGGAAAAAGTCCAAATTCCAACATTGGTGGTTTTTTTCCTGACTAAACTACAGTGTGTATGAGTACCTGCGTGTTTTACTTTTCTTGTAATTCACGTCAGGTCAGCGTTGTGTCTAAATAAACCCAAAATATGACATTAGTGGAACACAAACATTTCAGCTGCAACAAAAATACACATGCACAGTTCAATCCATAAGTATTTGGACACTGATTCATTTTTTTGGGGTTTTTTTTCCTCTGTACTCCCATCACATTGGATGTGAAATGAAACAATGAATATGAGGTTAAAGTTCAAACAGTCACCTTTAATTTATTTACATCCATGTCGGGTGATCCATGTTGGAATTATATCCCTTCTTATACATATTCCCCCCATTTTGGAGGACCAAACATAATTGGACAGTTGGCTTCTCTGCTATTTCTGATTAGCCAGGTGTATTCAGTCTCTTCCTTAGTGCAGGTATAAGAAAGCTTTCAGTATCTTATCTTGATTCTAGGGTTTTGGTTGCCTTTGGAGTCTATTATTGGCATTGATCAACATGAGGAGCGGAGTTCTGCCAATGACATACTTGGCTCTGATTACGGCAAGCATGGCGCAAACTGTTGGAGCAATTGCATGGAATGTATTGGAATTCAGGGGGAATGACATCATTAGCAGAAAATATCAGTGGGCATCAGATTGTGATGTTAGCGTTCTATGTGCGTGCAAACAACTGCTGATCAATTGACTGCAAATTTCAGCCCGTGGTGAATGCTGCCAGTTGTATGAAAAATGATAGTGACTTGAAAGTGGTGTTTTCATTTTATGTTCCTTATCTGTAATTATTTATGATAATATCATAGAGAAGAACTTTAAACACAAGAAAAATGTATGAATTCAAACATTAATAATACTTCAAAAATATTTAACAGAACCAACACATTGATACAGTATTGTATTTCAGGAGTTTAGGACCATATACAGTACCACTATCATTTCAATGGTTCATAACAAGGTCTATATATCACCACCTTATAAAAAATATTTTCAATTAAGTCATAAGTTTGTTTGTTGTAACAGTTTGTGACTCCTTTTTGTTGCAACTTCTATATGTGGACATTAATCTGGTCCTCAGTTTTCACCTGGGAAGTTATAATGCCATTATAATCATGGCCAGCATTGTAGTATGCCTGTTGGGAACTGCTTCACTGGATTCCCTCAAAGTTGAGGCTGCCAATGATAAATAGCGTTGCATTTGTCTTTAGGCTGATCTGACTAGACAACAGATACAACAGATGGGAATGCATAATATTTTCAATACTTAATACCCACAGAGCTTTGATTAAATGGTGCAGACAGTGTACGCTTTTGGTATACGGTTTGCAGGTCCAAGCTGTCATCCTTCAGTATAGATGGAGGAGAGCTGGCTGGGGCAGCGGTCCAATGCTGTGACCTGCAGAAAGCTGCTGTCATCTGTTACGCCCTGCATCGGATACCCCCAAAAATCCTGGTATCCTCCCTG
The DNA here is from genome assembly GCF_963514075.1 of Conger conger. Taxonomy (NCBI): domain Eukaryota; kingdom Metazoa; phylum Chordata; class Actinopteri; order Anguilliformes; family Congridae; genus Conger; species Conger conger. Next base: position 28,005,626 of record NC_083771.1, read on the forward strand.
GAGGTCATATACTGTGAAAACACACACATGAAGAATGATGTTGTGGAACGTACAGATGGGAGAGCTTGAGGCCTCAGCCTTGCTCACTACTTTGTCCACCCAGCATTCCAGATAATTTATTTTTAAGAAGTCACTGTTAAGAAATGGTGCACCACACAGTACTTGTGCATAGAACATCCAGGAAAGAAACACTACGGACTCTATCTTGGACTCTGTGACGAAAGTGTCCTTGTCCTTGCTAGTTTCAGCTTCAGTTCAACACAATTGTCCTTTTTACATCCAACAACTACGCTATAAAACAATTCTTGTAGTATCTACTGCATATCTGGCAGAAGCATGATGGTTTGAAGCTCATTTGGAAATAGCCTTTAATAAAAGCTGAGTTGGAAAAAATGTAATCAGAAAAAGACAAGGTGACCCAAAACTTTTGAACGGCAGTGTAAGTTTAGAAATTAGATCGTAATGTGAAATGACCATCATGATACCACCATTAGGTGCCTTTATGTTCCTTGGCTATTAAAGCGGTACCCTTCTATAGCAGCATCTGTCTGTAAGTCTGCTTGGACAAGACTAAATAACTATACTCTATCGTCCAAATATCATCTGATCTGTACACGTCCTGTTCGCTCCTCTCCTAAAATGGCTATGTCATCACATGCTGACCAGATGCTCTTAAAAAAATTGACGTTGCCCTAACATATAATAACTGCTTTTAATTCAGTTCTGCCACCCAGCACACCTGCATTTACCTTTAAACTACCTCACCCCAAGACGGGAAGGAAAAGAGTGGCAGAATTCAGTGAGTAATTATGCTCTAGTTTGAGAAATAAAACATTATCTCACTTTAATATGCACTAGCACAGATCAGAAGCAGGTTTGCCCGGATGGGGTTCTCTGTCTCTAACATGAAATAAAGACTTTTTTAGTTGGGCCAAGGGCTGTCCTCTGCCAGGGAAACGTGCTCACCTGCGATACCTGTGAGAGTGTTACGAAAGGCATCCAGCCCGTGCTGAGAGGGCACTGGGGGAGGGGCATCCTGAACGCTGGGGAACCTCATGTCACAGGAGGGGCTTGGCTTTTCTGGTGTGGCCGCTGCACTATAGGGCAGCGGACAGACCGTCTGGGCCTGAGGACTGAAACCTGAAAGGCAATGGCACACACGTGTGCAGGCATGTACACACACACACGTACACACACACACACACACACACACACGTACACACACACACATACACACATGCACACACACATGCACACACACGCACACACACACATACATACACACGCACACACACGCACACACACATACACACGCACACACACAAAGAGAACCGACAATGACATAAATGTTTCACTAGGTTTAATTATGTATATAATTATATTAGCCCATTTGTCCTTTATTTGACTACTACTTATTTTACTACTTATCTTGTCCATTTAAGAGAAGGGATAATGTGAACTGTTCTGGGCAAAGAATGTCAGTTCTACGCATAACACCAAATATATTAGACGGAATACATTATGTTGCATGAAAGGGTAGTAGATTCACAACTCAACTCAGAAATCAAGTGACATTGGCTGAATACACAAACACTTCACATGGATAATCTAGCTAAGCCATTAAGCTCTAAAATAATACATTGTAAATCATCATAAAGACAACAATAAACAATGGGAGAACTTAACCACCTTGCAGATGCATTTTGTTGGCTGTGGATGGGTGGCTGGAATGGTCCATGGGTATGCTGGTGTTTTGGGGTGCCATCGGAGAGTTCTGAGGGCAAGGGTTTGGCAGAGGAGGCATTCTGTGTGTCTCAAGGCTGAGGTGGTGCGGTGACATGGATGTAAACCTGTTGCCAAAGAAAGAAGCCAGAATTACATTACATTACATTAATGGCATTTTGGCAGATGCTCTAATCCAGAGCAAATACAGTTGATTCGACTAAGCAGGAGACAATCCTCCCCTGGAGCAATGCAGGGTTAAGGGCCTTGCTCAAGGGTCCAACGGCTGTGCGGATCTTATTGTGGCTACTCCGGGATTAGAACCACCGACCTTGCATTCCCAGTCATTTACCTTACCCACTAGGCTACAGGCTGACACAGTTTCGCTTTTATGTATTACCTGGGGTGCATACTGCACCTTCTGTGGTACATAACCATGTACAAGTGTTTTCATATAACAAATAATTATTCCCTTCAGTGAATTTTATCTTGAATCAGGCATGATGCAAGCATAATGCAAATACAGTATTAAATGGGGATGCAAGGACATTATAGTCTGTATAGTATGTAACTTTAAGTACTTGCCATTTTTCCATTATAAATGTGTTGGAGATATATGAATACAGGGGCATATCACTGGTAAAAAGACAACAATGTAAAAAGACAAAATTATAGTGTCTGCAGTTTGACTTGGATGCTGATGAGACTGAGTAGTTAATATAGCGCAGGAGAAAGCAGTAGGTTGGGGCATGAGGTAAAGGTAGAATTGAACAGATTGACAAATTTCCAATGGATTTTTCTTTTAACTGTTTATTTCCCAAAATGTAGTTCAGCTTCAATTGTCATGTAAGCCTACCCATAGGCTACTTTAGGTAGTTAGGACCCCATCATTTCATCATATCATTTACTATATGGAAAGGTATTAGTTGATCTGACTGCCTTAAGAGGATCTATCCCTGAACAGACAATGAAAGGGATAATTAAGAAAGAATGAACTTTACAATTTAGGAGTTGCAATTGTGGTTGGAACAAAAACCAGCATATACAGAGGCTCGTTGCTATGGGGAGGCCTTATATGATTATATGCAGGACAGGCTGCGACATCACGTGCAGCCAACCTGAGGCAAGCACCTATCAGATTATTTTGCACAGAAAGTCTGCGCACAGCCCTGCTTCAGGACATAATAGATCTGAGGTATGTGACCTCCTTTACAGTTCAGCACTCATACAATATCGGATTGTCAAATTTATCCAACAACTTAACTGTGCTTGTCTGTGACAGTTCATCTGCCCCCTAAACTGAGCCCCAGGGAAGGATCTGCACAGAGGGGTCTGGGTTTAAGAAGCCCCTGTCTTATTCTATCGTCCACAGCAGGGAAACTCTGAGACAGACTCACACAGACCATCACACACAGCGTGCAGAAATCATAGCAACTGATCCGAGGTAACAACACTGATTTGGCAGGTCTGTTTCTTTCACTAGACTTCCAAGAATAAATGAAACTATGTAGGAAAAAACAGCGAAAAGAGCCAGTGGGATTTAACAATTCATTTAACATTGAAAATGAAATTACCACCAATCCTCTTTTCTCAGACTTGTATTTTTAGATTTTATGAATCACTGACGGAATTCCTGGACCATCCCGACTGGTGGCTATAGCATCAGCTAATGCGACCCTCCAGACCAGTGAGACAGACTAAAGCCTGCCTGCTTTCACTGCCCAGTGGCCTTCCCTCAATCCCACGGTGAACAGTGTGCCCACCGCTGCTAGAGGAACAATCAGAGCCAGCCAGCAGCACTGAGAGTAACACTGCAGAAACTGTTCTGTTTTTGTCTTTGATGTGTTGTGATGAAGGAATGCGTTTACTCGGTTTGACCAGACGACAGGAGAACTGTCTGTTCCAAACCTGGAAACCAGCTCCACGAAACGGCTCTCCACAGCCGATATGTGCTTTTCAAAATATGGGATTATTTGGACTGTGAGTTTAAATTAAAAAAAATTAAAAACAATGATTACTTATGCTTAAAGAGTGTGTTACTTATTGCAGAACACAAAAAGAAAAATAGAAAGTTCAGAATGACAAGATAATTTGATGCCAATTTACATGAACATGTAAACTGCCATTATTTAGCTAATGTCATGTCAATTATTCCAAAATTATTGTTTTAAACATTTCTACATTTTAATACAATCACTGGAAGCGCAAGTACTGTATCGCATAGTGTCATTCTATATTGTCATTCCATTCCTGAGCATGCATAAATCCATTTTATGTCTTGTGGTTTAAAGCAGTTCATCAAAACAATCAAAGAAATTCTGGACAGATTCATCAGAGGAGTGTTGATATGTGACTGCTGCCAAATCAGAAAATTGCAGTGAAACAGAATATTTATGTTCCAAGTGTCCGGTTTTCAAGGGTGGTATTTTTAGTCATACTTTGTTGGCAAGTTGGCAATCTAGAGAGAACTGGGGTCCTGATAAGATGAGTTGCATCCACATTCCAGTTACTGAGTCACCATTTGGCTGAATCCTTTAAGCCTCAGATGCAGATACATTGCTGTTTGGGCTTGTTCCACAGAGCTTACTGCACAGTACTATAACTACTAAACTCACTGAGCACTTTATTAGGTCTTTTTTGGACTTGGTCTTCTGCTGCTGTAGCCTATCCACTTAGCAAGTCTGTGTAATAAGAAGTCTGACGCGTTGTGTGTTCGGAGATGCTCTTCTGCATGCCACTGTTCTAATGTGTGTTCAGAGATGCTCTTCTGCATGCCACTGTTGTAATGTGGGTTCAGAGATGCTCTTCTGCATGCCACTGTTGTAATGTGTGTTTAGAGATGCTCTTCTGCACGCCACTGTTGTAATGTGTGTTCAGAGATGCTCTTCTGCGTACCACTGTTGTAATGTGTGGTTATTTGCATTATTGTCCCCTTCCTGCCAGCTTTGACCAGTCCGGCCCTTCTCCACTGACCTCTCTCATTAACAATGCATTCTTGCCTGCAGAACTGCTGCCCACTGGATGTTTTTAGTTTTCTGCACTATTCTCTGCAAACTCTAGAGACCAGGCTCTAGGGACTGTCACCAACAATCAATCCACGGTCAAAGTCACTTTTCACATTTCACATTTCTCCCCCATTCTGACATTCGGTCTGAAAAACAGCTGAACCTCTTGATGTCTTCATGCTTTAATGTATTTAGTTGCTACTACATGATCAGCTGATTAAATATTTGTATTAACAAGCTGGTGTACAGCTTGACCTAATAAAGTGCTCATTGAGTGTATATTTAATTAACTCTCTTCATAAAACCAACCAAGTACAACCTTGTTAAATTATTTATGTTTTCTAATAAATGTGGTCGTGATTTATGAATAGCAGGATAGTTAAATAATGAATCTATTTAGGCTATAATTGAGCAAATATAAAGCACATTTATGTGGGTTCAAACTGAAGTTTATTTGATATTAATATATTCCTGGTGTCTAAGAGACAGACACACCACTAAGTAACATGAGCAACTTTTTTGGTCTTAGTTTTTTTTTATATTTCAAACATATGCACAACTTTGGAAATTAAAGTTTAAGTATATGAAAGTTTACTGTAAAATCAATGAAGCCCCAGTTAAAAGTGAACAAAGTTCCCAACAACCCACAACATATCCCACTTTGGTTGCTAAGAGCATATTGTTCAACCCATCGTAGCAACAGCAGCAACAAAACAGACAATATAATTATAAGCTTCTGAGAGACAGAATACAAAGCAGCAAGAGTCCTATTTTTCCTGCTCAGTCACATGATAACGCTGATGCTGAGGCAACAAGCAATGTTTTACCAGTACATAGCCTATACTTGGACCTCCATGGATTAAAAGTATACTTCCACAAACTTACAAAAAAAGGTTCTGTTTATTTAGTGGGGTATTTTAAACATAATTACCATATGTACATGGGCGCAGCTCCATAATATCAGTTTAATATTTCTCCAGTTATTAAATCTCATCTTGCACATATCTTCTACAGAAATGACAGCAGCCATGTTTATTGATTTAAAGCTCTGACACTTGTTTGTAAAGCACATCTTTTACCAGAGCTGCAACACAATAAAAATGGTACATAAACTCAATATCAGTAAAACGATAATGAAAATACAAATGGCAGTTAGAAAAAGAGGAAAATGCGAAGAATAAAAGAGTGAAGAGTAGCAGAAGGAAAGACACAGGCAGGTCATTAGAACTGCTACACACCTGGAATGCAATATCAGACACAACCTACTCCAAAGAGGGAGAAAGAGGGGGAACCTGCTCCTTGTTTAACTAAGGAGATAATACAGTTATTTTCATGTTTCTGAGCTTTGCCACTCTTCCTCTCTTGCAGACTGGAACAGATTCTCAGGCCTAGTCATTGTGATGAAACTTGCACCAGAAGCAGTAAATTCACTTTCAGTTTTGGGCTGCCATGAACTGCCATAGCGTACTGACGGGTATGAAAATCCACATGGGCAAATTTCTACGTTTCATAATTTCTAATATACAATTTTTTTTAATTTTATGTAAATGTTGCCTATTACAAAGTAGTTGTGTGTCTGCATTACATTAATGACATTTGGCAGATGCTTACAGTTGATTTTAGACTAAGCAGGAGACAATCCTCCCCTGGAGCAATGCAGGGTTAAAGGCCCAACGGCTACATGGATATTATTGTGATTATTGCAGCTACACCGGGAATCGAACCAGCGACCTTGCGCTACAGGCCGCCCTATAGACAATGACAGGAATGTGTTCTGCTTCCATCTGTAACCTCTAAAACATGCTCCCTCTTTCACACCGGCCTCGCGCCTTCTCGACAGGAGTTGTAGCCTGCATTGTGAACCTGAAGACTGGTTGGTGCTAGCAAGAGAGAGTGGGGAAATAGTGACAGAATTCTGAACATGAACGAAAAGTTCATTTGCTTTGATAGAATGCAGCTTGTGAGGCAGTCATGGATAGTACTAACAGTTCTCTACCCCTGCTCAGTTCATGTTCATGAAGCTGTAACTAATCTCAATGCTGATATGAATGAGACAGACCACATAGATTCAGTGAACATCTGAACATTTGTTTGTAGCCCTACAACAATCAAGTGTGTATATCTGTTGTTATGGTGAGATTCTTGCTTTAAGCAAGGAAATATACTTGCATTTTTGCAACAAGCACTCCGTGAGAGCGAGTATTCAGTCACTCCGATAAGACCATTCCCTTGAATTATTTGTTAACCTAAATTGTATAATCTTGACAGCACTACTTTACTGACAAACAATAAACAGGAAGCAAGCTTGCTACTAAACCCTTGCCAACTGCAAGTTCCAGTGATGTATGACTACGAATCAGTGTGGCAGCTGTACCTGCAGGCGTCTTGCAGAGGGGGCAGCAGAGGGACTATGCCGGTTGGGGAGGGGTGTCCCATTGAGGCAGTAGTCGGTACGTGCCCAGTTACTGTATGACCGTGGCTGGACTGGTTTGTCGGGAACATGCCTGCGATGATGAGATATGAAGTCATGAATCACCGGGCACAGGCAGAACATGACTACTTCACATGAGGGCCATTCATCTGAAGGCCCAAGGGCCAAACGCATGTGTATTCTTGGTCCTTTGATCACTGGGGAAAAAAGTAGATGCGTCAAAAATGGCAGGTCAGTGTATTGCCCACTTCCCACAGAAGAATAAGCAGCAGCTATGTATATTATCAGAACAAGACACACATGCAGCACATCTTACTTATACTTTGTTTAATAAATAGCATGTGGAAAATTCTTGCCATTATGTGCAATATTTTGAAACAGAATCTGGGCCTCAGGAGGAAGTAGCTGAAGAATCAGGTGTAAAATCCAGATTCAGAAAGTAAAGCTCCTCCTCAGCATTTTGTTCCAATCCCCTGGACTTGTAAATACAGTAAACACAATTCTTCAGCCAGGAGATAGTAGAACTAAAGAGTGAAGTCAGCTGGGTTCATGGGTGGAAGAAACACATGACAGGACTTGTACACAAACATTTTTGGAAAATTAAATCTGATTCACGCTTGATCCAGCAGCCTCCTTACGGAGGGGACGTACAGCATAGTATGCCCGGAGACTCCATATGGTGGTTGTATTCATAGTTTCAACCATTTCAGTCCATTCCAGACAGCAGCACACAGATACAGGGAGTGAAAATAGCTTTGTTTGAGAATCTGGATCAATATGGAGCCTTTGGCGACGCATGGACTCTCTGTTTTTGGAGGTTGCTGGATCAAGCATGAATCAGGCTTTATGAGGCACCACTGAAGATATTGTTATTCCTGTATGTACTGCGTGTCTGTGTGTTGCTTACTTGTGTACATGTCATGGGCTGGTCCTGGGGAGTGATCCAGGAGGCTGACCCCCGTGTCCTGGGGAGAGGTGTTGAGTTGCAGGGGCTGGATGGTGAGACAGTCTGTCAGCGCATCCTGCTCCACTTCTGAACTGGACCTCAGCTACAAAAAGAGCGCAACAACAGCTTCAATCCCAGAAGGCCACAGACTCTGTGCAATCTACATGTCCATTCAAATCCTTTCATGTTTTCCACAGATTTCCTGCCCCGGTCATTACATTACATTACATTAATGCCATTTGGCAGACGCTCTTATCCAGAGCGATGTACAGTTGATTAGACTAAGTAGGAGACAACCCTCCCCTGGAGCAACACCTTGCTCAAGGGCCCAACGGCTGTGCGGATCTCATTGTTGCTACACCGGGGATCGAACCAACAACGTTGTGGGTCCCAGTCATGTACCTTAACCACTACGCCAGTGTTTCCCCAACTCCAGTCCTCGGGACCCACATGCCAGAAGGTTTTTGTTGTAACCAGTAACTCACACACCTGATTTAATGATTGAACCAATCAAACCACAAAAATGCCCTTGATTAGTTAAATCAGGTGTGTGAGCTACTGGTTACAACAAAAAGCTTCTGGCAAGTGGGTCCCGAGGACTGGAGTTGGGAAACACTGCACTACGCTATCAGACAGCGACATTTAGAAAAACACGCCAAAAAACACCTGCAATAGAGAACTTTTACTTCATATTTTTCACAATATCAGGAACCGAGAGTCTCTTATTACACAGACTTGCTAACACTAGAAGCAATAAGTGATCAGAAAAAGAACCTTCTCAAACCTGACGCCAAGACTGTTGAGACTGTTGAATTAACTCTGTACCTTCAGAGCACATTTGAATCACATCAAAAATGACTTCACTTTACTGGTGGCTCGACCTGTTAAGCACTGTTCAAGTGCACAGATCAAACTGAGACCATGCCAGTGCTGACTATGGCCAGCAGCCAAAATAAAAACTGTGGTGTTGAGCAGCTGGTGAAATCATTTGCTTTGGACAGGGGGCATGATTGCCTGCTCTCTCCAAACTCGATATTGCAGGTTGTGACAAAGAACACTATATAAACAGTATATACACAATTGGGCATTCCAAATCAGGGGCGAAAGAATAATATAAACAAAAATATAAATTATATTATCACAGGAGCTTCTTGTGGGCACACTGTGTAAGGCTACTGTGCCCATGTTGGTACTGGCGTTTAAGCTGGTTTAATTAACTGGAAATGTTTGGACAGCCAACAGTTTGTGAGTTTGTGGTCAGATGAGAAACAGGCCAGCCCATTCTGAGTATTTCTCAGATGGCAGCATCTGCAGGTATTCACAGTTTCATATCATTCAATGGCCAATTAAGGCTTTTAGAAAAAGATTCAACAGCCATTCAACAACTTAAATGAATCACTGGTGCTGAAACATACTGAACCCCTCCAGGACTGGATTCTGAAACCCTTTAGATAAAGTTAAAATATCTCCAACATGAGCCCATGCAAGGGGTGGTGAGAGAGAGAGAGAGAGAGAGAGAGAGAGAGAGAGAGGGAGGGGAATCGAACCTTCTTCCTGGTCTGCAGCTCTCGAGAGGAGTGGGCCTTCACATGCTTTCGCAAGGAGCTGGGATCCGTGTAGCGCTTTGCACAACCTGGGATCTGGCATGTGTAAGGTTTCTACACAAAAACAGCACATACACCATGAATGTTTTTTTATGCTTTTACTCCACAATGTCGAACCTTGTGTGTGCATACCGTACGGTACATACGGTCACTCAGTGTCCACTTTATTTCATATTTATATTTAAGACTCATTTTTTAATGACTTAATGATCTTCTGCTGCTGTCGCCCATCCATTTCAAAACTTAACATGTTCAGAGATTTTCTTCTGCATACCACTGTTGTAACGCACGATTATTTGAGTTACTGTAGCCTTCCTGTCAGTTTAAACCATTCTGGCTGTGAAAACTCCAGGGGATCAGCACTTCCTGAGATACTCAAACCACCCCGTTTGGCACCAATAACCATTCCAGAGAATTCCACCAAGATCACATTTCTTCCCCATTATGATATTTGGTCTGAATAACAACTGAGCCTCTTGACCATTCTTTTTTTGCATTGAGTTGACATAATTGGCTATGGTATTTGCATTAACAAGCTGGTGTACAGGTTTACCTCATAAAGGTCACCAAGTATATCAAAGCTCACTGCAGCATCCATAATGAATGTGGAAGTGTGCAGAGAATCACACCCACAGTGTTGGAGTTTGGTGTCACAGCACTCACAGTGTCGAGGTGTGTACGCTGGTGTTTGGCACGGTCACTGGAGTTACTGAAGGCCTTGTTACAGCCCGGGTGCTGGCACAGGTACGGCTTCTCCCCGGTGTGGCTGCGGAAATGGATCTTCAGGTTCTCCAGGCGAGAGAAGGCCTTCCGACACCCATCAAACTGTGAGGGGAGAAGGGTACGGAATCATTCCATTTCACTCTTGAAATCAATATTCTTCTTTGCAAATTTTATTTCTTTGCTCTCAATGAGAATTGTGTTGTTGTTCCTAAAGATGTCTTGTTTGATACTGTTGAGAAAATTGATTCCACAGAAAGGCAGAAGATGCTCATTTAAAAATGTATTATAAAAGATGGATTTGTTATCATCTGGTTTGTGAAATTTTCTAAAACATCAACTTGTCCCCTGTAGTCAAAATCAAGACATTGAAGACATACAGTATCTATAGGGTCAAATTATCTTACACTGCACATAGTAATAAATGTAAACTCTAGTGGAAACAAGAGTTTACAGATCAAATTTTCCACTTGGATAAATCTGCTCTTCTCAGATGCTCATAGAATAAATGAATTAATAAATGAAGATAGAATTCTGAGCAGGGGTAGAGAACTGTTAGTACTATCCATGACTGCCTCACAAGCTGCATTCTGTCAAAGCAAATGAACGTACAGTACATCTACCTGCTTAATGATGATGTAAGGATTCAACTTTATAATGAGCTGACTCACGAGTCTCGTCTTGTGTGTGTGTGTGTGTGTGTGTGTGTGCATGTGAAGGTTCCTCCATCATGTTGTATACGACATCGTTCAGCTTGTCTCTTGCACACAGCAACAACCGCACACTTTTTGCTTCCAACTGGTCTCCCTCAGCCCTGTGACTCATTACGCGGTGTTTATTTGGAGAAGACTGGTGTCTGAGGACAGGATTAAGCTCCTGTTTGTTTAAGGAGAGTGAGAGAAAGCCTGAATCATTTCGAAGTCTCTTCACGCACAGTAGTAACACGTCCAAAACCCAGTCCTTTGCCTACTGTGTGTGAATATCACAAATACAAGTATTTTCTATTGTCAAGATATAGTTTTTGCTAACCAATAGTCTAACAGTCTCAGTCCAATTAAAATAATCACCAATGGCCCCTCTTTGATTAAACCTACAGTATACTACTATGTTTATATAATATTTTGGGAAAATGTGAAAATGCTTTATTAATTTAATTAGACACAAGAATGTGCCTCATTGTCTGGCATTGAATCCTGACTGTGCTATTGCAGGCTGGTATGAACCAGCAGACCTGGTGTCCTCCAGGGACAGTGTATCACTGCTCCCTGGTGAGTCTGGTGCCCACAGTCTACTCCCCCAACCTGCACACGGCCTGTCTGTGCAAGCTCAAACTATGGACCAACGCTGTTTCGGAGGAGAGCTCACACTCGCCCGCACCATCCAGAAACCGTGGGTCCGGCGAAAACAACCGGCCATTCCAAACTGGGAGGAAAAAAAAACGGGGGTAGGGAAAGCGTTACGAATAAATAAGCATTCACATCAGGACTGCGAGGCAGGCAATACGCAATAGACGGCGATCAGATTGACCAGCCGCCAGCTGCACGGAGCTGCGCCAGCAGATTGTTCTTTCATATACACTTTATTTAATAAAGCTCAGACAGCCTTTAGCTGCCTTAGAGACAGAGGGGCTGAATAGGTGGGGACAGGGCTCCTGGGTGCAGCTCAGTGCGGTAGCCGCTTGCTGTGGCAGGCGTCCATGCCCTGGAGGACAAAGGCAGCCTCGCCGGTCTGCCAGCAGAGTCAGCTCGCCGCATTCAGCCTCCCTTGATCCAGAGCCTACTACCGCTAAACATGAAGTACTGGGCCATTCTTAACACAAGTTGAAGTTTTGCTTTTATGCCCCAAATGCTATGGAATACTCGAACACAAGCGGATTTGGAGCATCAGTCGGCATGTGAAATAGCTAACAATATATTTCTGAAGGATTTTTTTTATGATGAATTTCAGATTGCATTCAATTCCTTTTTTTATTTACGTTTTACCTCTGTCTTTCAGTACAACCTTCTTGCTATACAGTTCCCAATATTGTCTGTTCTTAAATGCACACGCAAAGCATTTTGGGTAGCAAATCACTGTGTGAAAAGCACTCAATTTACATTTTGTTTGTAAATTGAGTTGGGTACTTGTAACCTACTTGTGTACTTGTGTAATGGGTTCACAATTACATTAATATTTTAGCAAATGCACAAAACATTTTAACAAGTTCAAACTATTTCTACAAGTTCAGAACTTATGTTTCACAAATATTTTACTTGAGACTGTTTTACTTGAGACTGTTTTTACTTGAGATTGTATAAATGTTTAATGGGTTGTGCTTTTGTATTGTTTTGAATTTTATGTTGTAATCTCCGCTTGCTCTTCCCTTGGCCGGGGCTCCCTTGTAAAAGCGATAACAATCTCAACGGGACTCACCTGGTTAAATAAAGGAGAAATAAATAAAATGAAAATTCACAAAATATCTTTTGTGTTTAGTGATTGGGTGGGTGACAGGAAGTGAGGAAGAGGGGGGAAGTTCCCAGGTGAGATTAATCACCTGGATTCTACAATGGAAAACCCTGTGCAAATTATTGGCACCCCGAACAATTATTGTAGATAAAATAAAACTGAAATTGGCAAAACAATTCTAATTTAGTTTAATTTAATTGAGTTAATCCCAGTCTAAAGGAACCATATTGTGTCATTCCATCACTTCACTCGAGTATAAAAAATGAGGCACTGGTTGACCCTCTGTATCACACAATAAAGACCACCACTGACATGCTACAGTCTGGAAAAGATTACTCTCTGTGAATCTGGACAAACATGTTGCATCCTTTCTATTCCTCCTCGGGGAGATGTTTCAATGTTGGAGAGAAAAACCCAATTAAATAGCTTTCTCTGGCGCCAAATGAGTAGTTTTCCCTCCACACAGTGTGTGAGTGGCGCTGAAACTCCTGGCAGAGAAGGAGAGAGACCAGCCTGGTATTCAGGGGCTCAGGCAGGACCAGAATTTCAAGCTGTTCATTGTGCAGGCAGCTGATTGGATTAGTGCAGCCCTGGGGTAGTGTTACAACTTAAGAGCAAGGATGGGTCCCATTTGTTTGATGAAAGATCCCCAGAGCCGCACAATCCTCCTATACGTTCCACAGACTATATAGTGACTGTCTGAGATAAAGGAAAATACAACCTGGCATTCTGGCTGTGCCTGTGTCAATGGTGTCCATAAATGTAGTATGATGGTGCATAATTAGCCATGGCACTGCCTAAGGAGGGCATACTCTGTTCTAAGCATGCTTCAAAATGGTGAAAACTCCCATACCAAAAAATATGGATACCCTACTAGTGAGAGTGAAATGAAAATGAAAAGTTAAATAAGTAAGTTTCAAAAAGGAGTAAATAACAACAGGCACCAAGCTCTTCCTGTTGCCATCTCAGCGCCATGATGCCAGAAAAAAAGAAAAAAATTTAAGCCAGTAAAAACAAAATGTTTACTAGATGCTTTGAACCCTCATGTTGAGGTTTTATGACCTTGTTTATTGTAATAGAAAAGTTCACACTTTGTCTGTTGCCTTCTTACTGTCTAATGTAAAAAAAAATCTGTGAGAAACATCTAATTTTAGAGCCTGACTTAAATGAAATTTTGACACCTGTACAGGAAAGTGACACCAGAATCATCCGCAAATAAATCAAAGAGAAAAATTTAAAAGGTAGAATATTTTCTTACATTTTATACAGCTAATTGAGAGAGGTCAGAGGAGAAGGGCCAGACTGGTTGAAGATGACAGTAACGCAAATAACCACACATTACAACAGTGGTTGTCTTCACTGTATTACATTACTGAAAAGATGCAGTGATGAACAGGGTCAGACAGGCAGGCTACTGTAACTGTGTGCACCTCCTTTAAAGATTGTGTCATTTGTGAGTACTAACACACACATAAGGATACCTGCAGAGACAGAAGTGGAAATTTGCTCACTGCCCACAAATCTGGCTGTAAATGGTTGGCATTTATATAGCGCCTTTACATCTATATCCAAAGTGCTGTACAATTAATGCTTTTCATTCACCCATTCATACACACACTCACACACTAACGGCAATTGGCTGCCATGCAAGGCACCAACCAGCTCGTCAGGAGCATTTAGGAGTTATGCGTCTTGCTCCGGGACACTTCGACACACTCTCCGACTGCCAGACGACTGCTCTTACCACCGGAGCCAATTTCGCCCCTAAAGACCGGACAGCATTTGTACCAATAGGAAGTGACATAGAGGACAAAGGGCAGCTTCAGTGGCCAGAGCTGATAATGTTTCACGAGCAAAGTGAAACGTGTCAAAGATGATGTCAGCATTGAATTCCAAGGGAATGTCGTCACCAGCAAATGGCACATATAGTCAGTTTCTTTAAAAAAAAAAGGTGGTGGTCTAACGGCCTATTATGACTACAGTATATGTAACCCATTTCCACAAAGGCCTGGCCTGGTTACACTGGTAATTCGGATGAGATAGACTGATGATTTTGAAATATCCAACAACCTGTACTCTAGTCACGTAACCTGTAAAACTGTAGTCCACCAGGTAATAATAATTAAAATGGTAATGCACAATCTGGCTCTGCACAAAAGGGGTTTAATAAGAATGCGGTGAACTGAGCCAACAGTGGGTATACTGTAAGAGAGAAGCCTGGCTGCATTCCTCACCACACTGCCCCCCGTGGTGCTAGAAGCGGCTTTGCAGCTGTTGAAGTAGTAAACTTTTAAGGGACCAACCACAAACAAACATACAAGTCAAACATATCTTTTCTCTTTAGAGAACTGATGGGATTGGTACTCTGTTCTGTTCCGGTGGTTAGTTTACATTTCCCTCTTGCCAGTCAACAGCAGATAATTATTTCTCTCATGTACTGCTTCTGCTGCTTTAGTGCTATAAACAAGTGCTCTAAGAGAGTAACTGGAATTTCAACTTTCAATTTCAATTATCTTATTCATCAAATGTCCACACATTTTTTATCAATTTATTTCTTAGCACACCAAACATATCTGCTCAAGGGATGCACAAAATACAGGGTAGCACTAAATACACCCAGACCTTTAACAGGAGTTGTACACCTTTAACAAAAAATGCTAACCAATAAGCGATTCTTTTTTTCTGAAGCTGTCAGTTTGATTAAATAAATGTGCTTTCACATTTCAAATTGGTCGGACAATTGAGAGAAAGATTCTGGCTGCTTATTAAGTTCAGTCAGGCTAGTTCTAGCAAGCAGTCTTTGGCTATTTCAGGGGGTTAACAATGTAAACACCACAGGGAATTGAATGCTGCAGAATTATAGTTATAATTAACTATAACTTAGCTGAATAATATTGTCACTGCATGGTGCAAAGGGAATACTGAGTTGCAGACTATTGTGTACTTGTGTTGTTTGAGCAAGGCGAGATAACTAATCCCAGTGATTCCTCATTATTTTCTTTAGCCTGTCTACTTTCTAGCGCTAGCAAGCAGGCTAATGAAGATCCTGTAGAGGTTGCATTAGTTTGTCATCCATGGAGCAGAAAGATGATGGTACTTCCAGACTTAGCCACCTATGCCTGAAGAAAATATGGACCCATATGTTGCATTTCCTCCACAAAATGCCCTTTCAGTACACAAAAAAATATTTTGTTCCATCAAACAGCATTCTGTGCATGATATTGGATTACATATCATAGACCAAAATTAATTTTATCCAATGTAAAATGCAGCCAAATTTTAGCCTGTAACAAACAGCACCCCACAACTTAGGTCACTTAAATTCCAGCCAAATGTACCTCAACATTAGCTCCTCTCAAAGTTACTGAGGTCTGCTTATGTCTAATGGAGCTAGCCACACATATTCATGTATGCATGCTGTGATACTGTTTGTTTAATTCATGAATGAGCCAGACTTCTGCGGTAGCCTCTGATTTTCATACAGTTATTGTCCCTCATATACTCAAGCATTTATATTTGTGTTATATTTTGCATGGTTTATTACATATTAATTATGTCAACGCTAAGATCTTGTTAATCTTTTATTTGGCCGTGCAAGATTATTTGTCATTCCAGCCAAGATCCAGAAAGCCTAACTTCAGGGACCAATAAAATGTAAGAGCAGGCAGGACATGTTGTGGCACGCTCAGTGTGTCTATGTGAGCACAATGTGACACGTTCTGCTATCTGTCAGCCATTGTTCTATGGATTTACAGTCCATCATCCTTTAGATAATGTCCAAACAAGGACTTCAGCTGCTGTGCTGATCAGCTATCAGGTTCTATGAACCAAGGCAGTTAACTGCATAGTTTTAATATTTTTTGGCAGGGTGATAACTCTGAATATTTTTCTCCTTAGTGTACGATTACATGGTGCACCAAACCATCCAATGATTTAAGCCTCCATGGAAACAGGTCTGGTTCTGAGTAATAAGTAAATGTTTAGAGCAAAAGGTTGACCACAAGTATGTGCACTGTTAATGATTGAAAGTTCAAGAGCAGTGAAATGAAGCGAGGATTGGAAATTGTTGGTCTCTACTCATTTTACCGTGCTACGTTTTCACCAGTTTCGGTAGGGGGCGGGGGGTCCATCCTATGCCTTGTGCATCTCTAATGCAGAACCCTACATCGGTTCAGTCTCTAGTGTAGAACCCTACACAGGCTCAGTCTCTAGTGTAGAACCTTACACAGGCTCAGTCTCTAGTGCAGAACCCTACACAGGCTCAGTCTCTAGTGTAGAACCCTACATAAGCTCAGTCCCTAGTGTAGAACCCTACACAGGCTCAGTCTCTAGTGTAGAACCCTACACAGGCTCAGTCTCTAGTGTAGAACCCTACACAGGCTCAGTCTCTAGTGTAGAACCCTATGTGGGCTCAGTCTCTAGTGTAGAACCCAACCTAGGCTCAGTCTCCAGTGTAGACCCTTCCTGAGCTCAGTCTCCTGTACAGTATAGAACCCTAGCTGAGTTCAGCAGCCAGAACAGAATAGAATGTAATAGTTGAAGCAGAGCCAACCCTTCAGTACAAAGCAGGACCCTTTATTAGTGGACACAAGCCCAGCCTCTCTCATCAGTGAGCTTGACTGCCGTGACAGCCCTCTGCCTCTGTATGTGCACTGTGGCAGGAAGCAGGCGGAGAGCATGCCAGGTCTTAACCACAATGCCTTTGTCCCGAATTAATAACTACATCATTGAGTTAGCTCCCATGTCAATTACCGCATGCACTAATTAGCTGATGGCTTGCTCAAAAAGAACAAGACTTGCACTGATGACGCTATATTTCTTTTTGTAAACGCACCCAAGTTAGCAAGCATCGCAGCACACAATGAGATTAATACTATACTTTAAACAACTGTTTTAAAAATATGTCAACATTGCATTTCCCCAGGACTGGCAGCTGCCCTACTGTGCTTATTAAGCCTGAAAAGCACTACATCACTCACAGACCCTTACCCTGGCAGCTCAGCTTGCAACAGACAGAAGCTACAGCTCAATACTCAATGACCCCCCACAACACGGATCACACAGCCTTAACTCTCCCTTTCAACAATCATTATTGTCCAACATGGTTTGATTTTATTTTCCATTACATTCTTCCCACCGTAATTTTAGCATCCGGTAGAGCTCTAATCAGTGCCGGTAATGCAGGTCAAAGCACTACTGCCATCTCTTACATGGCCTGTTTTTATCTTTATGTATTCTTATGTTGTTATGTAATCGTATAAAAACTCATAGCTCATGGCTTAACCCTTGATTCCCATTCATTTCCAATTCACCAAGATGATATTCACTGCTAGTTAACTCAGATTACCAACTGAACCCAACCACACCCCAAATTCCCTCACGCCCCCAGCCCCCCGCCCACGACGCCTGCATACCGTGCACTTGTTGGGCTTCTCTCCGGAGTGGACCCTCATGTGGATGAGGAGTTTGTAGCGGGCGTTGAAGGGTTTGTGTCTGCGTGGGCACCCCGCCCACAGGCAGGTGAAGTCCTCGCCCTTGCGCTGGTCAATGTGCAGCTTCTCGATGTGTCTGACCAGGGCCTCCTGCTGGTCGTAAGCGGCACTGCAGTCCATCCAGCGGCAACAGTGCCCCCTGCTGGCGTCCTCGGGCTCCCCCTCCGGCTCCTCCTCCAGCGGGGGGCAGGGAGGGAGGGAGTGCAGGTCGGAGGCGAGCCCCGGGGGCAGCAGCAGGTCGGATGAAGGCATCTGACAGTGCTCCAGGAAGCTGTTTTGCGGCCTATGCAGGTGTTGGTGGGAGTGGTACGGTGGCGGAGGGCCCAGGGGAGGGGATGGGGTAGGGGTGGGGATCCTGGAAATGGGCAGTTCCTGCTGTCGATGCGGTAAAGCAGCGGGGAAGGCCTCGGCAGGCGTGTTCTTCTGCTCTGTAGATGACGACGGTAGAGAGCAATGCTGGTGCTGGACCATCATGTTGACCAGCTGTGCTCTGCTCTCCAGCGCCCCCCTCAGCTCCAGCCTCTGCATGCGGAGGCAGTCACCGACAGGGGCGGGCAGAGCCAGCGCCGGGCTGGGCAGGGCGGAGGCGCCGGGGCTGATACGACCAGGGGTGGCCAGCGGTATGCAGCTCCCCCGCACTCCGAGGAAGTGCCCGTACACCTCGGGCTGCAGGGGCGAGAGGGCGGGGCGGGGGGCCGGGGACTGCAGCGAGCCATTGATGTAGGCCACCAGCGACGTGGGAGAGGTGCGGATCACGGAGTTGAAGTCGAGGGCCATGACGTCCGACAGAGGGGACATGGACAGCGCCCTCTTCTTGGAGCGAGCAGAGAGGCGGGGGCTGGGCACCAGGGAACCGCTGGCCGCATCCCCGCTGAAGAGGTAGGAGGGCAGGGAGGCGGAGTTGGAGATGCTGGTGGCCCCGGACCTGCCGCTGTTGGGGCGCGCGCCCGACCGCTCCCCGCCCCCACTCCCCTGGTTGGAGTCCTGCTGGACAGGCAGGGGTGGTAGTACACGGTACCCATAAGGCCATTCCTGCCGACCGCTCTCTGCCAAGCTCAGGGTGGTAGATGCCAGGGACTCCCTGGATAGGACTGACCTGGGGGCCAGAAACGCCAGGGCCATTTTAAATTAGGATGAAATGATGGACCACCAGCGTCCACCTATCAGAAGCCCAACAACTCTTGAAACTGTCTTTAGAAGCAGTGCTGAACACTCACCTCTTAAGACTGTACCTTGGGTCCCCTCTATTGTACATCCCATAGCATTTTTATGTATTTTTATCCAGTCAATTACATTTGTTTTTTTAATGGTTCTGTTTTTGTTATGGATGTTATTTGTTTGTATTTACTGCTTTAATGATGTTAATTTGGTCATCTGGGAATGTTCACAGCCAGGTTCAACCCTGTTTCCCATGAAAAAGCAGACGGACACACTTATGATCTCTTGTGAAATTCACTCAGGATAAGAGTGTCTGCTAAATGAATGCGCAGGGAGGAGGGAAGGAATGTTTAGTGAAATCATTCTTCCTCTTCCTCCTACTCTGGAGAAGTGGGACGACCTTTATGTTCAGAGACGCTCTGTGCTTTATAAGACTGGTTACATTTAATTCCAGAAGCCACACTCATTAACTTTCAACATATTTCACATTCCTTTGACATTCCTCAGAGCTCTGACCTGGCTGTGGAACAAAAAGGATTAATATATGACAGACATTAATGTCTTCAACTAATTGAGTCATCATTT